>NW_026596046.1:35284004-35408887 GCF_907164565.1 Psammomys obesus
ACACACACACACACACACACACACACACACACACACACACACACACAAAACAACCCTGTCTCGAAAACCAAACAAACCAAAAATTATGTTAGATGATAGCATAAAATATCTCTCACCTGTAGTAATTATATGATCTAGTGTGTTTTCAGTCACATAAAAGCAGAGCACGTTGAATTACATGCATCATGTGATGGTAATAATAAAGTCTGTATCTCTTGCTTGTGTTATTTTAAAATGTAATTCTTCTACCAAAAAAAATTAAACTGTTATATCAGCCATACCCTTACACATGTGCTTATAATGGCTCTTGGCTGTGTGTTTTTTTGTGTTTAAGCTTGTTCTGTTGATTGTGACACCAGCAGGACTACTACACACAGGCATTATAGCCTAGGTTTATGTCAGAGAGAATACCATCTATACTCTGATAGGACTTGGTGAAGAGATTGTATTGCTGTTAGGCAAGGAATGACTTAGGAGGGGGTTGACTTTAGTGGGGAGGATTGTTGTGGGTTTTTGGTTTTGGTTTTTTGAGACAGGGTTTCTCTGTTGTAGCCCTGGCTGTCCTGGAACTCTCTCTGCAGACCAGACTGGCGTCAAACTCAGCTCCACCTGCCTCTGCCTTCTGAGTGCTAGGATTAAAGGCGTACACCACCATGCCTGGAATGACTATTTTTTTTTTAAAGTAATTTTAATTGACACAGTGATGCATATATATAAACCCAGCACTCAAGAATCTGGGCCAGAAGGATTGGGTTAAAGGCTCTTGTGGGTTACAAAACAAAACTTGTCATATGGAGGGAGGGGCACATGACCTGCAAACAGAACCTCTAACCATGTCTTGGGCATTGCTAGTTTTCAATTTAAGCTTTAGCCATATATGGTGGTGCTCACCTTTAATCCCAGCATTGGGGTTTGGGGATTAGGGGAGCAAAGGCATGTGCATTCTGAGTTCAAGGATAGCCAGAGCTACACAGAGAAACCCTATCTCAAAAAGCCAAAACTAAATAAGTTTTATTGCAACCTCAGGGTTTACTTTTAAACCATTCAGATTCTTAAGACCCCAAAGTCTGAAGTCCTCTGGCCACTTAAAAAGGAAATCCCTACTTTTGGTCTGCCACATCTGACTCTTTCCCCTGCCCCATTACTAGTAAGAATAAAGGCCACAGGCTAGAGAATGTATTGGTGCAGCTATCTTCAGAGGTAGCATTGGGACACTACACCTGCCAAGAGAAGAGAGGAATTGATGAAGACAAAGGTAAAATACTGCAGTAAGATGGCGTGGAGGATTGGCCTCCAGGTCCCTGGAGCTCTTCATTGTAAGGTTTGTACCCTCTGCTCAGCTTATTATCATATGGCCAGACTCAGTGCGTATGCTTGAGACAGATGACAGCTTCCTCAGTGTAGGAGTGTTCTCTCATTCTGAATTATCCCTGAATCTGGCTTCTAGCCGTGGCTTGCCCTGTTTTCCCTTTGGCTGAAATCAGTTTTAGGAAGGGTTTCTGCCATTTGATAGCTTTCAGAAGCCTAGTACGGGTTCTGTTTGTCCGTAGCCACTAGGTTTCTATGAGAAGAATTAATTAGTTCAAGTTTAGTTTGGGGAAGCTATGGTGGAAACAGTCCTAACAAACACTTAGGAGCTGAGATCTTCAATCTTTGTCACATAAACATGAGGACACAGCACCCAAGTGAGAAGCTGGGTGCCAAAGTCAGGCATGGTGGTACACACCTTTAATCCTAGTACTAGGGAGGCAGAAGCAGATGGATCTCTGAATTGAGGGCTACACAGAGAAACCATCTTAAAGAAAGAAAGGGAGGGAGGGGAGGGGAGGGAAGGGAAAAGAAGGAAGAAAGAAAGAAAAGAGCCACAACATAAGCCTTTACACGAGTTTTCTAATATTGGAGGTCTCTTGGCAGGCAGTGCCAGTTCTGGATTATCCATCAGCTCAGTGCATTGAACAGAGACCCTGACATAGCTTCTCCTTGAGAATCTTCAGAGGTAGCCAACTTCATCTGACATGTTAGGTAAGGAAAGCAAGATAGAAAATGAATTGTCTCAAACTTGTTCAGCTCACATCTTATCTTATTAATTCCACCCAAACTCACAATGCACTCTACCAGTATAGATGCTGGGTTACAGAGATGTGCAGAGGAAACAGATCCCCCCTGGAAGAACAGAACAAGCAGAGCCAGTTTCGGGGCTAGTCATGTCTTTATTAGTGTCTGAGCCAACAGAGCCCTCGTCTACAGGGAACTTTAGTGGGCACTCTGGCCACTGGGCCAGGGATTTTAGCTTTTCTATTAGCAACTGGGAATGGAAGGGTAGTGGAAGAGTCTGGAACAGGATCAAATGGAGAGATTGCTTGCCACCTACAGGCAGGCACATGAGCTGTTCCTCAGGATGGTGCCAAGGTGGATCAGGCCCCCGAGCAAAATAATGCCATCTCCTCCAGAGTGAAGGAAGAGAAAAAGCCTCAGATGGTATCAGTCAAAGCTATAGAGCTGAGCTCCTAGGATCAAAAAGGCATTTCCTAAAGGAAGCAACTTCCTAAGGCTGGAGGTCCCAAAGAGGTCACCTGTCCCACAGCCAAGAAACCCTAGGGTTAGTTCAACTCTCACAGGGAAGCTAGTAGTGGGAAGAAGGTGCCAAACTCTGTTTGGGTAAGTCTATGTACTGCCAGTACTAACAAAACAGGCATAATATTCATTATAGTTGAAATCAAGAAGCTCCTTAGCCTGGAGAACTGCAATCCAACCCCTGCCACAACGCCAAGCCAACTGTATTTGATTCTTTGGACAAATGACGATAATCTCTGCTGGTGCTTGCTGCCAACAGCACCCAAACTGCCTGCCTTTCCCCTTTCCCCCCACATGTCCTTGCCAGACTGGTAGCTTTGTTGTTTGTCCTCTTCTGATCTCCATCCCTCAAACACTTGGAGCCAAATGAAGTTATGTTTGCTGTGTCTAAAAGAAATATATTCATATGTGATTTATGGGGGTGTCTGGCAATAGGTGTGAGGATTTTTCGGCCATATCTGTGCCTGAGATGTTAGCTTCCTCTGAGAGGGAAGGAGGGTAGGTGATGGGAGGAATGAGCCAGGCATAGAGGGCTTAATGGAGAGAAAAAGGTCAAAATGGGACAGAGTTTAGATGGTAGATAGCAGAGGGTGGTCCAGGAAGAAAAGGGTCTTGTGTTCTATGTGCATGTCCGGAGGTCAGAGCCCCAGAGCTCAGAACCAACAAGGTGACCACATGAGTGAGCCAAGAGCAGCACCTGTGGCAGCCCCAGCAAGCATGCCCATAGCCAAAGGGGCACCGGAGCTATAGCAGGGATCCTCTCGAACTATCACGTGTGTTACTCCAGGACCTGTAAGAAAGCCGTGAGGGTCAGGGTCAGCCGCAGCGACTCTAGTCCAATTCATTTTGCTCCCTGGTCAGAGGAATGTTTAGTGTCCATGGGGCTGGGACTGTGTTGCAGGAAAACCCAGGATCCCTTGGCACCTGGATCACAGCACCAGGGGATGGACACTATTAACCTTGGGAATAGGAAGGAGGGTGCTATTCCTGCAATAGCCACCTGAGGTCGCCAGCAACACAGAAATGTCATTGCAGCCAGTCTGAGGGGTGGATGGGGGAAGTGGGAAGGTCAGAGTGGAGGGTGGGATTTGGAAAAAACTTGTAACCTCAAAGGGTGAAGCTTAGTCTTCATTGATGGATCGTGGACAAGGCCTGGCGCAGGATTTTGGTGGGCAGAGGGGTAGGTGTGCCAGGGACGCTTACCTGCATAAGGTGGCCCGTAGTAACTGCGGACATATGTGGCCTCATGAGCGTTGGGGGGCACCACCTCATAGTAGTCCTGATATGGGCTGTAGACTCGTACCTGGGAAGTCAGGTCAGGTCAAATGCCCAGGGAGTTCCTGGGCATTTATTTAGTTCCTGTATTTAGTCCTGAGCCCTTCTTGCCTCTGTGGCCTCCCTCCTCACCAGTACCAGGAAGCTAGTGGAAAAGACACTGCCTCCCCATGAAGTCCATACATAACCCTTCTCTCCTAAAAGCTCAGCTTCTACATCCAGCTCCTCGTGGTGTTCTTTCTCCTGCCTTGGTCTCCTACACTGCTCAGTTTCCCAGGGCTCCCAACATCCCTTTACAGGTCTAACAACTGTACAATGTTCTCATTGGAGAAACCCGACTGATCACCACAGGAAGGGAGCTACGGCCAAGCTCTAGGCATGAATTAGAGGAGGACTGGGGAAAAGGAAAGCAAGAGTAGCAATTGAAGTAACTATCATCCAGCACCTACTGCATAGCAGGCCCCTAGGGAGGTGCTCTCCTGTGTTACCACCTCTGATTCTTAAAGGCAGGTATTGCTAGCTCCTCAGAACCGGTGCTGGCACACAGAGAGGGTGGGAGTCCTGCCCTCCCCTGCAGGCCTCTGCCAGCCTCCCAAAGTCACCCACTCTAGGACTCAGAAGCATTTCTTTCTGGGTTCTCTGTGATTACCCCTTCTTATCTTTTAGCCTTTCTGGCCTGTTCCCCAAGTGTGTGCTGTTTACGGACAAGGTGCTCAGTCTGTGTCGCCATCAGGGGATAGTGCAGGACAGGAGCCAGTAAATACATCCATGATTAACAGTAACTGCCAATCCAAACCTAACCACTTTCCTCATGGGACTGCAAACCTGGAGGGGGTCAGGACCCCTTTTCTCCTGAGGCTCCCCCTCTCTTAGCCCCTTTTCTCACTGTGTCTCTCACTAGGCTTCATGCCAGAATGGCCCAACTCTCTTTAGAAGTCCATCTGTGTCCAACTTTACTAACAAACACAAATGGGCTGTGCAGTCTCTCCATCTCACACCCTGTTTTTGTGGAAATGCTCTTGTCCATAAATGACAGCATCATGCAGTGGAACCCAGAAATCAAGGGGTGCCTCACGTAACGGGGCCCTCTCTCTTCCCCCCTGTGTATACGTGGAGGAAGGGTGCATGTAGAGGTCAGAGGTTGGTGCACCGTGTCTTAATTGCTTTCTGTTTATCATTGAGATTGTTTCTTGATGGACTTGGGACTTGCTGATTCACCCTGATTGACTGGCCAGCGAGCCACTAGCTCCCTCCTGTCTTTTATCCCCCAGCGCTGAGATTATGGGAGAGCACTGCTGTTTTAACATGGGTGCCAGGAACTGAACTCAGTTCCTCATGCTTTCACAAAAAATTTACTGACTGAGCCATCTTCCCAGCTCTCTCCACACCATTTTTAAGACAGGGTTTCATGCAGCCTAGCTTGGCCTTGAACTCATTATGTAGATGAAGGTGACCTTGAACTCCTGATCTTCCTTCTTCCACCTCCCAAGTGCTGGGGTCACAGGAATGCATGGCTCTGGAACCTTTGCTCTTTTGGAGGAGTAGGCATTTAATACTTAGCCCAGACTTGCCTTGAACTCATAATCCTCCTGTTTCAGTTCCTGAGAGCTAGGAATATAGGCACATACCACCAAAACCAACATTTTCTTTCTTGTGATGCTGGGGTTTGAACCTAAGGCCTTATACATGCATGTACCACTGACAATATCGCCATCTCCTAGCACTGTCCATCTGCACACTAGCCTTTCACAAGGCCCATGAGGTCTCGGGATTTCATCTTCTAAATATGCTTTTCTGACAAACTATTAGCCAGTGCCGAGAGAGTAAGCCACTGGCTTTAGCAACATGGACACGAGATCTTGAAAGGGAAAAAAAAATTTCTTCAAAGTAATGGTTGGGGAGAAGTCAGACTAGACAAGACAAAAGAATTCTTAAAGGGGAAAGGGGTTGGGGCTGGAGAGATGGCTCAGAGGTTAAGAACACTGGCTGTTCTTCCCAAGGTCCTGAGTTCAGTTCCCAGCAACCACATGGTGGCTCACAACCATCTATACTGAGATCTAGTGCCCTCTTCTGGTGTGCAGACAGAATAATGTATAAATAATAAATAAATAAATAAATAAATAAATAAATAAATGAATCTTTTTTTAAAAAGGGGGGGGTGGGGAAAGGGGTTGGGGAAATCAACATTACTCCATCAGCCTGCCCTGAAGCTGCAGTGAACTAGTAGCTTTGTGAGGTTGGGGAGAGGGTGGAAAATACAACCTCCAGTCTCCGGGGCATCTGTTCCTACCCTCCAGCTCTGGGAGGCCCAGAAGAAAACTCAGAGCACCTGGCAACAGGTAGGTCACCGTAGAGACCTCCTGAACCGAAGCCTCAGGGCTTCTCCCATGGCCCAGGCCCAGCTGTGGGCGGACACAGTGCTGTACAATCAGTAAGATGCAAATAACTACCTGGCCTGCGCTAAAACTGTTTTCCCCCTTAGGTTTGTGGACTTTCAAATCCCTTTTCTTTTTTTTTTTTTGGCATTGCTACTTGAAGTCTCAGGCCTCCCTGTGGTGAACTGAGTAACATCAGTTTCTCACAACTACTGGGAGAATTCAGGAGGACTACATCAGTTGACTTCTGAGCTCAGTTGTACTGCATGCTACAATCACCAGAAGCTTCACCCCATCCCTAGCACCTCACTCATGCTAAGTATGTACTCTGCCGCGAGACACAAACCCAACTCCAGAAGTTAATCTTGAGCATGCAGAATTCCAGGCTAGGGGTGTATATATATATATAGTTCAGTGTTAAAAGCAGTGTTTGCCTAGCAGTGTTGGCTCCCGAGTTCAATCCCCAGTACCACAAAAATGTTTATATGTATATAAATATATTGCAGTTCCTAGGCCCCACCCCAGATTTAGGAAATCCTCCAGCATTTGGAGGATATCAACATTTGCAGTTGTCATGTGAGTCCCTAAGCGGTTCTAAAACACAGAACATTGAGCAAGAAAGAGCTTGCAATTGGCCATAAGACCACAGGCTCCCGTGACTGCTCACACCAGACCAAGTCCAGCTAAGCTGACAATGGGGACAGAGAAAGAGTTGAGGCTTGAAACCTGTGTGCTGGCTGATCTTCACTGTCAGCTTGGCGGGACTTGGAATGACTGGGAGCACACTCTGGGCATGCCTGTGCTGTGTTTCCAGAGGTTTAACTCTGGAGGAGAGGACCCCCCCCCACAGTGGGGCAGTACCATCCTATGGGTTGGGGTTCTAGACTAAATGAAAAGGGAAATGAAAAAGCCAGCTGGACGCTGGCATTCTCCTCTCTCTGCCCAGATGGGAGCAGGCAGCCCCCCCACCCCATGGGGGAGTGCGCCCTCAAACTCAGAACCAGCGTCCGTCCTTCCTTCAGCTGCTTCTAGCCAGTCATTTGGTCGCATCCCGACTCTAAGAAACACCCAGGCAAGGGCAGGCCCAGACCAAGTCCCTTCCTTTCTTTCCTTACTCATCAAGTGACCTGTTTATGCCAGTTCTGTGTGAAAGAGCTAAGCACAGACTCCCCCATCCCTGGGCACTGACGGAGCACATGCTGTACACCCAGTCCTGTTTACTTCACTGGGCAGAGCAAATGAGACTTGGTCCTTGCCTTGCAATAGGTTCCAGTTTCAGAGAGTCTAGGCAGACAGGAATAAAGTGGCTCTTAGAGCAGGCAGAATGAAGGCAGCACTAAGAACCAGGGACAGAGGACTGTGCCTGAGTGACAGTGCCTGAAGCTCTGGGAAGTCCTCACTGAGGAGGTGGCAGCCTTTGAGGTAGTTCTTTAAGGATGAGCATCAGCTGGCCAGAATGGAGAAGCTAAGGGTTTGGGCAGCACAGGACAGCAGGAGGAGGCAAAAGCTAGAGTAGCTTCGGCAGAGGACACAAACGCGCACAGGGCTGAGGAGACAAGCAAGTCTGGCCAAACGCTGTGGGCCTTGAAAGCCAGCTGTGGCCCAGTGAGGAAAGGGGAGCCGTTGATGTTCATGGACAGGGAAGAAATGGGACAGGTGACTTTAGAGGCTCATCCTGATGGCCAGGAAGGAGGCATGAAGGGCTGATCTTGCACTTACCCAGATCCGCCTCTCAACCTGACAGGGTTTCCATGAGAGGGTCGTGCACCTGACTTTAGGGCAAACCCGACGGCTCCTGGGTGGGATGATGGCTCCAGCTGGGGCCTGCTCCAGCCACAGAAACCCAAGAAGGGAGAGGGAGGGAGATGTCAGATGCCCTTTACACCTTACAAGACTAGGGGATGTTACCAGGCCCCTGTACCAGCTGTGAATGTTCTCGGGAAGGTCAGAGAGGGGGCGCAAGGGGAGTCAGTTACTCAGTGAAAAAGGAGCAATGGCCTCCTTCCGGCTCTCCCACCTCAGTTGCATGCACATGGGGATCCCAGTGTCTTTATCCCACAATTCCAGCCTCGTCTGAAATATAATCCCCAGGGGCCTCTTCCCAGAGTGGGGCATGTGGAGGCACAAAGCACAGGTCACTCCTGCATAGGCTTGGGGACACAGAGGCCCACAGACACAGATGTGAACAGACAGACACAAATACAAACACAAGCACCAGCTCTAGTAAGCCAGAGCCCAGGGGATGTGTATCTGGGGAGCATGGAGGGCCAGGCAGAGGGAGGGGTCAGTAAGGCAGGCAGGTGGACAGGTACGGAGGAAGCATGGAGGGCCAGGCAGAGGTGAGGGGTCAGTAGAGCAGGCAGAGAGGGAGCAACACAGCTTCATAGAGTCACAGTGCAGAACGGTCAGCCCTCACCTCCTTCCTCCTGCTATCCTCAATGCCACTGACTCAGGGAACTTTGGAGCTTAGAGAATGGTTAGAATGACCTGGTTCCCTTGCCCTGATGATTCTTATTCCTCCCTCTAGCTTCCTGCAACCACCTTCCACCTGAAAACCCAAGTCTTCTCCCAGTACCTGACCACAGCCCTCCCTGCTAATGCCCTCAACTGCTGATATCCTCAGAAAAAGTCTATTCCTCCAACTAGACTTTGAGACCCTTCTTGACCCGGCCCTGGTACCTCAGAAGTCACCTCTTCAGTGCCACTCCCTCCATGGTAAACCTTGCAACCAGGGCAGACTCCAGCCCTTGGATGCACACATTTGCAAGCATGTCCGCTTACGCATTTCTCTTCCCTACCTCTGCTCACCTAGCTCCTGCCAATGGCAGCTTCCTCCACTAGCCAAGTCTCCGCTGAAGACTGTGAGACCGAAGGAGCCACCTCCACTCTTTAGGCCTCAGCTTCGCCACCAACTACCATAACATAACCATGACATAACCATGCCAGGTGCCCAGCAGAGCGCCTGGCTCTCAGCAGGCGGATATACCCAGGAGGTTCCTAACTGCCTTCCCTGCTACCTCCCAGTCGACACTCTCCGTGAGAGAGGTCCCGGCTGTGCCACAGGCAGAAGCAACAAGTGTCAACGCTGGAGTCAGGCAGCGGCTGGGGGCCCATGTTGGACCTCGGGCAACTCTTCCAACCCACTCCTACCCTAGTCTGTAAGCACTCTCACCTGCACTTCCTAGATGCCTGCGCTCCTCAGCTTGTCAGCCAGCTCCACACCTGCAGCCTGTTGCCATGAGACCCACCCAACCTCCTAGATGGTCCCTGGGTTACCCCCTACTGTTCACTCCCTTCCCACCAGCCCGCTGGCCTTTCTGTGCTTGTTTTTGAGACAGGGTCTGGCTCTATGGCCCAGGCTGACCCTAAGCTGGTAGCAGCCCTGTACCAGCCTCCCAAGTGCTGGGATGATGAGCACACACGGCCACATTAGCTACAGGGTGGCCTTTTGAAAATAGAAGTCCGGTAGCCAGGTGGGGGTGCCTGCCTTTAATTCCAGCATGGGAGGCAGAGGCAGAGGCAGGAGAATCTGTGAGCTGGAGGCCAGTCTGGCATACAGAGTGAGTTCCAGGATAGGTAGGGCTACACGGAGAAACCAAAACAAAATAAGTCTGGGACGCAGAAATGGCTCAGTAAAATGCTTGCCTTGCAAGCACAAGAACCCGATTTCCATCCCCAGGACCCAGGTAAGGAGCAGGCATGGCATCATGTGCCTAATCCCAGAGCTATGATGGCAAACGCAGGAGGATCCCTGGGGCTTGTTGGACAGCCAGCCTAGCTGAACTGCTGAGCCCCAGGTCCCAGGCAGTCTAGCTGAGCTGGTCCCAGTGAGCAGCATTGTCACCAGAATAAGGTGAACGGCTGTTGAGGACAACGCCCAGGGTTGACCTCCGGCCTCCACACACCTGCACGCACACCCGCAAATACACACTCACACCACAAAAATCAATACAAAGACTGTATAAGACAGATCTGATCTGATCAGTCTATTCTTTCCTTTTGCTTAAAAACTGTCAAGGCCTTACAGGCGCTCTTAGCTCTAAGGATCCTTAGAGCAAGACATGGAAGTTTGTGCCTGTAGTTCTAGCACTTGGAAAGCCTAGGGAAGAGGATCACTGCAAATTTGAGGCCAGTCTGGGCTACAGGATGAATTCAAGGCCAGCCTGGGATTCAAAGTGATACTCAAAATAAAAAAGTAAAATAACCAATATTCTTAGCACAAGGCCCAGGCCTGAACTCCCAGCTTCCCCCATCAACCCTCACCCCATTCCCTGACGCCTTAACTCCTTTCAGCCTTTACACCTACTGGTCCCTCTTACTCAAAAAGCTGTTTCCGTCAGGTCTCAGGCTAAGCCTCAAGTGAGCTCACACCTGGATTGGACCGCCAGAAAGGGTGACACACTGCATGCCTTTGCCAGAGCAGTGACTGAAATCAAAGTGGAATACTGAATTAGTTGTTTTATGTCTGCCTCTTCTAGGCTGAGTGCAGGAGGGCAGAGCCTGCAGCCCTTGTTCACTTCCACTTCCAATCCCCTGGCCCCTGGCCCACAGTAACAACCTGACAGTATCTGTTGTGTGGATGAACAAGCCTCAGTCTTGCCACCTGCAGAGCGGGAATGATAACCCCAGCCTCACAGGACTGTTCTGAGTGGCATCATGTCGGCCACACGCATCCTTCTTTTTTAGCTCCCACACAACCCTCCTGTGAGGCTTCATGGAGGCTTCTCTCCCTACTCCTGGGAACACCTGCTGATCCTCCCTTCTCCACAGGGGACTCCGGGAGGCTGAGTCTACATGAACCTTTCCACTCTAGACTGAACTAATAGGCAGAGACCGAGTCTGAGTCACCCATGATTCCATGGCACGTGGGGCAGGGGGGAGAGGAGAGCATTGGGGGCTCACCGGGGTGGAATTCGCCTCCAACAGTGCTGTCTTCCATGCTCTGCAAAGCAAGACCCACACATCATGAGGGAAGATTTGGAGAGTGGCAGATGGGGGTCCCACCTTACAGATGCCCCTCCCCTGCCCAGGCCCTAGTCCCACCTCTCCCAACTCTCAGGTAGACAAGGGCAACTCTCTACTGCCCTAGCCGCACGAAGGGCCCTGAGGTAAGCTAGTCACTCCCAGTCCAGCCTCTTCCCCTCAGCTATCCCAATTGAGTTTGGGATCGTGGTGTCTATCAGGGGCCTTCTGAGCCTTGCATATCTGGGTGATGCTCTGCCTGCAGCCCACTGCCACGTTCCAACTTGTACGGCTTCCCAAAGCCATGACCCGAGCCTCAGGAATGCCCAATGGATACAGGACAATTGGGCCTTTGTTAGTTGCCATGGCTTCTGGCTGGGGTAGACAAGGCAGCTCTATGCTGTCTGCCCAGAGCTTGGCTGCCCCCACACCCACACACCCATCTCTTTCCTTCTCCTCTAGGGAGGAGGCCCAGCTGCTCAGGCTGAGGGCAGGAAGGGAGAGAATATAAGGGAATAGATGGCACTGAGGGGGATGCCCTCATCTTCCCAGGATGGGCTGCATCTGATCCTGGGTGCCCTGCTTGGGCACTGCCAACTAGTTGCTTTCTGGCGGCAGCTGTAGGCCTACCCCTCAGTTCAGAGTCCCACCCACCAGGGCATCTCTTTTAAGATGGCACTGGGTGTGCCTTGCCCTTTCCATCACCCTGGGTGAGGGACTTCACGGGCTGCGAAATATCGGATCCTAAATGTCCAGGGACCCGAGGCAGGGGCGCCTCCATCCCGAGTCCTCTGGGTTTTCACCAGTTACCAGTGGTTGCACTGTCGTCCCTCTCCTCAGCCTGTATGACATGACTTGCTAACTGGTGTTAATCCCCCCCTTGTAGTTGCACCCCAGGGTCCCACTCCACACAGCTCCTGAATCTACTTACATGGCATCATCCCGGGTCTCCGCACACAGGTGCAGGCGGGAACCCTCCCGTAGGTTCACTGTCAGCAGGCCATCTCGGCTCCTGCCCTCTGGGGGCTGCACATCTGGAAGTGGACACGAATACATGAGCCCCACCCCAGGAAACCACACACAACGGCAGGGGCTGCCTCCCTGTTGTCTTGTTTTCTGGCCACTGCCAACCTCTGATCCCACAGACTTTCTGGGGGCTGCTGTCCCCTTCAGACCCTTTCGACCTTTCCACATTGTGACTTTCTAGCACATCTCTCAGTTACTATATTACGCTGTGGCCTCAGTCTTGGTTGAAGCACTAGATCTGCCGTGTGCCTCTAGGCCTGTCACACGGCTTCCCCGGGCGTAGTCCGTCTTCATCCACTCTCGAGTGCCTGCAAGCGTTTTATCTGGACTCCCCCATGGAACACAGCACAGCGTAGGACCCCAACCGAGGACCAGCTTCTTAACTCAGAGCGAACTGACCTGTATTTGGCAATGGCCCAGAAGCAGTTGTTTATGGGAGCTTTCTGAAGGCAACCCAGAGCCTTCCGGGTACAGTTCTCAGACTCAGGGAAGACACTGACCACGGGCAGCGTTCCATCAAAGAAGCGTTTCTGCTCACCCTGACACTCTTGGCCGACCTTTATGTCCCGGACGTTGAAATGGATAAGCACACGGTCCTCCTCGTCCTGTGCCGTCTCATCACGGTAGTAGCCGAGTGTGCCGTCCAACCAGAGAGCGAACCAATTCCGCTTCCAGCGGCGGAGGATGGAGCCTGCACGATATCCCGACCCACCAGGGGAGCTGAATCCTGAGCCTGCCAGGGGCAAGAGCCCCAGATGGGGCCGCAGAATCCCCTCAGGTCTCCTCCCGATTACTGTCACCTCTTTCTGTCTATCTACTCTCCAAAATGAGGACACGGCCTGGCCTCTTTTTTTATATTTCACTTGCCTGGCACACAGCAGAGGCTCACTAAAAGTGCTGAACTGTGAACAGCCACTTACACCAGCTCCGGGGACTTCCAAGACAAGCCCAAGTCTTTCCAAAGAGAAAGACCTCTCCCCACCCAGAGCCTCTATCTGGTTTGAGTGACAGTCATCTGTATCTTCTCTAGCTCTTCCAGAGGATTAGGGATCTGGACCTCCCCACATGAGGTCCCAAAACCCAGCAAGACCTATATTTGGTATCTGTCAAACCAAATGAACTGAGAATGGACAAGAGCAAGGGAGAAGGGGGATCCTAGCCCAAAGATGTCTCCAGGACATCTCCTTCAGTTGGTAGCCCTGGATAGATGATGTTCGGGTGGGGGCGGCTGTGGCCCCTGTGGTTCAAAACAGAAGGGGTTTTTAAACCAAGGTGTGGAGGCTCACAC
Source organism: Psammomys obesus (assembly GCF_907164565.1). Lineage (NCBI taxonomy): Eukaryota > Metazoa > Chordata > Mammalia > Rodentia > Muridae > Psammomys > Psammomys obesus. The sequence continues at coordinate 35,297,505 of NW_026596046.1, forward strand.
CTGCAGTTTCAGCACTCAGAGGATGAAGGGACTTCAAGGCCAGTCTGGACTACAGAGCAAGACCTGTCTCAGAGAAAACAAAGAAAGCGAGCTAGGCATGGTGGCACATGCCTGTTACCCCAGCGTTCATGTGGTGGAGGAGGGGTACACAATCATCTTTGGCCACACAGTGAGTTTGAGTCCAACTAGGGCTACATGAAACTTTGTATTCTCCCCAATGCATTATAAAGCCCCCCCCCCAAAAAAAAAAAATAAAGAGGTTTTCTTGGGGCTATGGGTCTAGAGCAGAGACGAATCTCACCTTGCTTGGGCATTGGTCTGGGTCCTGCCTGTTTTGCAGTGCTATGAATGCACAGAGCATCAAACTTATCTGTAGCCTGGGGAATGTGCAGTTTAGAGTCTAGGGCCAGTATGGGATGGGGAAGGGAGGCGGGAAGACTGGGAGGGGAAGACAGTTGTTTTGTAAGTTAGTGTGGGAACTGAGAAGGAGCCTGTGACCCAGCCTGGTGCTATTGTGGCAGAGGGGGTTAGAGGAACAGCCAGAAAGGGCTCATCAAAGGGGGAAATCTGGTTGGTCCTGAAGAGCACAGCTTTGCTAAACAGTCAGAAATGAGAAGACCATGAATAAAGAGGAGGCTGGAAGGTCCTCATGTGGGGAGAAAGCTTCACCATGATGTGTAGGACGCGCCATTTCCCTCCTCCCAGCCCAGGGATCAGGTGAAAGGCAGACAAGGACTTGACCCAGAATCACTCACTCTGTCTCCATAGCCAGCCGCCCCTCACCAGGGCCATTTCTTCAAAAGGACTTTCCAGGGTGGAGTCGGGTGGGACCTGTCAGAGGAGCCACAATTCAGTGTGGCTCCTGAGAGAAAAGCCCCCCGCCCTGCCCTCCCCAGAGGGCCTGGAACCATGCAAGACTGCGTTAGTAAACAAACAGGCCAGGCACCCTCCTCCCCTCCCTCCTACCACTCTGCCCTGTAGAGAATGGGCACACTGTCCCAGTGGGGTCAGCAGGCAGCCACCCAATAGGACAGGGTGGGGGCGGGGATGAGAGCCCAGGCCAGGCTGAGTTCCAGAACCTTAGCGAGTCTCTGGCTCCATGCTCCTCTGGCCCGTATGAGGCAGGTAAGAGGCTGGAGTGAGGAATTCTTAGAGCTCATAAAATGTTAGGAAATGGGATTTGGAAATGGGAGCGGTACAGGGTATCAGTCAATGAATTTCTCATATTCAGACCCCACGGGGCCATCTTTTGAGTACAGATAAGAGCCATGGAGCTTGGTACACATCTCTGCCTTCACCCATTATCTCATTTCAGCTTCCCAATCATCCTTGCCAGCATTCCTATTTTAGAGACAGGGAAACTGGGGCCTGAAGAGGTCCAAACTACACAAACCCCCTTGATACGAAGCAATGGAGCCAGGATCCACGCCCGACCACCTCAGCTCCTCTCCAAGACCTTTAAAAAGACCCAATGCCATCTGGGTGTAGTGGTATAACGTTTAACCCCAGCACTCAGGAGGCAGAGGCAGGCAGAGCTCTGGGAACTGGAAGCTAGCCTGGTCGACATAGTAAGTTGCAGGCCTACACAGTGAGACTGTCTCAAAAGACCAAAACCAGGCCTGGCGGTGATGCCCTGTGACTTTAATCCCAGTACTCTGGAGGTAGATTTCCCAGTTCAAGATCGGCCTGGTCTACAGAGTGAGTTCCAGTACAGCCAGGGTCACACAGAGAAACCCTGTCTCCAAAAACAAAACAAAACAGAACAAAACAAAACCAACCAAAACCAAACAAACAAACAAACAAAACCAAACAACAACAAAAACACACCACTCAGTGTGCAGGATCAAGCCAGCCCCGAATCGAATCGTAACTGTGGAGGTAGAGGCAAGCCACCACCTTAAAGACCCCCAGGTGATGCCAAAGTTTGCCAGCCACTGTGACCTCTCTGGTTCCCAGACAGAGAGCACCGTATAGGAGGTTGAACTGGAGGGAAGGGGTCAAATGTCGCTTCCCTCCCTGTATGTGATGGAGCTTGGACTGGAGTCCAGGTGCCTTCTCTTACTAAGGACGATTTATTTATGCGCAGGTCTCTGCCAGATGCCTCGGGCCCTTCCCCCACCTGCTCACACCTGTTGCTGCGCAACTAGGGCTGGCACACTCAGGGTGGAAGCCTGGGCCTCTTGTGTTTCTCCTCAGGGGCCCTGTCCAAGCTCTGACACTGATCTTACAAGAGGGTCGGGTGCACACTCCCTCTCAGGTTCCCCTTGCTGCACCCACCTGTTCACACCTGTTGCGGAAGCGGCTGCCACAAATACCCGCTACTCGCTACTCGATGAAGCTGTTAGCTCAGCAAGTCGCACCTGCGCTGTGGTACCCCAGAGAGCCTGAGGCATTCACTCCCCAGGCTGTGCCTAGGGCACAGATGCCCCCAGGCCCCGCCCTCCAGACCCAACTCACTCCCAGGGCGGGGCCATGGCGTGGAGAAATTCAAGGACTGAGGCATGCTGGGATTTGTAGTCCGCAGTCCTACACTGGGCAGAAACAGCCCGCAATGGCATCCTGTGCTGACCCCAGAAGGAGTAAGAGGCTACACACGGAATTTCATGTTCTTCTTTCCTCCTTAGGATCTGCCTGTATTTCCACAGCTCCCTCAAATGATCTGCCAGAGCAGCTGGGACGATACCCAACTTATTTTTCTGTTGAGACATTTATTTGTTCGCCTAGTTTTCCCCTTTTGGTACTAGAGATGTATTCCAGGACTGACTGGCTAAATACTGATCGACACTCCATCCTTAACATAAAGACTTTCTCTTAAGATCGTGTGGCCAGAGGGTTGAGGAGAGACCTCAGTCAATAAAGCGCTTGCACAAGACGCTAAGTTCAGATCCCCAGAGGCTGATATGCATCCTGGGGAGGAAGAGACAGGTGGATCCCTGGGGCTCACTGGCCTTCCAGCCTCATCTGAATCCTAAACCACCAAGGTGGATGGCTCCTGAGGAAGGGCCTGTGGCCTCCACATGCACACACATACTCACACACCACCACACACACACACATATAAAAGTAATAATAATAATAATAATAATAATAATAATAAAACAATGAGAGAGAGACAAGAAAATGTGTAGCTTGAAGCCTGGCTTGTAATCCTCAAAGGCTGGAGGCAGGAGGATTATCAAAGATCAAGGCCAGTCTGGTCTAAGAGAGAGTGCCCAGACTGCATAATGAGACCTGTCTCAAAAAAAGAAAAAAAAAGAATGTACAGCTTGAGACCTCATTCTGAGAAGAAAGTCAGAAAGAGAGAGAGAGAGAATGAAAGGTCATTCTCCAAAAGGCTGTAGTCATGTATAGATGATTGCTGGACAAACTTCCCCAATGATGCCCAAGGACAAGACATTAAGTTCGGCAGAAGCTGGGCCTGGTTGTACAGATCAATAATCTCCGATACCTGGCAGGGTGAGAGGCAGGAGGTTCAAAGCCTGTGATACAGAATAAGTTCAAGGCCAGTCTGGGCAACTTAGACCCCATCGAAAAATTTAAGAAAGAGAGAGAGAGGGAGGGAGGGAGGGAGGGAGGGAGGGAGGGAGGAAGGGATGGAGGAAAGGAGAAAGAAGAGGAGGAGACTGGAGATTTGGCTCGGTGGTAGAGGGCTTACCGAGCATGGTTAGACTCTCAGTTCCATCTCCAGTCCTGAAGCGAAAACAAAACCAAGGCTGATTTCCATTGAACAAGGTGGCTTGTACGCACAGCTGCTCTGGAGTCTCAGTCTAGAGCAGCGGTTCTCAACCTTCCTAGACGCTTCCTCGGGTTGTGGTGACCCCCAAACATAAAATTATTTCATTGCCGCTTCACAGCTGTATTTTTGCTACTGCTGTGAATGGTAGAGTAAATATCTGATATGCAGATGTGAGGCTCCAAAAGGGGTCGCGACCCACAGGTTGAGAATTGCTGGTCTAGAGGATGCCTCAAGGCCCGGAGAGCCCAAAAGTTCAAGGCCAGCCTGGACTATATAGCAAGATTTCTAATAAGAAGAAGAAAAAAAAGAAAGAAAAAGAAAGGAAGGAAGGAAGGAAGGAAGGAAGGAAGGAAGGAAGGAAGGAAGGAAGAGAAAAGGTTTTCTGGCCCATCAAGATGGTACATCAGGAGAAGATTCCTGCCACCAAACCTGATGACCTGAGTTCTGTCCCCAGGGCCTACAAAGTGGAAGGAGAGAACCACTTCCCAAAAGTCTGTGTCTCACCTCCACAGGTGCAGTGTTACACTTGTGCACACTCATGCACACACAGAGGTAAATGTAATCTTAATTTTTAAAAGTTTGTTGTTCAGGGGGCTGGAGAAATGGCGAAGCAGTTAAGAGCACTGGCTGCTCATCCAGAGGTACTAAGTTCAATTCCCAGCAGCCACATGGTGGCTCACAGCCATCTATAGTGGGATCTGATTCTCTCTTCTGTTGTTCGTGAAGACGCTCATATACATAAAAATAAGTAAGTAAATAATAAATAAATAAATAAATAAATAAATAAATAAATAAATAAATGGTGGGGCGATAATAGTGCATGCCTTTAACCCCAGCACCAGCAGAGGCAGGTGAACCTCTGAGTTCAAGGCCAGCCTACAGAGTTCCAGGACAGCCAGCCAGGGCTACAAGAGAAACTGTCTTGAAATATAAACAAAAGTTTGTTATTCAAACCATAGAGAGGCCACATCCACAGCCCTCAGAGACATTGCGGAAGCCACTCTATTCAGCAGCTTTGTGCTTCCCAAGCTGTATGTGGAGCTCTACCCTTTCTGAAAGAGAACAGTGTTGTTGACAAGCTGGAAAGGAAATACCATCCTGAACCCCAGAGGACTAAACATCCGTGCACCCTCCAAAGCCACTCCCCTGTAAAGAGCCCAAGCCCTTCACAAGTTGAAGAAAACGATACCCTTTGTAAGCAGAATTAAGTGGAATTTATACTCGAATTGATAAAAGACCCAGTGTGGTAGCCCGTACTTGGAGAGCTGCCACAGCAGGACTGGGAATTGAAGGTTAGCCTTGACCACGGAGTAAAGCCAGCCTGGGCTACAATTTAGACTTTTCACCACCCTCTCACACTCAAATCTTCAAACGGAATAGCAAAGCAGAGTGTGGCTTAAGCAGCAGGAAGTCGCCCTTTGCCCAAGAGGTTCAGAAAGGCTTCCCAGAGGAAGCTAAGGGGTCTTAATGTGGGAGCAACATTTCCCAGTCCGGACTGAGCCCCTCACACAAGTGCTGGCAGAAAGTTCAGGGTCTTCAAGAGGTTTAGAAGGCGAGTGAGGGTTAGGGGAGAAGCCGTGGGCTGGCAGGTGACAAAGCCGCAGAGGGTGCCAGCATATAACAAAGGGCTGGATTGGCAGCCTGGACCTTGTGGTATGGTGACTGCGTGGGTGAAATATTGACAAGACAGGAGGCTAGGCCGTAATGATGAGTGGGTCAGAAGATCCTGTCTCCTGGATCTGACCTTCCTCTGTCACTGCTTTGACTAGCTCAGTCCAGATTCCCACCTGTGCAGGAGCAGACAGAGAAACCCGGAGACCAGAGCATCTTCTATTTGGTTAGAGCCACCCCACCCCCACCACCAACTTCCCCCTGACCCAGAGAGCTCCTCACCGGAGTTGCAGGGCTCATGGTTCCTGCTGATCAGAGCAGCATTCCCAAGAAGGTTCCGGAAGTGGGGCCTGGGTTGGCAGCCTCCGAGATGAGGCGATCAGGAAAGAGCTACCGAGGAGGAAGGGAAAGGCAGGGAGGGGCCACCGGGCCTAGGGAAAGGCGCCCTCTTTTCCAGGCCCCTCTCCAGCTTTCCTGACTCGGATATCTGCCCTTCAGTTTCTGACCAAGTCACCTGGTGATTCGAGGTGATGTTGACCCAAGTCTTCAAGATAGGGTAGGGAGGAGAGTAGGGTAGAGCGGACGGGAGATGGAGGGAGGGCGGGGTTAAGTCTTCATCTTGCCGCCCAGCAGGCTGTGTCTATCACTCCAGGCGTGCACCCTGGCTCCTTAAGCCTTCCTTCTTGGCCCCCGGTCTCTTTAATCTTGACCCTGGGACACCCCAGGCTTCAGCCCTTCGTGCTGTGCGTACTTCCCTGGGGGATTTACCACACAGATCCTGTTAGCCAGTGGCTTATCCCTTCTTAGCAGCCCCAGCAAACGCACCTTCCAAACCACGCTGGTTTTCAGCTTTTGCCTTCAACTCATTCTCTGGTGTCTGGAGAGTCCCAATCCTACTCAACTCTGACTAACTTTTCTGTTCCCTATGGCTGGGATGGGAGGAAGGAGGAAAAGAGAGAGATGGAAGAAAAAACGGAGGGAAAGAGGAAAGAGTGGAAAGAAACGGGGAGTAAGGGAGACAGGGAGTTATCTCTCCCTGGGATCCTTGGCAGGTTAAACTGCTAAAATATGCTATAATCTCTGTTAGTGTTTATAGTGAGCAGTTACGTTCTCACTTAGGTATTCCTGATGTCCACTTTCCTGCACATAAGCAAAAGGTTTGGGGGTAGGGTGATCTGACTCCCTCATTAGCAGCTCTGAAGACTCTCCCTTGCTCCGGCTACTTTGAACAAAAAAAGAAAAGAAGAAAGGAAGAAAAGAATAAAGAAAAAAAGAACAGAGCCGTGAGTCAAGCAGCCAGGGGACGAGCTTTCCGCCTCCGCAGGCTGGTCTCCACAGTGGGCTTGAAAAGAGTGCGCAGGATAACAGCTGATGACGCCAGCTCCCGAAAGCGGCTTCAGCCAGGGCCGCTTCCAGCGGTTTGGATTACCAGGCTCGGTGAACTCTAGATGAACCGGCTCCGACCGTCTGTCGGAAACACGCCCCCTGGTGGCCTACAGAGGGACTGCTGTAACTGCTCCTCAGAAGCAAAGCTGCGATTGTTCCTAAAGCAAACCTCGGTGGCTCTAACTGGTATTAAAGGGGCCAGGCAGAGACCGGTCCAATCACGAGGTCTCTGGCTGTGTGAGTGAGTTGCTCAGGCTCACTTAGTCTCCCAAAGGCACCTTCCTTCTCTGGTGTTGCTCATTGGGCCTAATAGAAAGCTTCTCCTAAGTGGCAATTTCTTAGCTACTGTTAGCTGGTAACATGCGGGAAGAAACAGCAGCAGCAGGGTGGCACTGACAGCCAGGCCACGAAAGCTGCTTGACAGCTGAGGAAAAGCAGCCGAGCAGTTAGAGAGTGGCCAGGTCAGGAAGAAGCGTGACAGAAGCAGAGCGCTGGTAAGAGAGCCGGGCAAGAACTGTGAAAGACTCTGGTCAGAGAGGAGTTCCAGGGAGCTGTTAAGTCTTTAGGAACAAGGATCTCAGACGCCTCAGGTGTCTCACAAAAGCTGTAACGCCTTCAGGGGTAGGTGTCCCAATTCCAGACATCCAGGACTGTGACTCTGTACCACCTGCTGCTGCTCCCACCGACCTACACCCCGGCACTCATTGGGGACACAGAACTGCCAGAGACCAACATTTGAGAGTGTGTCCTTGTCTACCACGATTTTTATCTGGGTGGAGCAAAGAGGCCCCATCAAGCTGATTGGGAGGGAATGAAGGACGCCAGGGAGAGAGGGAGAGGGGAAGGAACAGCCAAGCAAGCTGACCTCAGAGTCTGGGCCTGGGTCCTGCCAGCTCTCCGCTTCTCTGCAGCTCTTACCTCCCCACCCAGATAGTGCTCTCCAGATTGAGCAACCAAAAGAAAAGGGAAGATTTGCCAACAGCAGCGAAGAGCTCACTGAAAAGAATCTCCATCAGCCTGGTAAAGGATGCAGAAATGAGATAAAAATACTGAATTTTTTTGTTTGTTTTTTTCAAGACAGGGGTTTTCTGTGTAGCCTGACTTTTCTGGAATTCATAGACCAGGCTGGCCTCGAACTTAGAGATCCACCTGTCTCTGGCCCCTGAGTGCTGGGATTAAAAGCATGCACCACCACCTAGCACCAATACTGAATTTAAATATAGCCAGGCTTGGCATATGCCCTTGAACTGTTGGCCAGTGACTAGCTTTCAGAAATTAATGAGAGGTGAGCTGACAAGTTATAGTGGCGCATGCCTGGAATCGCACCAGTTGGGCAGCTGAGGTAAGAGGTTCTAGAATTTCAGGACAGCCTGGGTTATACAGTAAAACTCTGTCTCTCACACACACTCACACACACACACAGAGCCGACTTTCTCCAGTGTTGTTTTTTAAAACAAAATCCCAATCGCTCAATTTTACCAACAACAACTCAGAAGCCAGATGTTGGGGTGAAAGCCTGCTAGCTCAAAGAGACAGAGAAAACACCCAGCTGACCTTCCTATTCAGGATATGTCCCAGAAGGAAGAAGCCCTTTCTCCTCCACAGTCTTACATGCCCTCAACTCAACATCTCTCCTTTCTGTTTACTTATGTTCACTCCCTTTTGATTGGTTGCTTGCTCCATCTCTTGACTTATGGCTGACTTTATTTAGCTCATGGGTAAAAGGTGTGTGCTAGGGCTGAGCCACACCACAAAAAGAAACAGGGTTTGTTTGTTTGTTTGTTTTTCATTTCACAATCTCAGGGTTCACAATGTGATCAAATAGCCTGTAACACCCCTGGGAGAGAGAGATGTCTTTTTAATATAAATCCTGAGAATTTGTAGACCCTTTGGTGATCACTGTTGAGTTTTTGTGTTTCTTTTATTTTCAATTATAAGATTATTATTTATGTGTATGGATCTTTCTTTTCCTGCATGTGAACATGGATCCTGTGGAAGAGCAGCCAGTGCTCCTAACTACAGAGCCACCTCTCCAGCTCTATTTCTTTTTCTTGTTTTTAGATTTAATTATTCTTATTTTATATGTGTGTGTTTTGCCTACATGGATGTCTGTGTACCATGTGCTTGCCTGGTGCCTGAGGAAGCCAGAAAAGGGTGTTGTGACCCTGGAACTAGCTTATAGATGGTTATGAGCTGTCATGTGGGTACTGGGCATTGAACTTGTGTCCTTGGGGGAGTAACAAGTGCTCCCAACTGCTGCGCCATCTTTCCAATCTCCCTATTTCTGTTTTTAAGGTTTTATGTGTAATTATGCATATGTGGAGGTGCGCCTGAGTGCAGGTGCCAGAGAAAAACACAGCTTTGGACCCCATGGAGCTGGAATTATAGGTGTGAATCTCCCGAGGTGGGTGCCAGGCACTGAACTCAGGTCATCTGCAAGAGCAGTACATGCTCTTAGCCACTGAGCAATCTCCACAGCCCCTTTCTTTTCTTTTTTAAAGGTTCAGGGCAATATTATTAAAGTCTAAAAGAAAAAAACTCTAGGGCAGACAAGCTGTAGCCAAGAAGAAGAGAAAGGAGACAAAGGGGGAAAAAACCTATGCCGTTTGAGGTAAGCTCATATGGAGGTCAGTCACATGGCAGATGCAGCAGGAAGTGGGGAGGAGCTTTGAAGAAATGAGTCCTAAAGCACCAAAGAAAGCAAAAAAGCACACTCAGGCTCTGGCCAGAGGGAAGAGAAGAAACCTTTCACCTTTTCGACTCAGAATGTTAGGCAGCTCCAACAGAGCCCAGGCAGTTCACAGGGGCTGCCGTCTGTACATTCCTTTAAGGTTCTATGTTTAAGACGGGGTCTTACTGTGAAACCCAGGCTGTGGCCAAACTCCTTCTGCCTTTCAAGTGCCGAGGGTACAGGTATGAACAGCCCCCAGCTAGACATTGCTGGTTCGTTTTTATTTTACTTGTAAAAAACTATTGTACCAGGTATGACAGCATGTGCCTTTACTGTCAGCACTCAGGATGTAGGGGCAGATAGATCTCTGTGAGTTTGACATCAGTCTGGTCAACATAAAGAATTACAACCAGAGCCAGGCACAGTGACACAAGCCTGTAATTCTGTACTCGAGGAGGCAGAGGCAGGCGGATCTCTGTGAGCTTGAGGCCAGCCTGGTCTACAGAGTGAGTTCAGGACACAGAGTTCAGGGGCTACACAGAGAAACCTGTCTCAAAAAATCAAAAAGAAAAAGAAAGAAGGAAAGAAGGAAGGAAGAATTCCATTCAGGCTAGCCAAGCTAGCTATGGTGAAATCCTGCTGTCTAAAAAAGAAAAAGAAATCTGGGGAAGGTATGTCTCAGCAGTTAGGAGCACTAGCTGCTCTTCTGGAAGACCGTAGAGCAGGTCCCAACACCCACATCAGCCTGGAACCCCAGTTCCAGAAGAATCTCATACCTTCCTCCAGCCTCCTTGGGCACCTTCCACATGTGACAGGAACTCATACAGACACAGACACAAAGAGAGAGAGAGAGAGAGAGAGAGAGAGAGAGAGAGAGAGAGAGAGAGGAAAATTAAAAACAAAATAAACCTTTAAAATTTGTTTGTAAATATATATGCATATAATGTGTGCTTGTGTGTGTGTGTGTGTGTGTGTGTGCGCGCGCGCGCTCGCGCTCACTCGCGTGTGCACATGCCACATCAGGTGTGTTGAGGTCAAAGGACACATTTTTGGAATCAGTCCTCTCCTATCCTGTAGGTCCTGGGTAGGTCACCAGGCTTGGTGGCAAGTACCTTTTCCATGGTAGCCATCTCACTGTCCCCAATGGTTTATTTTATTGTTTGTTTGTTTGTTTGTTTGTTTGTTTTAGACAGAGTTTCTCCATGTATCCCTGACTGTCCTGGAACTTGCCCTGTAGACCAGGCTAGCCTTGAACTCAGAGATCTGCCTGCTTGTCTCCTGAGTGCCAGGATTGGTGGTGTGTGTCAGACTCCCAATGGTTTATTTTTAATATTGCTGGGTATAAAGTGGAAAGAATGTGGACTGATACGTGAGGGATCTGAGATTATGCTAGGATTCCTAGCTCCACCAATTCTGGGCTATGAGATAGCCTTGGTTTATTTTGTTAATCAACTGACATGAAAATCTGGTAGGTAACTTTTATTACCTGGTACCTAGAACTACAGGCATAGAAGGAAAGCATTTCACTTTTTCAAATGTGTACGGTGGATGAAGAGCTCACAGCTTGTACATAGTTTAGGGAATAGTGGACAGGCTTACCAAGTCTAAATTCAAGTTTGCTAATTATATTTTCTAGAGAATACAATATACGTAGAGGGAATGTTTGTCTCAACTAAGAGGTCCTGTCTTAGGGTTTCACTGCTGTGAAGAAAAACCGTGACACTTGCAAAGGAAAACATTTAATTGGGGCTGGCTTATAGGTTAGAGGTTTGCTCCATTGTCATCATGGGAGGAAGCATGGCAGTGTGCAGGCAGACATGGTGCTGGAGAAGCCAAGAAATGGACATCCTGATCCGAAGGCAGCAGGAGACTGTGTTCCACAATGCGTGGAGCTTGAGCCTAGGAGATCGCAAGCCCGCCCCCACAGTGACACACTTCCTCCAACACCTCCGAATGGTACCAATCCCTATAGGCCAAGCGTTCAAACACAGGTGTCTATGGGGACCACAGCTATTCAAACCACCACAGGTCCCTATAGATTATATCCAGATTTTTTTCAGGAAAACACAAAATTTATCTCCTGCCTGAGGCCTGATTAGACTCCTCAAGGTCCAATTTGAACAAAAGTCAAACCACTTATACCAAAGTTTTGTTGTTTGTCCTTTTTGTCTAAACAAGGCAAGCACTACCACGCCTGGCTTCTTGTGTTCATTTTCAAGGGTTTATTATTTGTTTAACATACCTGTCTGTAGAGCTACAGGAGTGCATGTGTGCCATGTGCATGCAGGAACCCTCAGAGGCCAAAAAAGAGGGCACTAGATCCCCTGGAGCTGCTGGGAACTGAACCCATGCACTCCGCAAGACCAGCCATTGCTCTTAACTGCTGAGCCATTTCACCAGTTCCTTCCCTTCATTTTTCTCCTCCTGCTTTTCTTCTTCTTCCTCCTCCTCCTCCTCTTCTTCCTCTTCTTTTTGGGCTATTTGGTTTTTAATGTTTAGCTGCAAAAAAAGGCTTTTAAGATAATTTAATACATAAATAATTCAAATTTATGGAGAGTTAATAATGACATTGATGAAAATGAGACAAAAACTGACCAGGCAGTTTTAGGGTAGAAGACTCCAAACGTGAACAGTTTTTCCCTGGTGAGGAGCTGGAAATGCCTGGGCTCGTTTAGCCTTCTGCCCTTGCTGAAGGCCAGAGATCCCACAGATGTTTAAGCCAAAACGCCTGGTTCTTCACCGGCTAGAGGTCAGGCATGCCAGAGACGTGGTTTATCCTTATCTCTTCTTTCCTTAAAGAGCATCACTTCCTGGATGTGACCGACACTGGACCTGGGCACCTCATGAATGGGCCAGTGGAAATGATCACTTCATCCCCCACCCCCATACCGCCAACTAGTAAGGCCTAATGAACTCCAAGGCCCTCGACGGTACCTTGTTCCTGGGACCCAGTCCTGTACACAGGAGGCCTACCTGCTTACACTCACTCCCACCTATGAATCCATCCTAAAACTCCGCCCTCCCATGAACCATGAATTTCACTTCAAATTCACAAGACAAGAACCTAGAGGCCACTGATTCTGTGGAAGTTTTAGGTGACACTGTGTGGGTGTCACCCGAACTCCTAAGCCAAAGCCTACCTGACTCGAGGACTCTTCCACCAAACTCAAAGACATACTACATCCTCCCATATCAAAACGACTTAAAGGCCTTCAGTGTTTTGAATTTTGAATCAGCATCCTGTGGACGCTCAATGTTAAGACTGATTGACAACTTGACTGGCTCTAGAGCCACCTAGAAGCATCCTCTGTCACAGAGTTAGGCTACCAGAAGTGGGAAGGCCACCCTAGCCATGGGTCACACCTTTCCACAGCCTGGGCTCTCAGACCAACTAAAAAGAAGAAAGCAAAGTAAGGACCAGCATTCACCTGTCCCCACGTCCTGACTGCAGGCACCTCAGGCTCTCACTGCCATGCTTTCTCCACCATGAAGCCCAAAACAAGTCCTTCCTTCCCTAAGTCACCTTTGTCAGGGCTTCTGTCACAGCAATGAAACAAGCAACAAGTAAGAAACACACTTTTGTTCTCTGGAAATCAAATTCATTCCATGAGAACGGTAAGCTAATGACCACTCCGGATGGAAAGCCATCTGGGAGGGGTTCAGCTAGGCCTCCTGGAACAGAGTGAATGTAACAGCTTCATCTGTCAATCTGGCTGGGCTACAACTGGTCCCCTGCCCCCCAACCCCTGCCACCAGCTAAGTAACCAACCACGAATCTATGCATGGTATAAAGATACTTTATAGCTGTTTGGTTGGTTGGTTGATTGGGTGGTTTTCTGAGATAGGGTTTCTCTGTGTAGCCTTGGCTGTCCTGGAATGGCTTTGTAGACCAGGCTGGCCTCGAACTCACAGAGATCCATCTGCCTGCCTCTGCCTCCCCTGTGCTAGGATTACAGGTGTGCCTCACCACACCTGATGACTTTATAGATGTTTGTGACCTGCGCGATAACTAGAGTTTGGCCATTAGAGCAGCGGCTCTCAACCTTCTAACGCTGCCACCCTTCAATACACGCCCTCATGGTATGACAACCCCAGCCATGAAATTATCTCATTGCTACTGCGTAGCTGTGCGTTTGCTACCGTTACACTGAATCATAATGTAAATATCTGATGTTAACCCCAAAGGGTCGCGACCCACACAGACTGAGAACCCCTGAAAAGGAAAATATTCTAGAATAATGTGGATGTGAATTCAGTCCACAGCTCTAACTGGAAAGCTGAGGCTTCCCCGAGGAAGACATCAGTAGATTGACTTGCAGCCTCGGCTCCCACCTGAGGTTCCTGACTGCCGGCTCGCCCTCCAGACTATCGATGTCTCCATCCACAGCAAGCCAGTTCTGTGAAACAAGTCTCTATCTGGGAAAGCACCTCACCCATTTCTGTTTCTCTGGAAAGCCCTGACTCCTGCAGGGAGGAGGTAGACGCTGTGCCGTGGACTCCCCGGTTGAGTGTTTTAGACACACCAGATTTGGGAATGGAGGGAAGCCCAACAGTCTAAGATGGGCAGATGCTGAGAATCTCAGAAGAGTCAGCAGCACCCGCGCTTGAAAACGTGGGCACAAGTTCTCCCTGAACTACCCCAGCTGGCTCATCAATGTGTGCAGAGCCACTTCTAGGAGCTCAGGTCTAGTCAGTTTCCATCATGCTGAATCGCATCTGTACTCTGTCTAGAGATAAAGGTTTTCCCTACCCTCCTTCTAACCAGTGTCCTCATGAGGCTTAACTTCAGGGAAATCAGCTGGCTCTGAGAAGACAGGATCCTTCCAGCTTTGCCTCGAGGTCTCTGGTATGCTTTCTGAAGATCTGCTTTGCCTGTGTTTCATGGCTTCCCTCCTGCTCCAAGTAGCCATTGTCCTGGGCAGGTTCTTTCTCAAGAGTCACTATTCTGTCTGTTTGTTTGTTGTTGCTTTTCTCTTGACAAACTTGTTTTAGTTCCTGTGCCTCTCCCCACCCAGGTTCTGATCTTCCTTTGCAAGGTTGGCTTGTTGGGTTTAGGGAGGAAGCTGAGAAAATTCACTTCAGAGATGGAAGCTTAAAAGTGAAAGCTTTATTTTCTGTGTGTCAGGGAGACAGTCCTCTCAGGATCTGAACTGTGTCCCCGAGGGGAAGCTGTATTGCATAGTTAACAGATAAAACCATAGAGTGAGGGGGCCCATGGTGGGTTGTAGCATTGTCCCCTGTCTATTTTGACAGAAGGGATTGAGCGAGGGAGTTTCCATCAATCAGGATAGGAGTAGGTACCTGGGCCTGAGAACATGAACTTGTTTGACCCTGACGGCAAGATGGAGAAGCTGTCCTTGAGATGGCTGGACTCAGACAATTGTATCCTTACAAGCTGTCCCTGAGATGTACGGCCTCAGACAACTGTTTCCTTACAACAGAAGATGCTCAGCTATTGGGAAGTCCCCAGCTCCCCTAAGGCCTGGGACCTTAAATTTAGTTTCCCCCTATGATTAAATGGAGTCTGAAAATGAAGCGGTAGCACTTAGAATAACTTTCTTTTGCTCATTCCCAACAGGCGCAGTCTGAAAGTCTTGTGCATGACCTATCCAGTGAGCTTTTTTGTTCTCTTCTTCAGTGATGGTGATGTCAAATTGAATTCTCTCCATCTTGGGAGTTTAAGGGTACACTTGACTTTTCTAGTCAACTTCTTTATGGCTCCGCTGGTCATAAATTCTGTCTCTGCTACCTGATTTCGGGCTATCATCCATGTTCTCTTCCCCAGGAAAAGCTGTTAGAGATTTCTTCTACTTCTCCTCTCCTCCTCCTTCTTCCTTTCCCTTTTAAATATGCATTTATTTTTATTTTATGTGTTTGAGTGTTCTGCCTGCATGCCTGTATGTCTGTGTACCATGTTCATGCTTGGTGTCCACAGAGTCCTAAAGAAGACATGAGGTCTTTTGGAACTAGAGTTAGAGACAGCTGTGAGCTGCCATGTGGGTGCTGGGAATGAAACTTGGGTCCTCTGCAAGAGCAGTCAGTGCTCTTTTCTGCTGAGCCGTCTCTCTAGCCTCTTTTGTCCCCTAACTGGTGATAGAATCCAGGGTCTCATCCCTGAGAGGCAAGGGTTCCTTCACTGGGTCAGTGAAGTGAGTCTTTCATCTTTGGCAAGCATTTCTTTTGACTTAACCAGACATTCCCCCATGCCCTAGAAATATGTAGAAAAATTCTGGGTCTCATGTTATCTGTAATAGGTTTTTGTTTTGTTTTGTTTTGTTTTGTTTTTTAAGACAGGGCCTTTCTCCATAGCCCTGGTTGTTCTAAAACTCACTAGTTAGACCAGGCTGATCTCAAACTCCCAGAGATCTGCTTGCTTATGCCTCCCAAACGGTGGGACTAGAAGCTTGTGCCACCATTCTTGGCTCTGTATGTAGTTTTAACTCTGGTTTTTGTTCTTCCCATTGAGTTTTATTGATTTGACTTCATCTCTAGAAACAGGATCTTCAATACAACAGAGCAGAGCAGCTTGATCTGAAGAGTGAAGAGTTCTTTTTCTCAGGTGGCTTGCTGGGGGGTGGGGGGGAACAGGGAGGCTAAACCAGTCTGGGCTTTGGTTTGTTTTCCCTGCAGGGAGAAGTCAGTGAGAACTTACTGGGAATCGGTGGGTGGGCTGAAATGAGGATGGTGTGTTCCTGACCCTCAGCAGAAAACACTTTGTTTTAGTGTTTGGAAATCTCGGCCTCCACTCAGGGGGCTCTGCTAACACACACACTGCTCCATACACAGTAACTGTCTCTCTTCCGGGCTGGCAAGAGTGAGTTTTGGTCTCATGCTGTCAGGAAGCACCAGGCTAGGATGTAGCTGGGTTGGTAGAGTGCTCGCTGGAGTGCAAGCACAAAGCCCTTGTTTTCATCCATGTAAATCAGGCTGGGTGGCAAACGTCTGTAATCCTAGAAGTCAGGAGTCAGGAGTTCAAAGTCATTGTTGGTTAGGGTAAGCTCCAGGTCATCCTGGGTTACATGAGAATCTGTTTTAAAGGGAGGGAGGGAGAGAGAGAGCATCATACTTCCCAGCGCCTCCTGTGTTCACCCACAGTATAGATCTGTAGGAGGATGAAGCATCTCCATGGCAACTAGAGCACATGGAGCAGACTGCTGTCCCCAAGTCCTGCTGGGCCAAAATACACTGTGGAGGACATGAACAAGGTTCCATTCAGAGCCAAGCATGTGCCCACCAGCTCAGCAGACTTTAATAGAGAGGATAGGAATGGGAGTAGAGCCGGGACAAGATGGATCCACTACAGAGTTCACTTAGGTCAGCCTTGTTTATGGCTGATGCTTCTCTCTTAGTGTCTCCTGCTATGGCCACAAGGCCTCTTTGCCTTGCTCTTGCTGCCCACATAGGCAGCAAAACCCATCCATAGTTACTGGATCTCTCCACTCTGTCTGTCCAGTATCCAGAACAAGGCACAGAGAAACAGCTCGCTGTTGTGTGTGTTTGAGAAGAGAAGAAATGAAGAGGGAACCGCAGGCCTTCTGAGCCATCGTGAGGATGCACTGTTCTGCAGCCTGGGCAGGTCGCTTCCTTGGCAAAGCACGAGGCTCCTTTCCTGCCTTGGGATGGTGGGTGGCAGAAAAGCCAGTGGCTGCTCTGGACTGGACTCACCCACTTTTGGCCTGCCGCCCCTCCCCCTCTAGGAGACTGAACACTGCCTAGCCTGTCAGTCCTCTTTCCTCACCGAGGGGGGAGTGTCTGCTCTAGGGAAGCCTGTGAGAAGTAACATGGGGGCAGATCTAGGGCTGGGGATGAGGGACTTGATGTGTTCTAGTCAGGGTTTTTGTTTTCATCCTCAAATAGGGATTTACTGTGTAGCCCCAGATGGCCCTTGGGACCTACAGTTCTCTGCCTGCTAGATGTTATAGGTGAGTGCTATCACATCCAGCTTAGTGAGTGGCCTTTGGAGGCCAGAAGAGGGCATCGCATCCCTTGGAACTTGAAGTTGGTTGCAAGGGTCCTGATGTGGGTGCCAGGAACCAAACCTGTGTCTTCTGCAAGAGCAGAAAGCTCTCTCTAGCTGACCCATCTCTCTCACCCCTCAGCTGAATGAACGTAGCCAGGATACTTGCAATCCCTTCTGTTGAGCAGGGGTTCGGTTACTCCAGATTTAGCAGGAGCAGTATGAGATTTTTTTTTTTTTTTTCAAGTTGTGGAGGCTGTTATTGAGAAGTTAAAAACAAGTGCAGAAGGTTCTGAAGACAAAACTCCTGACACTGCTTTTGAGCGAAGGCGGGGACACTGTTGGGACAGCACCCCCCCCCCCCCGAGCAGAGGGTTCTCCACAAACATTGTGGGGCTCCCAGCTGCCAGGGCGCAGAGGTTCAGGGCAGCGTTTAGTGCTTCTGGCTCAAAGTATGCTGGATCCAGTGCCAGCCATCTTGGCACCTCCGAGGGTGGCTGTCTGAGGCAGGAGAAAGCCAAATCCACTCGGCAGGGTCCCTGTCATCAGAGGTCTTGGGCCTTGGCTGGTTCCTCTGTGGTGGCAACTACCTTTGTCAGGAGCCTATGGCTCCTGTAGCTCTTTCACATCCTTGCTACTGTTAGAACAGTGTCCAGTAAACATGTTTGCTGGTGGCAGCGAGGTGGCTCAGTTGGTCACCTGCTGCCAAGACTATTGACCTGAGTTCAATCCCAGGAATCCACATCATGGAAGGACAGAACCAATCCTCTCAGGCTGCCTGTGCAGGCACACAGGCGTAAACTTGGCCAGACCCATCCCTGCCCACCTCAAGTAAAGAAATAACCAAGTGAGTACAAACAAGTAAGTTAAAAGAAAAAAAGAGGTAAAAGAAAAAAAAAAACTATTAGAACTGATAAGAGGGTTAGGCAAGAAAATGGAAATAAATCTAAAAAGAAAAGGCTTTTGATTGTTTTGTTTTTTAGCAGAGTGGACATGGATTTATTAAGGAAAACTGAGAAAGAACTCCTGAGACTGTTTGTTTGTAAGAAATCTTGTGTTGATGTAGAGCAGTACCTGTGATCTGAAGTTTCCTGAAAAGGCTATATACGTGTTGAAATTTTCTAAGGTTGTTGATGGTGCAGAGCCTCCTGCTCGAGGAGAATCGGGATGTTGCAGATTGAGATCCAAATGATCTTGGGCTACTTGGTCCTGTTAATGGCCACTTGCTGTCCATTTCCACATCTGATCTTACACTCACCCACCCTTTTTTGTTTGTTTTTTTCCAAGACAGGGTTTTTCTGTGTAGCCTTGGCTGTGCTGGAACTCACTCTGTAGACCAGGCTGGCCTGAGACTCACAGAGAGCTGCTGCCTCTGCCTCCCAAGTGCTGGGATCGAAGGCGTGGGCCACCACCGCCAGCCTATAACATCCCTTTTGAGTACTAGGTGGAAACCCAGGAGTTGAGTCATCAGATCGCATCTGGAACCTAGAGCAGAGCTGTGCTTTCGGGTGGACACCTGTCACCCCAGCACTGGGGAAGTAGAGGCTGATGACGAGCAGTTAGTTCAGGGTCACCCTTGGCAACGCCACAGGGTTTGAGGCCAGCCTAATCTCTGACACCTTGTCTCAAAACAAATAAGCATCAATAGCTGAACTCCTCTGTAGCCCACCTGCCTGCTGTCCCCAGGGATTTGATAAATGAGTTGACTCCTGGCTGTCATTTGAGCTGACTATAAATGCCCACAGAACCATTTCCATGGCATATTATGTCATTCAAGGCAACCTGAATCTGTGTTTATTGGGCCATAATAATTCATATTTGGCTCAGAATAAACCATCTCATTTCTCTTTGTGGTGAGATCTGTATTTTACATCAATACCCCTGTTTTCTGTGGGGGTGTTATGTTCCAAGAACTCCAGTATGTGCCTGAAACTGCCCAACCCTAATTATATTTATTGTCTTCTATACATACGTGTGACAATGTTAAATTAGGCACAGTGTAGGAGATTGAAAACAATAACTGATAAAAATAAAAGAATTACCACCATGTTGTAAAAAAGTATTTAAAATATGACTCTTTAGTTTCTAGTTGGTATGTATGCCTGTACATTTGTGTTTGAGACAGGGTCTCACGTAGCCCAGGCTGGTCCCGAACATGCAGTGTAGCTGAAGATAGCCTTAAGCTTTTGGTCCTCCTTGTCTCTGCCTCCCAAGAGCTCAGATCATGGGCTGCACCACCACCGCTCCTGTTTTGATGAAGTCCTGGAAACAGAGCTTGGCAATGTTAGACAAGCATCTATCAGCTGAGCTATTAACCCCAGCACCATTTTTTTTTTTTTTTTTGAGCACATCATGAATAATTTATTTCTGGAGTTTCCCATTTGGCATTTTCAGACTTCAGCTGACCACTGGCGGTTGGGGGAGGGGGCGAATGCCACATGAAAATCATTTGCAGAGTGCTTGCTCCCTTTCAGTAACCCATCCTCTCTCTTCCCCTCCGGAACCTTGGCACCCTATTTCTGGTTCCAGTAAAATGGTGCCCGGGATAAGTGTCCAGGGTGACTTTGCTAACGTGTAGCGCCTCTTGACAAAACGTGTCCTTCCTGACCGTGCTGTTTAAACAGGAGCTTACGTGGTAGCTAGATCCCAAGAACGCAAAATCAGAAATTGCCAAGTCATCCTAAAGGTGTAGACCTAGAACTAGCAAGCATCGCTTCCGCCATACTTTCTTAATTAAACCGAAGAGCAGGGTGAGCCCATATTCAACGAGAGGTACCCCTGAGGTTGTGGGCATCGGCAGATGTGGTCTTCCGGGGCGGTCGCCCGGCACTAGCTGCCTCTCTACGGAAGGCAGATCGCCTATACACTCAGAGTGTAGCTATGAGATGTAGTGATGGAGTTTAAAAATGGTGGAAAAAATTCTGAATGGTCCTATTTTCTAAACTTGCTACTCTTAGCAAAGTCCTATGAGAGGAAGAAGACAGAGAAAGTCAAGCTGGAGCTAGTTTTTCTGCTGTTTGCCCTGCTGAGGGAGGAACTCGGATGCAACCTATAATCTGGATGGCTGAGAGCCTGTAATTTTGAGTTTTGCAGAGTTGAAAGAGCCAGGGCTTGGGCGCTGAACCAGGTCTAAGCAGGGAGTGCTGAGTGGCAGCGTCAGCAGGAGCTAAGACTGTTGCCTTCTTTAAAGGAGCTGTGAGCCTGTGGCCAATGAAGGAGCCAAAGATGGTGCTTTCCACTCAGGCCTGTGGTTCCGGATGGCCTAAGGAAATTTCCTGATACATTTAGGGAACGAGAGGCGGCTAAGCTCACCACCGTACTAACAATGCACTCTAAATTCAGGGTCAGAGTCTGGCCTGGAGAGATAGCTCAGCGGTCAAGAGCTGCTCTTCCAGAGGACCCAGGTTCAGTTCCCAGCACCCAAGTGGCAGCTCACAATCTTCTGTAACTTTAGCCCTGGTAGATCTGATGCCCTCTTCTGAAAGACCTACTTGGGTGCCGGGCACATATGTGATGTAGATACATATATAAGAGCAAAAGGTTCATACACGTAAGATAAAAACATAAATAAATCCTTGAAGCCCCGAGGGGAGGCAGGGCTGGGCTGCCACCCATCTGCGGTGGAGTGGCCTGGGGGTGAAGTCCTGCAACACTCCCGAGAGCAGGCCCTGCATCGTGCCCTGGCAGCACAGTGGGGCTGGGCCTGCTGGAGGGTGCAGGTGAGCCAGCTCTGAGAGTGTGAGAGCAGAGGAGTGAGCCCAGGCCTTGGCTGCGGCACTTGCGGGAGGAGGCACTGTGCTTCACCTGGACAGCGCAGGGAGCTGGCTCCGGAGGTGTGGCCCCAGGCGAGCTGATCCCCTACCCTGTCTCCTGCCGATGACCTCACTGGATGGCACAGCCTGTGCAGTGCTGGAGACCTCTGGTGGTTTGGATAGGCCGACCAGCCAAATCTGCGTCATCTGTGAACTGCTGGGGCGTCTGAACGGGCCAGTCCTGCTAGCAGACCCAAAGCTGCAGGATCTCCATGACACAGGGCAATAACGGGAAAGACCCAATACTGATGGCGTCACAGAAGCCAGAGACTTCGAACCAGACCAATGACTCACTGCAATGCGCATTTGCAAGTGAAGACGTGTGGACAGAGGGGCGTACTGTGGGACACGCTGGGACATACTACAGCTTTCACAGTGAGGTGTCTCCTAGGCTTTGTTTTGTGTGTTTTTTATTGTGGGGGACAGACTGCAAGGGCAGAGGGCGGATACGAGGGGACAGGGAGATGAGTGGGACTGGGGTACATGATGTGAAACTCACAGTCAATAAACAGTTATAAAAATCATTTTGATAAATAATCTTTTAAAATACATTTAAGGAGCTGGAGAAATGGCTCATAGGTTAAGAGCACTGGATGTCCTTCCAAAGGTCCTGAGTTCAATTCCCAGCAACCACATAAACCATCTATAGTGAGATCTGATGCCCTCTTCTGCTGTGCAGGCAGAATGTTGTATAAGTCATAAATAAATCTCAAAAAATATTTAAATTCACTTAAAAGGTTTGTTTCCTTTTAAAAATATCTATGTGTGCATGCCTGGGCTTTTACAAGAACAGCAAGTACACTCAACTACCGAGCCATCTCTTTAGCCTCTAAATCAATACATTTTTAAAAATTCATTTGAGATAGGGTCTCACTGTGTCACTCTGGCTAACCTGGAACTCAAAGAAATTCATCCACCTGCCTCTGCCTCCTGAGTGCGAGGATTAAAGACCTGCATCACCACAGCTGTGGAAACTTTTTAGTTGTATGTATGTGTGTTTGTATATATTGTGTGTATGGGCAGACCTAGGTGGCATGGTGAGTTTGTGCGGATCAGAGGGCAGCTGCGGGAATTGGATCTTCGTCCACTCTATGGATCCCAGGGGTTCAGCTCAGGTTTCTAGACTTGGCAGCAAGCATCTTCATATCTTAGGCGTCTTGCTGGCCCCTTCGTGTCCTACACAAGCCAGCCTTGTTCGAGGCCCAGCTTGAACTGTCTGGGTCTACCCCAGACATTTTCTAAGACAGCGGCTGCAGGGTGAGGGGAGGAAAGGCGTCAGGTTCTCAGTGCTCTCAGATAGACAATCCCAGAACAGGGCTGCCCAGGCAGTGACTTCACTCCTGTGCCCTGGCCTCTCACACAGGTCTAAAAACCTCACAGCCACCAAGCAACCCATCCCACCTTCAAATGCAGCTAACAACACTGAGTATTTTTGAGATTTTGCTTCAGCTTTATGTGCTTGCAGTAGATCTATGAATAATTTAAAAGTGAATTCTGACACATTTACCCCTCCGCTCATAAAATGGCATCAGTCCCAACATTCTTGCAGGTGTAAGTATACCTAATCCTGCGGAGCTTTTAGCAACAGCCAGTATCAGGCAGGGGTTCAGGTTCTATGTATAGAAAGCCAAGTCAAATTTAAACAAAACATGTTTCTTCTCTCTTGCCCTGAGCCTCCGTACCTGCTTTATTCCCCCCCCCCCCATCTGCCAGTTCTAGGCTAGAGATAGGCCCAGCCTGTGTCCTGTGTTTGTCTTTTGACCCATTGCTAGGTTCTGTGTCTTGGGAGGAGAGCACACACCGATGACAGTATGAAACGGTGTTTGATGCAAGGCTCCAGAGAGCAGCATTTCACCCCGGAAGGAGCTGTGTGGGCCTGCTTCAGACACCACCCCCAGCGACAAAATTTCCTTTTCTGTTTTTTTAAAAAAAAAGATTGATTGAGTTTTAACATATGCAGTGTTCTGCCTGCACACCTAACGAGGGCACCAGATCTCATTATAGATGGTTGTGAGCCACCATGTGGTTGCTGGGAATTGAACTCAGGACCTCTGGAAGAGCAGCCTCTTAACCTCTGAGCCATCTCTCCAGCCCCCTAAAGGTTTTTATTTTATGTGTATGGGTGTTTTTTTGCCTGCATGACTCCAGGTGTCACAGATGCTAGAGAGGACACTGAACCTCTGGAATTGGAGTTACAGACAATCGTAAACTGTCATGTGGATGCTGGGAACCGAACCCTGGTCCTCTGAAAGCGCAGCCAGTGCTCTTAACCACTGAGCCATCTGTCCAGTCCTAGGTTTTAATTTCTATGTGAAGTGTCCCCAGGTATGCTACTTTGAAAAACATTTTTTTTTTGAGAGTTTATTTAAGCCAGGCATAGTGGTGCATGCTTTTAATCCCAGTGCTTGAGAGGCAGAAGTGGGTGGATCTCTGTGAGTTCCAGGCCAGCCTGGTCTATCGAGGGAGTCCAGGACAGCCAGGGCTACAGAGTGAGACCCTGTGTGTGTGGATGGATGTTTTCCTGCATCTATACCTGTGCAGTATGGACATGGGGGGCCCAAGGAGGCCAGAAGAGGGCATCAGACCCTGGAGCGAGAGAAAACTGAGTCATGTAGGTACTAGAAATTGAACTCTGGTCCCCTGGAAGAGCAACCAGTGAACAGTTACTTCAGGCCTTGATGTCTTGAACGTGCTTCTCGAGCCAGGGGCGATGGCGCACATCTTTAATCCCAGCACTCTGGAGACAGGCAGATCTCTGAGTTTGAGGACCGCCTGGTCTACAGAGTGAGTCCAAGGCAGCCAGGGCTACACAGAGAAACCCTGCCTTGGAAAATAAAAACAAAACAAAACAAAAAATATATCTTTCCTTGTATTCCCCCATCTGATCCCTGGGAAGGAAGTAGTGTAATTCCCAACTCTTTTGGTTTAGAGCTATAATTACAGCTACCATTTTATGAAGCCTCGGAGCACATTCTCAGGATTGCTTGAGGATTAGGTACATAGCTCAGTTGGTAGCGTGCTTGCCTGGCACACGTAAGATCCTGGGTGCACCCCAAGCACTGGATAAAACTGGGAGTACTGGTATATACCTGTAATCCCAGAACCTGGGGAAGAGGGGAAGGAAGCTCAGATATTCAAGGTCATCCTTGGCTATATAGTGAGTTTGAGGCCATCCTGGGCTTCATGATACTCTCTCAAAAGAAAGAAAAGGAATTGCTTAAATTTGTCCCCAAAATGGAATTTTCTTTGTCTTTAACTAGGTTGGTTTTATTCTTGGCCAATAGTAGTAAGAAAATAGCTGTGATTTCCACTCTGCCGGTAGTAATCATCACTGTTATTACTTCCTGCAATCATAAGTGAAGGAAGTTAAGGTTCATTCATTAAGGATGTTCTCTTTTTCTTCTTCTTTTTTTTTAAATAATCTTTTAAATTTATTTAATTTTATTTTATGTGTATGAGTGTGAAGGTGTCAGATCCCTTGGAATTGGTGGTACAGACAGTTGTGAGATGCCATGTGGGTGCTGGGAATTGAACCCAGGTCCTTTGGAAGAGCAGACAATGCTCTTAACCGCTGAGCCATCTCTCCAGCCCTCGTTTTCTTAATATGTTTTTATTATTCTTAATTATGTGTAGGTGTGTATGCCTGTATGCGGGTAAGCGCACAGGAATGCAAGTGTCCACAGAGGCCAGAGATGTTGGGTCCCTCAAAGCTGGAGTTACAGGCAGTTGTGAGTCATCTGGGGACTGAACCCAGGTCCTCTGGAAGAACAGCAAGTGCTCCTGACTGCCGAGTCATCTTAGCTCTCTAGCCTTGTTCTATTTCAGTGATAGGCTCTCATTGTGTTTCCCAGCTTGGTTTCAAACTCGTGAGCCTCTCTCTCAGTCTCTAAAGCAGTGGGATCACCATCGTATCTGTCTTCATAGACCTCATGAAGGACACGGGTTTGTGGGTCCCAGATCAAAATGCCATTTTCTTTTTTGTTTTTGTTTTTTTTGGGGGGGATTCTTCTGTTTTTTTGTTTTTCGAGACAGGGTTTCTTTGTGTAGCCTTTGCTGTCCTGGTCTTGCTTTGTAGACCAGGCTGGCCTCAAACTCATAGAGATCCCCCTGCCTCTGCCTCCCTGAGTGCTGGGATCACAGGCGTGTGCCACCACACCTGGCTTTCAAAATGCCATTCCCTAGAGTTGGTGTTCCTAAGAAGTGTGGTGTCTGTTCCCCTTGTTAAAACGTCCCTGAGCTGGTTTCTGAGTTCCCCGGCATTCTGACTACAGGCCCATCTGTTCAGACGCATCTCTCTGGACACAGCTCAAGAGCCACTACCCCCAAAAAGGCCTCCTGAAAGCTCCAGACGGAGTTCCGAGCTCCCTCCAGTCTCCCAATGTCAAGGACTTCCCTGTTCTAGCACAAAATAATGTCACTGTCTGTGCGTTTTAATCTTCTGATCTGGTCCATGAATATTTATTAGTCCTATTATGGACTCCCAGGTTTTTGGCTTGATGTGGAGCCAGGTGTGTGTGCTTAAATATATAAAATATTTATTCCTGGATGTGTCTATAAGAAGTGTCACAAGAGGTATGGTAGATGACAAAAAATATCCCTGTCCCTCTGTGCGTAGCTTAAAAAAATTTTTTTTTTTAATTGGGCATGGTACCTTATACCTTTAATCTCAGCATTTAGGAGGTAGAGGCAGGCACATTTCCATGTGTTTGAGGCCAACCTGGTTTACGTAGTGAATTCCAGACAGGTCAGGGTTACACAGTGAGACCCTGACTCAAAAAAGATTTATTTTTTTTATTTATACGGTGTTCTGCCTGCTTTTATGCCTACAGGCCTGCAGAGGGCATCAGATCTCGTTTTAGATGGTTATGAGCCACCGTGTGGTTGTTGGGAATTGAACTCAAGACCTTTTTAACCCCTGAGCCATCTATCCAGCCCTCTAAAAAGAACTTTTAAAAGTTGTGTGTTCGAGTGTGTGTGTGTGTGTGTGTGTGTGCAAATGCCTGTGGAGGTCAGAAGACCGTTTTGGGCCCTTTGGAAGAGCAGTAAGTGCACTTAACTGCTGAGCCATCTGTCCAATCACTGTGAAGGATGTTTTGCAAGGCGATTTTGCTGCTCCTCGGTTCAAGAGTAGAACAGTCTCCCCACCCTCTGGTCTCCCTGGCCAGGTGACTTGCTTTGACCATAGAACATGCCGAGAGGGATACAGGACTCTGAGCCTGCATGAGAGGAGGTCTCAGAGCACCCAGCTTTCTCCTCGTCTTACCTTGTTTTTCCTCTTCTTGTTTTCTGTTTTCCCTCCCTCCGTCCTTCCCTTCCTTTCTTCCTTCCTTTCCGTCTCTTTCTCCCCCTCTCCCAGACAGGATCTTAGCCCAGGCCATAGCAGAGGATAACCTTAAACTTCTGATCCTCCGTCTCTACCTCACTGTGCCCTGAGATTACGGGCACATTCGGCTCTACCCAGTGCTGGGTATCAAACTCAGCGCAAAACACTCAACCAGCCTAAGAAAGTAATTTAAATGCAAGTTGTTGGCCTTCATCCACATACTACCATCTGTCCCTTCTGCTCTAACAGGATAAAGCACCTTGGACTGTTTGGTGGTTGGAGACCAGCGCCAGCTGCTGGCGAGAGGCGCTACTGCACCCTTGTGGACGTATTTGGTTACTGCATCCAGCCCTGTGCCTGTCTGTCCCAACAACGAATCCGCCATGTAACAAGACCCAGACCCAGGTAACAAGGCTCCATTCTGTGACGTTTTATAGCTACTCTTCCACAGGAGATTATCTGAGCCACAAGCCTGTATGTCAACTCTCACAGACCTCTGCGGCTGGCGGGTGGTTCTGGCTCACAGCCTGTTCCTTCTAAAGAGGGTTAAGAGGCTAGAGTGATGGCTCAGAGTTCAAGAGCCCTGGCTGCTCTTCCAGAGGTCAAGCCTCAGCAACCACATGGTGGCTCACGACCATCACCTGGTGCCCTCGTCCGGCCTGCAGGCATACGTGCAAGCAGAGTACTGCAGAAATAATAAATAGGTCTTAAAAAAAAAAAAAAAAGATGGGGAGGGAAGAGGGGAACTGAAGGGTCTTGTGAAGTTCCTAGATCAGGCTTTGGCACTCTCAGAACACCGTACCTTGGAGGACCTTGATCATCCTCACATAGTTGATGTCCTCAAGTCCAGCACTTCTCTCTGCTCAAGTCTCGAGCATAGAGAGTTTGTGTGAGATCCAGGAAGAATGGCCCCTGGCACCCTGAATACACAGATGAGACCCATCACCGTGGACAGTCACAGGAAGACAGGAAAAATGCATACTGTGTGGGGTGGCAAACCCTGGAGAAAGGTTTCGCTTTTGTTGTATGGTAGGATCTCTCTTAAGTTGCCTAAGCTGATCTTGAACTCACTATATAGCCCAGGCAAGCTGGAAGTTGGGATACCCCTGCCTCCACCTCCTGAGTAGTGGTCAATGAGTAAGGATAGTATGGACCACTGCCCTCCCCCTCCCCCTGCAGCAGTCTGGAAGTTGTGTGTCTGTGATTTACCTTTCAACAAATTCTCTCTGGGACTGAGGGTATCTCAGTGGTAGAACAATTTCCTTCCTTCCTTCCTTCCTCCTTCCTTCCTTCCTTCCTTCCTTCCTTCCTTCCCCTTCCTTCCTTCCTTCCTTCCTTCCTCCCTCCCTCCCTCCTTTCTTTCTTTCTTCCTTCCTTTCTTCCCTTCTTCCTTCCTTCCTTCCTTTCTTCTTTGTTTGTTTTTGAGACATGGTTTCTCTGTGTAGCTTTGGCTGTCCTGGAACTCACTCTATTGATCAGGCTGGCTTTGAACTCACAGAGATCGGCCTGCCCTTGCCCCCCAGAGTGCTGGGAGTAAAGGCGTGCACCACCACTGCCGGGCTTGACAAATTTCTTAGTATGTGTAAAGCTCTGCCTTTGATGTCCAGATTACAAAATAAAGGTACAACTTACAAACAACTTGCTTTTGTGGGTGGTGGAGGACCTTCCTTGAGGTGGAAGCTGTGACAGCCTGTGTGGGATTTAGCCAGCAGATGGCACTGGTGGGCCTGCAGACCTGGCCCAGCCCAGCTCCCAGCTGGAGGCTGGCTTCAGAATCAGGTGCTCCCGGGAGATGCTGACTCTGTGAACGCTGGGTTCATGTCTGTTCTAGGGTCTCTGCCTCAAGATCTCATAAACCGTTAGTCCTGGCACAGAGGTGCAGATATAAAACAGACTGGAGGAAGGAGAAATGTCTGAGGAGGAGGGCAGAAACAATTCCGGAAACTCTGCTACCCTGCTGCACTGTGTTCAGGGTCCCAGGAGAAGATGGCCCATTTCAGTAATGCTAAAACAGGGGAGAAATGTATTTTGCTGACTTGAATGCTAGAGAAAGGAACTTTTAAATAGGGTGAGTAGGGAGAGGGAAGGATTCTGTGACTGTCACCATGGAACATCTGTAGAGGAAGCATTCTTGTGAGAAAGGAGGAGAACTTGGGATTCAGTACTGAAAGTATCAGTGGGTTCCTGCTATGGTTAATCCGAAGGTGCCAAGCTGTCTGTCTGAGGACATGAGGCAGACCTTCCAGGCCCTCCAGATGGGTCAGTCCATTTAACACTGAGAAGAAAAAAAATCCCATGTTGTTAGGATACTTTAAGACAATAGATAACTGAGTCTTCCCAATGACCAAAGAAGTTTTACACCTCACTTATCAGAACAGTCCTGAATTGACTCAGGATCAACTTGTTATTCTCCCATTTCTCCCCTGAGCCACATCCACCCAGAGGCTGCAAGACAGCTGCCGTACATCTTGTCATCACAACACATTGTGATGGTATGAAACTTGGAAAAGAATATCTAGGAAAATTTCTTTCTTGTCCCCTCTGTCCTGTTTTTTCTTAGGTAAGAGTGCCTCTCTTAAACCTCTGCCTCACCCACCCCATCCCCAACCCACCTGATCCTTCATCTTTATGGTCAGGGAATGTCTTAGTTAACTTTACTATCACGATAATAAAACACCATGACCAAGGCAACTTACAAAAGGAAGTGTTTTGTTTGGCACTGGCAGTTCCAGAGGGTTTGAGTCCACAGCCATCCTGTCGGGGAGCATGTCCACAGGCAAAGAGACATGGTACAGGAGCAGTAACCAAGAGCTCACGTCTAGATCCACAAACACAGGCAGAGAGAGCTAAGTGGGAATTTCTTAGATTTTGGAACCTCAAAGTACATGCCAACAGACACACTTCCTCCAACAAGGTCAATCCTTTCCAAACAGTTGCACCAACAGACACCAAACAGTCAAATAGATGAGCCTCCTCACGTCATTTTCATTTGAACTACCTCGGGGTGGGGACAGACATTAAATAAAACGCAGGAGAAGGAGACCTGTGCCAGATCAGGCTTGGACCAACTATGATTCATTGCTGTCAACAGAGAAGAGGGAGAATGCCTACTGAGAAGTGACAGGCTGTCTGACATAATATTCCTCCATGTTTCCCTGATTACAAAACTCGTACATGTTCATTCTGGGGTATTTGGGAAATCCAGGAAAAGTATGAAGGAGAAAACAAAGAGGTTGGGGAGGAAGTCCAGTTGGAAGATTGCTTGCCTACCATGCACCAAGCCCTGGGTTCAGTCGCCAGCACTAAATAAAAGCAGGCTAGGGCGTCTAACATTCAGAGGTGGCTGCCTGATGATCTGAATTTCAGGGTACGGCTACATAGCAAGTTCAAGGTCAGCCTGAGCTGGGAAATGGTGGCGCATGCCTTTAATCCCAGCACTCAGGAGGCAGAGGCAGCGGGATCTTTGTGAGTTTGAGGCCAGCCTGGTTTACAGAGAGAGTTCCAGGATAGCCAGAGCTGTTACACAGAGAAAACCTGTCTCAAAAAACCAAAATAAATGCAGCTGGGTATGGTGGTGCATGCCTTTAACACCAGCACTCTGAGAGGCAGAGGAAGGCAGATCGCTGAGTTTGAGGCCAGCCTGGTTTACAAATCGAGTCTAGGACAGCCAAAGCTACACAGAGAAACTCTGTCTTGAAAAACAAAACCATAAATAAGATAAAGGTCAGCTTGGACTACACAAGGTCCTATCTCAAAAAAAGGAGAAAAATGAAGTCTCACATTTCATATTCTACTACTTAGGTCCAGTTATTGTCCTATCAACCTTGCACCAGTTTTATCCATGTTTGCATTCCACTGACCCCAACTGTTCTCTAGGTTGTTCCAGTCCTGAAGTCTGCCCCTAACTTTTCAAAACGACCTTCTGTTTAGCACGTAAAAGTTGGTTGTAGGCTATGGGCTCAACTCCCCCTCCATCACTCCTCTATCTATCTATCTATCTATCTATCTATCTATCTATCTATCTATCTATCTCGTGTTGGGGGTTGGTGTGTGTTTACATGCACATGTCACAGTATGGGTGTGGAGGACAGGTGACAATTTCCAGCCGTTGGTTTCTCCTTCTACCTTGTGGGTCCCAGAGATTGAACTCGGGTTGTTAGGCTTGACGGCAGGTGTGTATCTTTACCTGCTGAGCCATCTTGCTGGCCCCTTCCTACATTTCCTCCCTTTGTTTGTTTTTTGTAATACTGTGATAAAGTTAATAAACAATACCACACACAACAGATATATGCAAAGACCATGATGAGCATGTGTGAGCACAATGCCCGGGCTGAAAGACAGAGCCTCACCAATGCTTGAAGCCCTGTGTACTTGCTGGTTATACCAGCATGATGCTTGCTGTTGCTTCTTGTTTTAGTTAGTTAGTTTTTTTTTTTTTTTGGTTTTTTTTTGCATTGCCTTAGTATTTCTATTGCAAACTCAGCATTTCCCCTGCTCTCCTGGTCTGCAGGTTGCATGTTGTGCAGCAGATCCAGACTGAGCTTGCCTCCTGTGTGGGCTGAGCTAGCTTCAGGCGGGGCTAGATGTGGATCAGCCCCACATGTCCTCATCCAGCTTGGATCAGAGTCTCCCTGGGGCATAGTCTTTCCACGGCAGCTCCCCGAGGTGTGAGAGCCAAGTCAAACACACAAGCCCATTTAAGGGCACTGCTCTTGTTAAGTCTAGGAACATTCCACAGGCCAAAATAAGCCATAGAGCCCAGCCCAACTTTAATGGGCTCCACTCCCTTCTCAGCAGAGAGAGGTGCAGTGACTATTTGCTAAGCCATAATCAAGATGATCACAAATAGACACACAGTGAAATTATGATTGATGAAAAATGATTGAATAAGCAAACAGTGATGGTGATTTGATGATTATAATTCTGTCTCTCCTCACCCTCCTTTCTTCCCTCCCTCCCTCTTTACACCTGCTCATGCAGCTCAGGCTAGTCTCAAGCTAGTATGTAGCTAAGGACGGCTTAATTCCACCTGTAGTCTCTTCAAGAATGTTGGGGTTACAGGTTTCTAACACTAACCTCATTTATGCCACAATGGGGCTTGAACGCTGGGCTTTCTGTGTGCTGTGGAATCATTCTACTGAATGAGGTACATCCCTGACCCTTTCTTCTTTTTGACATAAGGATGTAGCTCAGGCTGGCCTCAGACCTACGGTCTTCCTGACTCGGTATGTGATCCCAGCATTCAGGGGTAGAGGCAGGTGTATCTCTGTGAGTGGCCAGCCTGGCACACAAAGTGAGTCCAGGACAGCCAAGGCTACACAGAGAAACCCTGTCTCACAAACAAAACAAAAGGAACTGGAGAGATGGCTCAGCGGTTAAGAGCACTGTCTGCGCTTCCAAAGGTCCTGAGTTCAGTGCCCAGCGACCACATGGTGGCTCACAACCATCTCTGCTGGGATCTGATGCCCTCTTCAGGCATGCAGGCGCACATGCAGAAGGAGCACTCATACACATAAGGAAGAAGTAAAATAAAGAAACCTTTAAAAAACAGAAGCCGAGTGCTGGACTGCAGGTGTGCATCGCCGTTCCCAGCTTAGCCGCTGTCCCCGGCTTAGCCGCTGTCCCCGGCTTAGCCGCTGTCCCCGGCGATGGATGTTGCATGGAGCAGCAACGTACATGCTTCCTTCTTTTTTGGTTCCTTTATTACCTGCGGCCCCCACTTTGACTCAAGGATGAAAACATCTCGTGGTGTTTATTGACCCAGACTTTAAATTATGTCGTGTCAATCATTCTCTACCTCCAGTAGTTAATTTGCCAGAACAAATGTTATTATGTCAGTTGAACAATTTCATTAATTCTGTTTTCAAGTTATCTGCTTTCACTTACACTGAGCCCCGGTAACATTCACCTGAAAAATAATGATGATAAAAATATAATGAAGAAGAACATATCCACAGGGTCACAGGAGAGCGCCACAGAATAATAAAAGAACATGAAAAGAGGGGGCCACTGGGCCGCTTGATGCTCTGGGAAGCAGGGAACAATGGGGATAGGTGTTAAGCAAATCATCAGCAAATTTTAAAAATCCATGGCACAACCCAGGTGCGGTGACACACGCTTGTAATCCCAGAACTTGTGGAGGCTGAGGCTAGCAAATATCTGTGAGTTCGAGGCCAGCCTGGTCTACAAAGCAAGTTCAGGATAGCCAAGGCTACATAGAGAAAACTTGTCTCGAAAGAAGAAGAAGAATCCAATGCAAACATTTGATAATAATGACATTTCCAGTGTCTTGGTGTGTCTTTTGTTGCAGTTTTCTCCTGTTAGGAGTCCACTTTCCCTGGGACAGTGTTTACCGATCTGCATCTTGACAAGAGTTAATTAATTTCCTGGCAAGTAATTTCACCATGTACGATTTAGCTGTCAGTTTCATTTTCTCCCGTTGGTCATGTACTGAGTATCACTCTTATGACACAAGTTTGGAGAACAGGAAATGACACAGTACTTTATTCACTTTTGTTGTTTTAACACAAGGTCTCAAGTAGCTCAGGCTCGCCTTCAACTTCTGATCCTCCATTTCTCAAGTGCTGAGAGTACAGGTGTGTCCCGCCTCTATGGAGCTTTATTTTATTCACCTTCTTAGGATCCTTTTACCTCAGGGCTATTCAAAGCAGCCAGAGTGGGCTTGTCTCTTTGTTTTTGTTTTTGTTTTTGTTTTGTTTTTCAAGACAGGTTTTCTCTGTGTAGACTTGGCTGTCCTGGACTTGTTTTGTTGAGCAGGCTGGCCTCGAACTCACAGAGATCCACCTGCCTCTGCCTCTCTGAGTGCTGGGATTACAGGTGTGTGTCACTGTGCCCAACGGTAGCCGCAGGGGTCGGGGAGAGGGCATCTTATGAGGAGAGGAACACCCATCTGGCGTGAACTCGAAATATTCTGCTCTGCCATGTTGTTACCCTTCTTCATGTTTAGAACGCAAGCTGTACACATGCAAACCCCAGACCCCCCTAGTTCTGAAGACTCTTCTCTCACTGTTCTCAGAAGCAGCAGCTTTTCCTCTGCGAGGATGTTTCCTAGCCTTTACAGAGAAAATAGTGTTTCAGACTAACTTGGGTAAAAGGCAGAAATAAATTCATTTTCTTTAGTAATCCAGGCTACGACAGATACATTTCAAGTTTCAAAGAGAACCTCAGAGCTGAATGATTCTGGTCTAAGAGCATAGATTTTCTTTTTTTTTTTTACTTCCCTCCTGCCCTCTCTTCCATCTTTTTTTTTTTTTTTTGGTGGGGGGAGTTGGTTTGTTTTTTTTGGGGGGGGATTGTTTGTTTGTTTGTTTGTTTCTCTGTGTAGCCCTGGATGTCTTGCAACTCACTCTGTAAACCAGGCTAGCCTCAAACTCACAGAGCTCCACCTGCCTCTGCCTCCCGAGTATTGGGATTTAGTGTTGCAGAGCAAGCGTAAGGATGGAAGTTTGGTCCCCAGAACCCACATCAATGCCAGACACACAGTGTGGGCCTCTATAAGCCCAGCACTCTTGTGGGAAGAGGATGGGGGCAGACACAGAAGAACCCTGGGAGTTCTTGGGCTAGCTAGCTTGGCATTCGCAGCAGAAAACTCCAAAGTGAAGCCTTTGTACACCAAACAGGGTGGAAGATGAGGACCAACACCTGAGGCTGTCATCTGACCGTGTGCTGGGGCACATGTATGCGCACAGTCAAGCATGCACATACATTGTATGAACACACAAATAAAAGTAAAGACACACAGAGAGAGAACAACCATTTAAACCACACTTGTATAGCAGTAAAACAGATGCAAGTTTAAAAACTGCTGCTGGGCATTTAATCTGATGCTCAGGAGGCAGAGGCGGGTGGATTTCTGCTAGTTCAAGGCTAGCCTGGTCCACAGAGCAAATTCCAGGATAGCCAAGGCCACACAGAGAAACCCTACACATGAATCTGCATATCAGCTTTAGTTTATCTGTCACAGTGCAAAACAAACAAACAGCTGGCAATCATCCAAGAGTTAGAAGCAGAATATCACCATTTGCATATTTAATATGTTCTAGACAGAATGAATCATAACAGATAGTGGCATCTTCAAAAAGAGACAATGTCACACAGGTCCCCCTGATGAAAGTACACCATGCCACACACATACCAACCAACTAGCCAACCAATTGACGAATTAACCAATTAACTAACTAACTATTCTAAGATGAAAGACTCTGAAAACCATTAGGAATTAACAGAGCTGGTTTGTGGGGTTATGGTTGTCTTTGTTTTCTCAGAATTTGTCTGTCTATATTGACTACAGCGAAAGAGCATACATAGCGCGCCATGGTATGTGAACAGAGCCTCAGTCTTTGTCTTCCTTTTTCACATACTGTTGGCTTTTGTCATGGACTCTTGAGTTTCCCTGGGAGTCAGTGTGTGATGAGAACTCGGTGTCTCTGTCTGTAACCACAAATGGCAATGAGGCATTTTTATATTCGTTGGCCTTCACAGGAACTTACCATCTGCTTCCATTTTGCATACAGGTAACGGAGCATGAGGAAGGGAGTGGGACAGAGCTGTGGTACTTGTGGCTCAGTCCCCTCAACAGTTTCGGACGTCTTCAGAGCCTATCACAGTTTCTGCAGGTCCCCCAAATACTACGGGTACTCTTTGACATCATGCAGTGATAGCAATACACTGGCGGTGATATCTCCTTTGATTTGCTAGTAAACACTGATCAGGTGTTAAAATGTGTTGGGCCAGGCTGAAGGCATAGCTTAGTGTATGATGGCACTTGCTGTTCTTCCTGTGCACGCGAGCACACACACACACACACACACACACACACACACAGAGAGAGATAAATAAAAAAGTTAAAACTAATAATATATATGTGGCAGGTAAGATGGCTCAGTAGGTTAAGGCGCTTGGTGCCAGGCCTTGACTACCTGAATTTGATCCTAAAGCCCAAGGAGAGGATTGACTCTCAGAAGTGGTCCTCTGACATCTACCTGTGCACAGTGGCGTGAATGCCACTCCCACGTGAAATAGATATGTAAGTGTCATTTTAAAATGGCTGGTGAGATGGCTCAGTGGCCAAAGTGCCACCGTGTCTGGGGCTTAAACTTGAGCCCTGGAACCGTATTAAGGTGTAAGGAGAGGTCAAGTCTGGCAAGTTGTCCTCTGACCCGCTTGTATACTGTGGCACTTATGACGCCCTCACTTAAATGAATGCAATACAAGTTTCTAATTTAAAAATTTGCTATTGGATACGGTGACCTACACCTGTAGTCTCAGCATTCAGGAGGCTGAAGCAGGAGGATAGTGAGTTTGAGGCCATTCTGTACACACACACACACACACACATTTTTTTTTTCTATCAGCAACAATAAAATTATCTGGCTGACCCTGGGCTTTGGCCAATTTCAGCTGTACAGAAAGAACCTGTCAAAGAAAGAAAGAAAGAAAGAAAGAAAGAAAGAAAGAAAGAAAGAAAGAAAGAAAGAAAGAAAGAAAGAAAACCAACATCAGACTCTAAATGGCACCAGTCTCAGAGGACAAGGCAAGAATTGAGACTGTAAGAATTAAAACCAAAAACTTGCTGGGAGGTGGTGCACATGCTTTAAACCCAGCACTCAGAAGGCAGAGGCAGGTGGATCCCTGAGTTTGAGGGCAGCCTGGTCTACAGACTGAGTTCCAGAACAGCCAGGGCTACACAGAGAAACCCTATTTTGAAAGACCAAACAAACCAAAACAAATTCTACTGCTACAATGTAGGAAATACTATTAGGTAACTCCACTGTTTCAGTTCATTCATTCATTCATTCATTCATTCATTCATTCATTCATTCTCTCATTCATGCAAAAACAAAGGGGCCAGAGAAATGGCTCAGTGGTGAAGAGCACTGGCTGCTCTTCAGGGGACCTAGGTGTAATTCTCAGCACCCACACGATGGCTCAGAACTGTCTGAAATTCCAGTTCAGGGGATCTGATGCCCTCTTCTGGCTTCTGTGGCCACAGGCACATAGGCATAGTGCACAGACATACATGGAGCAAAGCACTCATATACAATTAAAACCTTGAAATAAAAAGCAGAGGCCAATGAGATGGCTTAGGGGGTAGAAATACTAGCTGTAAAGCCTGACTAAATCCAATCCCTGAAACACACAGAAAGGTGAAAGGAGAGAGCGAGAGAGCTATGTATCCAAAGCTGTCCCCTCACTTCTGCATGTCCCCCAATAAACCATAAAATAATAACAGTAACGACAACAGCGACAAAGCTGGACATGTAGCTTAGTCGGTGGTGTTCTGGCCAGCATGCAAGATTCCCTGGGTTTGGTTCAACTCCACATAAACCAAGCTTGGTGGTCCATGCCTGCAATCCCAGAAAACAAAATTTAGAGGCAGAAAAAGCAGAAATTCAAGGTCCTCCTTGACTACATAGAGAATCTGAGGCCAACCTAAGATACATAATACACCCACACAAATCGGTTACAAAGGTACACATCTGTTTGTGGAGACACAGTTTCACTCTCTCCCTGTCTGTCCTGTGTAGACCAGGGTGGCCTTGGACAGAGATCTTCCTGCCTTTGCCTAAAGGCATGTGTCACTGTGCCCTGCTAAAAAGTATACTTTTGTTTGTTTGTTTGTTTGTTTGTTTGTTTGTTTATTTATTTATTTATTTAGACAGGCTGTCCTGGAACTTACTCTGTAGAGCAGGCTGGCCTCGAACTCAGAGATCCTCCTGCCTCTGCTTCCCAAGTTCTGGGATTGCAGACATGCGCCATCACTGCCCTACAAAGCTCTATGCTTTGAACAGGCAAGTTTGGCAGCAGATGCCTGTCATCTTTTTTACTTGGGAGCCTGACACAGGGAGCTTTCAGGCTAGAGGCCTCCTTCGTTTCTACCTCTTATTTGTGGATCTGCACAAACTTTTCACAGGCTTTTAACAGCGCTCACAGAGCAGACGGCGTTGGGCGTTGTGTAAGCGGCTGGGAGAGAAAAGCTCATCAGCGGTCTCACTCAGCTAGGGACCGTGAGACAGGCTCTCCTGTCTCAGCCTCCTGAATTCTGGTGCGGTCTATTTCACGTGTGTGCTAAGTGCAGCTGTGACATCTTCCTTTATGCACACCCTCCCTCGGGGGTTCTCGCAGGCTCAAGCATGGCAAACACGGCACCGACAGGCTTTTGCCTTTTTCCCTTTTCCCTCTTGCTAAAAACTATTCGATTACATTCCTAAAGCTAGGTCCCAATCCATTCCCTTAATTGGACACTTCTTCCTCCGGAAGCTGACCACCAAGGTCCAGCTATCAAAGTATTTCAGTCCAGCAATCAAAAAAGCCCCCTTTTGTCTACCCTAATTAACCAATCAAAATTAACCCACAATTATTCCTAACACAATAGGTTTACTGCTTTCCCTTTAGAAACTATCAACTGTCTGTCTCTTCTCTATCCAAAGGCAGTCCTTTGCCCTTTCAGGCTAGTATCCCTTTCCTGTCTCCTCCTTCCTTTCCCCTTCTCCCTAGTCCTCTGTCTCCTGTCTTTGTCTCTGTCCCTCTGGGGCAAATAAATCTCCTTTGTGCTGAGAACCTGGTGTTGGTGTGCTCATCCTTCTTTTCACTCCCAGGACCCACGAACCTTCTCCATGTGATCTTGATATGTTCTGTAATAAAGAAGGATACACACTCCAGCCCTTCGTGAGAGGACACACTGCTTCTTGTTAATGTTCTGACAGTGCAAGGCAATAGATGTTTAACAGTGAGAAGGGTGTTGTGCTGAACATTATTTTAGACCTGCACTGACTCTGGTGTGTGTGTAAAAGTCCTAATCATTCTATGGCTGTCTGCCACAGGGACTAGGTAATGCTGTTATCGTCTATAGACAAAATTGAAGAAATTCAAAATTTTAGTT
Organism: Psammomys obesus; assembly: GCF_907164565.1. Lineage (NCBI taxonomy): Eukaryota > Metazoa > Chordata > Mammalia > Rodentia > Muridae > Psammomys > Psammomys obesus. Next base: position 35,335,903 of record NW_026596046.1, read on the forward strand.
AGAAATCAGTAAAAGTTAAAAGTGATTTTCCCTTTAAATAATGGAACCAGTGGACATTTTTCCAAAACAATTCTTTGAATCTATCTAGAGGAATTAAAAATATTTTATGCTCTTTTATTGATTTAATTTTTTTATGTGCATGAGTATATTGGCGGCCTATGTCTGTGTACCTCTTGCATGTTTGGTACCTGTGGAGGCCAGAAGAGGGTGTCTGATATCTGGAACTGAAGTTATAGGTGGTTGTGTGTCACGATGTGGATGTAGGGAATCCAACACAGATTCTCTGGAGGAGCAAAAAGTGCGTTTAACCACTGAGCCATCTCTCAGGACCCCTACACCGAACTCCCAGTTATTTATTTTGTTTTCGGATGCAGAGTCTCAGTCTGTGGCTCTGGCTGGCCTAGAACTTGCTCTGTAAATCAGTATGGCAGAAAGAGCTGCCTGCCTCAGCCTCCTGAGTGATCACGGGCATGTACCACCATGCCCTATTCCCCTTCCCCCTTTGAGGACAGGGCTTTCCTACATAGCTCTGGTTGGCCTTGACTTTTCACGCCTTCCTGTTCAGCCTCTGGGCCCTAGAGTTCTAGCCCTACACCAGCATGTCATCCCCTCTGTGCCTCAAGGACACCGAGCTTGCCCTGAGTCCAGCGGCAGAGCCTAGCATGTAAGAGGCCCCAGGTTTAAGCCTAATACTGGGGGTAAAAAAACCCAAACTAGAACTTTTTCTTACGAAGTTATTAGATATGGGGAGCATCTAAATCCAGGATGATCTCATTTCAAAATCCGTATTAAAGCCCATCTGTCTGGATCCTACTTCCAAATAAGGTTACATTCCTAAGTATAAAGGTCAAGATGTGGACACGGGAATTTTTTTTTTTTTTTTTGAGGGGACATAATTTAAACAGTTGCAATTGGAATACTTATTACTTTTTATTTAGTTTGTATGTGCATGTGTCCACTTAAATACATTATATGTGTGTGTGTGTGTGTGTGTGTGTGTGTTGGTCAGAGGACAAGTTTGAAGTGTCAGTTCTTTCCCTCCAGCCTTTTCCTGCTGAGCCATCTTGCCAGCCTTACTTTTCTTTCTTTCTTTCTTTCTTTCTTTCTTTCTTTCTTTCTTTCTTTCTTTCTTTCTTTCTTTCTTCCTTCCTTCCTTCCTTCCTTCCTTCCTTCCTTCCTTCCTTCCTTCCTTCCTTCCTTTCTTTCTTTCTTTCTTTCTTTCTTTCTTTCTTTCTTTCTTTCTTTCCCATCCTTCCCTCCTTCCTTCTAAATTTATTTTGGTTTTATGTGTATGAGTGTTTTGCCTGCACAAATGTTCACTGTGTGTGTGGCCTAGTACTCAGGGAGGCCAGAAGAGGGTGCTGGATCCTTTGAAGCTGGAGTTAGAGACAATTGCAAGCTTCCATGCAAGTGCTGGAAATCGAACCCAGGTCCTCTGCAAGTGCTCTTAATCAGTGAGCCATCTCTCCATCCCAGTTCCTACTTTTTATTTTTATTTTTTTAAGTTTGTATATTTGAGCATCTTTGTATGAAGAATTCTGCTGAACTTCAACTCCAACCACTTCCTCGGAGTGCAGCCTTTGTCCTGTGACAATACTCAGGCTGCCAGCAATTCATACTCTGCACAGCATCTGTTACCTTGGTTACCTTTCGTCTGTTCTGAGTGAGGGGAGTCTGCTGGGTTGATCACTTTTATGGGTGAGGAAAGAGGTGCAGCTGAGAAGCTGCATTGACAGAGGCCATGCAGCTTGGAAGTGGCAGAAGGAAGAACAGACCGCTGTGTTGAGGTTATTCCCTTATGCTGCTGTCACTGTGTAGGAGTGTCCCTTGCTTGATGGCTTTCTGAGGTTCCATTTGTCTTTTGCCTTTTCCCTTCACTTCAATTAATGTGTATTTTCTTTGCATCTGAATTGATTATCTGTATAGTTTCTGTACTTAACGTTAATTGATTGAGTGGTTCGTTAAATCAGCCACCATCTACTGAGCTCCTAACTTGTATGAAGCCCTGAGCTAGCTTGAGCGCTAAGTCACAGAGATGAACCAGATGCCTTTGGTCTTTGCTGTTGAGGAAGGAGGGTAGATGGTGAAGCGGGAGCCAGCTGTGGGAGCCCGGAGCAGACTCCTAGCCAGCAGGTGAGGGAGGCTTCCTGGTACCGGGTTAGGTCCTAGAGAATGGATAGGATGCAGCTTTATTCTTTTACCAGCGACTGTTGGAATGAAATATTAGAATGGCTGTTTGCTCCCCGTGTATTGAATGTCAGTGATGTGTTGTTAACTTGCCCACACTCTGGCAAGCTGGCATAGCAGGTTCATGTAACAGCCTCCAACATAAACGACAGTTTTCTATGGGTCACTTATAAAATATTTTCATGCTTTTGTCTGTATTTGGTCACAAGAAGCTCTTTCATTGCATTTTTTTTTATGTCCATGTGATTTCTCTCCGTTAGCATCTTTAAAAATTGAAACACTGTTTACTTCTCCAAAAAGACTATTGTAAAAATACATAAATGAAATGAGTTAACTTTGGAAGTTGTACTCAGCCAAATTCCACTAGCTGAGGATCAAACCTGATGTGGTTTTAATTGCAGCTCAGCCAATCCCTTCATTGCTTTGAGTCTCAATTTACTCTACTATAAAACGGGTATATTAGGGGGGCTGGAGAGATGGCTCAGTGGTGAAGAGTTCAATTCCCAGCACCCACATGGCAGCTCACAACTGTAACTCCAATTCCAAGAGATCTGATAACCTCACACCAAAAAATGCATATAAAATAAAACTTAAATAAAAAAATAAATAAAATAAAATGGGTACATGAGGAACCAGAGAGATGGCTCAGTGGTTACAAGCATTTGCTGCTCTTGCAGGAGACCAGAGTTCAGTTCTCAGTACTGACAAGAGGTATTTCACGATGACCTGTAACTCCAATTCCAGGGATCTGGTGCTCCCTCTTCTGGCCGCTGTGGACACTCACACTTCCTGTGCGCATACTTCCTCTCCGTCTCTCTCTGTCTCTGTCTGTCTCTGTCTCTCTCTCTCTCACACACACACACTCACACAATTTATTTTTTAAAGGCATATCTGAAGCCATGCAGTGGTGGCGCATGACTTTAATCCCAGCATCCAAGGGGCAGAGGCAGGAAGATCTCTGTGAGTTCGAGGCCAGCCTGATCTGCAGAGTAAGTTCCAACACAGCCAAAAAACAAAAATATCTGAGGAAGCACAGGCTGAAGGGACTTAATAAAATAATAAATTTAGACACTAATACAGCCCTTAGCTCATTCTTAAGGATCAAGTCTTCAAATGTAATCTAATCTTTAATTTCCATTTTATTATGTCTCCAGAGTATATCATCATCATCATCAAGTTTCATGCAATTCAGGCTGGCCTAAAACTCCCATATAGCTGAGGTTGGCTTTCGAACCCCTAGTCATCCTGACTCCTGATCAAACCCAGGGCCTTGAGCATAGTAGGTAAACACCCTTCCACCAAGCTACAGTCAGCAGTGCCAGAGCAGTGTTAGCAGCAAATGTTACACTTGCACCAAGGCTTTCAGAGATGTTTTCAGAGATAGGTGCAAAGAGCCCATCAACATTACTAGGACAAATTTATTGCAAAGAACACATTAATCAGACAATGACAGGCAAAGGATAGTGTCTGGACAGAGTCATCTTGACTCTGAGTTTGTTTTCATGGGATTGTAGAAAAAAAAATTCCATATGGTAGAAATAATCAACGTAAAAATAAAACTGACAGTGGCTAAAGCTCCACGTGGTATAATTTACTATGGATGGGAAAGCAGACTGAATGATCCTGTCTTTGTCAATAACACTGAACACTGCAAAGCTGGCCCCTGGGAAAATTCCTTTTAGTGGAAATAATCAACACAAAATAAAACCCAGCGGTGGCTAAAATTGCACAAAGGAAAAGGTTGCCTTGACAGAAATAATTACTAACAAAGAAATATCATAATGGCTAAAACAATAATCAGTAAAAATCAATAAAGAGAAAAGAGCTGTTTGAGGAATCCACTTACCCACTTTATTTATTTATTTATTTTTTTTGAAGCAGGGTTTCTCTGTGTAGCTCTGACAGCTCTTGGAACTTGCTCTGTGGACTAGGCTGGCCTAGAACTCAGAGATTTGCTAGCCTCTGCCTCTTGAATGCTAGGATCCAAGGTGTGCCGACATGTTTGGCCTTTCTTGCTTTTATAAAATAGAGAAAAGAAAGTCTTGGGGCGAGAGCAATGGTTCAGTGGTTACGAACATTGATTGCTCTTCCAAAGGACCTGGGTTTGAATTCCAGAACATATCTGGGAGTCACAATTGTCTGCTACTCCAGTTTCAGGGGATCTGACACCCTTATCTGACTGCTAAGGGCATCAGAGCACATGCGAAGCATGTACAGATGCAGGCAAAACACTCACAGGAAAAAAAAAGAAAAATTGATTCTGTTTTTCTTTTGAGACAGGTCCAGGCTGGCCTTAAATTTGTTATGTAGCTGAAGCTGACCCTGAACTCTGACTCTTTTGTTTTCCCTGACTAACTGCTGGAACCATTGACACGTGCCACGACTTCTGGCTTTTATTTTATTTTAATATTTTCTTCTTTGGAATAACGTTTTTCTACATAGCAAAGACTGACAATGAATTGTCAACTCTTCTTCCTTAGCCTCCTGGATTCTGATGTTACAGGTGCATGCCACAGTACCTGGCACTAGAGAAAGGAATCTCTCTCTTCCAGTCTAAATACATATGAAAAGCTTTACTTACAATTGGAATAAGAGAAAAGGGTCTATCTTGAAGATAATTCAATTTAAAAAGTTAGGGCTGTGTTGTAGCTCAGTAGAAGTAGCATATATGAGGCCCTAAGTTTGATGTTCATCACTGAAAAAAAACAAAAACAAAAAGCTAATGACCGAACCAACCAGCTAACCAACCACCCCCACACCAAAGACTGAGGAGTCAAGTCTTCCGTTCCACCTTCCTGAGGCAAGGTCTCCCTGGGCTCTGCCATGGTGTTTCATGTTCTAGGCTAATTGGCTCATGAGCTTCTCGGTGATTTTCCATCTCTACCTCCCATCTTGCTGCATGGGTGCTGGGCTCACCACCACACAGGATTTTTATGTGGTAGGTTCTGGGGATTAAACATGGGTGTCAGGCTTGCCTGGTTACTGCCTTTACCTATTGAGCCATCTCCCCAGCCCTCTCCTAAGAAATAAAAAGAGATAGGGTTTCCAGACAGGGTATCCCTGAATGGCCTGAAACTCACTTTGTAAACCCGGATGTCCTCAAACCCAGAGGCCTGCCTGCTTCTGCCTCCCAAGTGCTTGGGTTAAAGGCATGTGCCACCATCACTTAGCTTCAAAAAAATGTTTTTTAAATACAGATACATTTTATTCATTCCATAGACGTATTGTAGATCCTTTACAATAATTCTATTCTCTTATCTTCACTTACCCTGTGCACAATGATCTCTGGCCCACAGATCATAAGGAAATGTATAAGGAAATGCCAGGCCTTGGCAGTCAGTGCACACCTTCAATCCCAGCAGAGGCAGAGGCAGACGGATCACTGTGAGTTCAAGACCAGCCTGATTTACAAAGTGAGTTTCAGGACAGCCACACAGAAGAAGAACCCTGTGTTGAAAACCAACACACACACACACACACACACACACACACACACACACAATCAGTTTTTCTAAACTATGCTCTATGGAAGCTTTGGTTTTAAGAGTAGAAAGAGAAAGCTGGGTGCATGATACATGCCTGTATTTCCTAGCACTGGAGAAGGAACATCAGGCTTTCAAGTCCAGCTTTTGATCCGTAGCCAGTGCCAGTTCAACTTGGGTCATGTGAGACTTTGTCCGGAGCAGGGGAAGAAAGCCCAGAAAAAGAAATAATTTGAGACGGGAAATTGAGAGTTCCTTGCTCACTTTATGTTCTTTAATAAACTATAATTGTGATGGTTAATCTTGTCAATTTGATGAGAGTTAGAATTACTATGGAAAAACAAATCTCTGGGCATGTCTGAGGGATTATCTAGATTAGGTTAACTGAGGTGGGAAGATCCACCCTAAATGCCAGGACCACGGGAGGGGGTTCTTAGCCCGAACACAGAGAAGGTGCTTTTGAAAACAAGCATCTCCATCTCAGGTGATCTTCTCCTGCTGCCAGACTGCATAAACTGATGAAATGATCACTCCATGGCATGGTTAAGCGGAAGGTTTTTCTTGTGGATATGAGGGAAGAGACATTTGGAAGAGGCCAGAGCACAGAGACAAAGTGGTAGACTGAACACTGCCAGCAGAATGGACTTGGGCCAGGGGGAAGAGTTCCAGGAGAGGAAGACAAGAGCCTACCAAGGTAGAGGGGCAAGAAAGAGGGGGTGAAACAGCAGGATTATAGGAGAATGAGAAGCTGGGGGAAGGGAAGCCCAAGAACTGAAGAAATTTAGGGTAGGGGGTGGGTGGGAAGAGCCAGGATGCCAGCTAGCATTCTGTAACAGTTTTTGTGATATCGAGGGAGCATGAAGAGGAATGTGGAGGCCCGTATGCTCTTCAGTATGCTAATAAGCACCACAGATAGCCATTTGTCCCAAGTTTCTTTTGGACCTGCTGTGGTACATCTTCCCTAAGATGAAACTGTAAGTCAAAATACACCCGCCCTTATTCCCTTAAGTTGCTGTTGTCAGCAACCAGAGAAATAACTAATTCAGGACATAACCACCAGTGTTTTAATAGTGGGTCTACTTAGTTTCCAGAAAGATAGACACACAGTCCTGAAACACCATTCAGGGAACAGAGAACGAAGGAAAGTTTCTAGGTGGGAAAGAGAGGTTGTTGTATTTGGAGATTTTATATATATATATATATATATATATATATATATATATATATATATACATATATACATATATATTATATATATAATATGTATATGTGTGTATATATATATATATGTGTGTGTGTGTGTGTGTGTGTGTGTATGTGTGTGTATTTTGGAAATAGCGTTTCAGCTTTTAAAAAACGGCGTGCGCTCCCTTAAACAACCCAGGCAATAAAAATAAGAGGAACTTGAAACCTAACAATCCTTTCTCAAAGATAATCACTGATAACATTTTGGAGAAGCTCTTTCCTGAAATCGTTATGTTTTTATATCCTCAAACTTCAAATAAATTGAACCTGTCTAATCATGCTGTTTTTGCTATCAATTTGCCTCTCTGAGAGTAAATTGTGAAAAGCCTTTCATGTCTAAAGATATTTACCAGCACTTTAAATGGCTGCTTAGCACTGCGTTGTATGTATGCATCACCATTTATTGAATCAGCCCCCTATTGATGGATTTCTACATCCTACTCAGCCTATATTCAAGGACCTTCTATAAAAGCCGTGGGCATTCTTTTCTAAAAATTTCGATCATCTTTGCAAATATAAGTAATGTAAATGTAAGCAAATGTCCTTTTTAACGTGAGGATCCAAGCTGTAGAATCGTCCTCCTAATTTGCAGGGGAGCCAGTGAAGCGGCTGCTGCATTAAATCTGGCAAGACAGTGATAACGGAGATGTCGAGGATAGTACGGAAATACAGGTGATGTAGCCCATCTAGGCCCGAGTTCTGTGGGTTGGAACAGTCTTTCCCCTTTTCCTCTCTTTCACTTCTTTTTCTTAACATGGAGGAAGGACTGAGAACTGCACGTCCCAGCGCATTTCGCAAGGACCACACTCCTGGGAACTGTAGTACCGAGTCTGAGAGGGGTCCGGAAGGAGAGAATGGGAAGCTTTGTGCAGCATGCTGGGAGGTGTAGTCACTCGGGCGGAAGCGGGTGCTCGTGTAGGTTGGAGATGTAGAGATTTTGCTTCATGGAGATGAGGGTTGAGGAAATATCCGACTTCCCTCTCAAGCGGTCTTTGAGTTTACAAAAGTCTCCCGTGGAAAGTCGGCTTCATTCCATTGTCTGTGACCCAAGAGGGTGCGGCCCCAGGACCCGCGCGCGGTTGGGAGATGCAGGCCGCCCAGGGCCGTGGCAGAGCATGCCGGGAGTTGTAGTCCGGGCGCTCTGAGGCTGTGGGACGTGTCCGGACGGCGCGCCGACTCCTCCTCCCCCGCCCTTCTCAGCGGTTCCCCCCCCCGCCCCCTCCCTCCGCCTCCTCCTCTCTTGCCTGCAGCCGAGCGTCCCTTCCCCCACTGTCGGGTTTCTCCGCGGCTACTGCAGAGGATTCAGAGCCGAGTAGCTGAGGAGAAGGAGGAGGAGGCTCCCGTCCCTGCGCGCCATCCACCACCCTACTGGACACGGACGAGGGAACGAGAGCGTCGCCGCTGTAGCCTCCAGACAAGGGCACCGCCGCCTCCGCTGCCGCCGCCGCGGTTTTCGCCTGCAGCAGCTCGCCGGTGAGGAGACCCCCGCCCCCCGGCCCGCTCCGGTGGAGCCAGGGCTGGTGGCGCCGGCGAGAAGGAGGGTGGGGGCCGCAGGGCCCCCTAGCCGGCTGGGGGAGGGGACCGAGGTGGCGATGGAACGGCGGGCTGGTGGGGGAGACATGTCCGAACGCGGGCTGGGGGTGGGGTGAGGGTGGGACAGCAGGTCAGGGGAGGCGAGCTGGGGGCAGGGGCCGACTTCACAGGAGGGATGAGCAGACCCGGGACCGGGAGCACCGAACGTGGAAGGGAATTGAGGTGGAATTCGGGATTGTCTTGGGGCGAGGTGGAAGGTGAGACTGGAGTGGGATGTCTTTTAATGGGGGAGGGGACTGAATGAAGGTGATGATTTGGGGTTGGCCTGAAGCAGTTGACAGCTTGGGATCAGAGCTGGAGTGGGGGCTAAGTAGACGATTTCAATTCGATATAAACGTTGGATGGGACTCCGGGGAGTGCTAATTCTGGAAGGTGGGATTTGGGATGGACCTGGGGAAGGCTGATGGAGATGGTAGTCGCTGCGGGGTGAGGGGTTTGGCATGGGTTGAGACCTAGGCTTGGAGTGGGCTGTTGTCTTCTGGGGATGGTGGAATTTGTGAATACTTAACAGAAGAGGTTGGATTTGTTTGGGGTTTTCTTGGGGTAAGGTGCTAGAGGTTGTAATATGGGCTGGGAGGGATGAGACTTCCAACTGTAGGAGACGGATGGTAACCTGACAAGAGGGAGTAAATTGGAAGTTGGGTCCCAAATAGGAGGACAGGGGTTGAAATTGGGGATGAGGGCACAGTAGAAAAGGCTTTAGGGTGAGTTTAGAGTCACTGGAGGGAGCAAGGTGGCTCCCCTGGGCGGAAGTTGGAGGCAGAGGGCATGTAAGACTACTCAGCTGGACTCAATGAAAGAATACTGGCAGGTGGTGAGCAAGGTTAGGGGATGGTATCGTAAAGAAAATGTCTCTCGGCCAGTTTAGCAGAAGTGATGTCTGTGATGAGGTGGTTACCTGGTGAGGTGTCAGGGGGGCATTTAAAGCATGGGACACCCAGCGTTCGGGGATGGTTGGAACAGAGAGGATGGAGAGGGGTAGGCAGCAGTGCTGGGAAGGAGTGGGTTGGTTTATTTAGGAGAGGAGGGAGTAAGATGTCCTCCAAGGCACACCAGAGGTTTAGGGGTTAGAACCTACATCGATTTGGTGAGAGACAAGAATAATAAGGTCATTAGAAGGGTCTTCACAGGGGACAGAGGATGGAGAAGGTATATTAAAGATTCTCCTAGAGGATATCTTACTCATCAGTTTGACCTTTTTGTTTGTTTTATGTTGCTGTTGTCTGGAAATGGCAGCCCAAGGGTAAAGTTTTGAGAGAACCATTTGAGGTAGAATTAAAGGAGAGTTGGGTGTCTTGCAATTCCTATGTCATAAAGGGAAAGTTTGGGGTTGGAGGGGAGACCTATTCAATAGCAAAGGAAAAAAAAAGTGGGAGAAGGTGAAACTACCTCTGCCTTCTCCTTCCCCTCCTCCCCCTGTCACACTGAGAGCTAGTCCTGGAATTTGGAATTTAAATGGACTATGATGATCTTGAGGTTGTTAAGGGTGCATTCTTGCTTGAGAACTGATTAATGATACTGAAAAATAGGAAGACTGAATTTATTTTCTAGGCAGGCAAGGTTCATGTATGCAGAAAGAGGTTAGTAAGCCCCACCTCCCCCCAATAAAATTGATTGCTTGAAGACTCCATTTATTGGTGCTCTGGTTTGCAAGGCAATTAGGCCCATGATTGTATTGCAGGCTAATAATCCTGAGATGAGTCTTGGCACCACCACTTTATGTAAACAGAGAAGACAGGAAATATGGAAATGTAATACATATTCATTGGTAAGATAGTTTGGTACTGGTGGAGTTTTTCATTTGATTTTCTTTTGACATTACATGATAAGATTTAAAATAATTGGGCTGTTGTATAAATTGAACTTTCTTCTAAAGAAATTCAAGTGATCAGAATTCTATCAGGTGTGAATAAATGAAGTATATACAACCGTATTTTATTTGTAAGGGGTTACTGTCCATGTAGACACACTGCATTAACTGCAAAAACAGTAACTCCATCTAGTCATTGGAAATTTGACTTAAAGCTTAGAGATAAGTTTATTCTTGTGGCAGAATGTGACGATGGAAGGCAAAGAGGAATGTAAAGGAGGAAACATCTTTAGGGAAACAGTTTTCTGGGTTTAATTGCATTAACTTTGATATGTTAAACTTGAAGTGGCTGTTGATTAGAGCTTAGTCTAGGGAAAAAGAACAAGTGGAAAGAAGATAAAAGTGATACCAATGGGAATTTTAAAATTCTTTTTTTTTTTTTTTGCTAAAGTTTTAGTGTTCAGCTAGAAAACAAATTAATTTCTTTTAGTTTTGTACTTGAACACATAAAAATATTCATTTAGAGACTTAAATTTTCTTTCTTTTTTCAAAAAATGGGTGGAATCATGGAGGGGTAGACATATCCTTGGAATTTGAATTTTTTTTTTTAAAGGATACTTTCTATATTCTAATTAAAAAAATTAAGCTTGAGTAGTTAGCTGTAATTCACCGAGAGTGTAATCTAACCAGTGAGGGCATTTCTCCTCATATATTTACCCTGGGGGCCAGGCATTGCTTTTGTGGATTTGCAGGCATGTTCTGGAGATGGGCTGTTCATGTTAAAGCTCTGGTTTTCGAAAGCTCAAAATGGGAAGTAATCACCTGGGGGGAACTGTCTTGGTAGATTTATTTTTCTTATAGTCATGGTTACCTGTGCAGTAGTGAAGCAGACACCGGTGAAAGGTGGAGAACAGGATTGGTAGAGAGAGGCACAGGTAAGATGAAGAGCCCATGAGTTTAGGAGTCAAGGGTTTTGACTTCAAACCCCAATTCCAACATTTGAAAGTGAAGTGATTTCAGTAAAGTTATAAGACCCTTTCTATATTTGGTGGTGATGATTGTACAACATTGTGAACACATTGAATGTCTGGGATTGTATGTTTAGCTGTGGTTAAAATGGCAAAATGTTCAGACTTTACAAAGGCTGGCAAAGGAGACAGATGAGTTCATGTTTTAATTGCATTGTGTATATATGAAGTGTGTGTTCACTATTTAATGCCTGCTCAGTGCTGGGGGAGATGGAGATGAACTACAAGCAGTTGTCAGGGAGTTTTCAGTGGCATGGGAAAGATGGATGGCTTTAAGTTTAGAAATGAATGTGGCAAAATGAATGTGGCAGTTAAAGTGTGGATTCTGATGCTTACCTCACTGCTACTAGGTGTGTGACCTTGGGCACAATGAACTTGTCTGTAAACTGAGGATAATAAAATCAACCTTGTTAAGGCTGTTCTGTGAGCTAAATAGAATAATCTAAGAAATTATTTAACACAATGTGTTATGTAGTGTACATGAAAACAACATTAGTTTTCATTATCATCGAGAGATAGGCAGAAGCTAGAATGGTGAATAGTAATGTTCCCCTGCACTGTGTTCTTAATATTATGGCATTCTTGTTTATAAAGAAGTTATTATGTTACATTATTATGAAACCACAATAAATCTACAGTTTGTATGTTTATAGTTTAGGAACTTTAAACAGTTCATTAAATGTCAGAAAAAAATTAGCTGCTAGCTTCATGATCTAGCAAATAAAAACTGTGCTATTAAGAGTAATAAAATGCTTTGTTTAAGAAATACAGCCAGTTAATGGCAGTCTGAATTATTTCCTAGAATTCTGATTCCCAAGCCCTGACTATATCTCCTTTTTAAATTATGGAATGGCTTTATGTATAAAGGTATGTTTAGCGCAGATCCACGATTTAAAGAATAACAGGTTGAAGACTTGTGTACTCACTACCTCACTATAAAAAGGAGACTTCTAGGGTTTTGTCACGTAAAGATGGTACCTGGTTATGTAGCCCAAGAATGATCCTCCTGTCTCAGCCTCCTGAATTCAAGTTAGAGGATCTGAGGTCTTTGTCTTCAGCTCCCTTGCCTACTACCTGCACCCGGATCAAATCTAGGACCTTGAACATGCTAGGCAAATACCTGTACCACTGAACAACACTCCCACTCATGGGCTAGTGTTAAAGCCTTTTGGGAGGTCCTGTCTCCTGCCTTATTAAGTCTTCCTTCTCCCTTAGAAGTAATAACTTTACTGAATTTTATGTTAACTCTTTTCTTTCCCTTTTTTCTTTTCTGCCTTATTTTTATTTTTTACTATAGAAAGCTTTATCTGTTCTATTGTTATAATAGTAAATATACTCCATATAAGTAAGAAATTACAAAAAGTAAAAAGGGAAAATTAGTGTGCATTATCTCCTTACAATTTCCCGCTCTTTCCCTCCCTTCAGATAAGAGTTTCCCACAGGTTAAGTATCTACTTGAACACTGAGCTCAGGGCCCATAAAACTTTCTATTGTATATGTCTGCAGAACCGAAAGAATATGGGTAGTCTAGATAGCTAGAGGAAGTAAGTTTGTCTTCATGGATGTTCACGTTACTCAGAGATCCATCCAGTTGTTAGCTATAGTGGGATGGAGAAAGGGTTACAGGATTCCTACCTAGTGAACTTACAGGATCTGATGTCACATTTCAGGATCTGATGTCACATTAAATGTGCTTGATAGCTAAAAATGGAAAAAAGGATTTATTGAAGTGAAAAATATATGTTGTTTGTTTTCCATTATCCAGACAAATATAGCTACTTCCCTTTTTGTCTGCTGTAACAATGGAGTAATAGAGTGAGAAGGACTATTTGTACATACTGAAGAGGGAATTAATACTGTTGGGTTGATACATGAATTAAAGAAGGACAGAGTACCTGGAATGAGAAGCACATAGTTGACATTTAACATAGTAGCTTTCATTGCTATTTTCCTGTGAGTTGTTTCTTGAGAAGGCTCTTTTATTACTCAGTATTTTCTACCTTTTCACTGTTGGGATTGTAGGCCTGTGCTACCACACCCAGCTTAAAAACTTTACTTATTTTTTTGTTGGTGCTGAGGATTGAATCTCGGGCGTCTAATACATGCAAGGCAAGCACTCTGCTGAGCTTTTTATCCAGGTTGAGCTTTTCCTGTTTTTTATTTATTTATTTATTTTTTTATTTTTGCTCTTCTTGGTTTGCTGTTTAGCAGGGGGAGCATGTTTTGTTTGTTTGTTTTGTTTTTTTGAGATATGGCCTCATTATGTAGCCCTGGCTTTCTTGGAACTCAATATGCAGACCAGGCTTGCCTCCAACTCACAGAGAGATCCACCTGCCTCTGCCTCCTGAGTGCTTTTTCTTGATATATATAAGTTTTGAAGAATACCTGGGATGATGTATTTTTCATAGTCAGTCTTTGGCTGACTTGAGATTATGGTTTAAATTTGTATTTTGATAATTTCCTTCAAGCTTAACAAATTTTGCTGGTGTTCATATTTCTTTTTTAGCACTGTTTTTAAATTTAATATGCATTTAGTGTCTTCATGTTTAAAATTCCTATCTGTACATAGTTTTTTTTTTTGCAAATGAAATATGTAAGTGTGCTATTTATACTTCTGCAAATATTATTAAATTATTACTCAGTTTGTATTACATATAGTATATGACACTATTTTCACTTTAAGGATAAAGGGATCAAAACTCTAAGTAATTTTTCTTAGGTGTTAGGATAAGTAGGAGCTAAAGGTAGACAAAACAGTTTGATGTTGAGTATCTTTTGTATGCAATATGCTGGATGTTTTTGTCTTCCATGTATAGTTTAATCCTCACATTTCTACCAGATAAAGAATTGTGCCCATGTTTTAAATACTCAAAGTGATTTAGATCTATAGGGATTAGGTAGTTTATATAGCTAGTAAGAAAAAAGCTAGTATTAAAAACTTGGTCTAGAGGGACAAGGCAGTGAGTGTCTTTAATCCAGCATTCATTCAGGAAGGCAGAGGCAGGCAGATATCTGTGAGTTCCAGGCAAATGAGAGCTACAGAGTGAAACCCTGTCTCAAACCAAACCAAATCAAACCAAACCTCACCAAACCTCGGTGTACATTGTTCTGAAGCCTTTGGTCTGCATCTGAGGGATATCATCCAGTGGTAGATCCCTCACCTAGCATGAAGCCTTCTGTTGGATCTCCAACCCTGAAAAACAAACAAACAAACAAAAAAACCCCTAACATAATCACTGTATGTAAAGAATCCTGGTTTTAAACTGTTCCATCAGTAGTTTGAACCTACTTAGATAATGGCTTGGTTGTTCGTCAGAATCACCCAAGAAAGTGTTAAAATAAGCTTTACCATACTCTGGACCAGTGTTAATGACTTCTTGTAGGAGACAATGTGCATAGGTAGGTATTGGTATCTGAGTCTGTCTCGTTGCTGTAACAATCTTTCAGTGTTGTTTAAAAGTAATAGACATTTCTCAGAATTCTTGAGGCTAGGAAGTCTAAGATCATGATGCCAGCAGATTTGGTATCTGGAAAGGACTCTTTCTTTGTTTCCAAGATAATTCTTTCTTGTGTCCCCTGGAAGGGACTAATGCTGTGTCCTCTTTAGGTTGAAGGGCCAAAAGAGTTACGTGTAGGTGGCCTCTTTTATAGTGATCTAAGTTCTGTTGACAAGAATGGAGCCCTTGTCACTTCATCACCTCCCCAGAGTCCTTGCCTTTTATTACCACCTTGTATAAGGGGTTAGGTTTAAACAGGAATTTTGAAGGGCACAAATATCTAAACTATAGCAGTGGGTGTATATTTATGTAGAAAACATAAATTGAAAAGAAGCTGTTTTGTATATTATGTACACACCTGTAATTTCAGGATTTAGGAAGTAGAGACAGAAGGATGAGTTCAAGTTTGTCCTTGGTTCCATAGCAATTTGGAGCCTGTTTAAAAAAATAAACAAAAACATTTTTTTAAAAATCTTTTAAATATTTGTGTGGATTCTTGTGTGCTTCTGAATTCAGTCCATTGTCATTGATTGCTTTGTGTGGTAAAGAAAATCCCTTCCCACATAGGTATTTGGGTTAGAAAAGGAAGGAATGCTGTAACTTTAGTACTTGAGAGGCTGAGTTGAGCTACACAGAAGACCCTGTATCAAAAACAGGCAAGCAAACAAGCAAGTAGCCCCAGAAATACTTTCTAATCTATTTATTATATAATTGTGAATATTCTTGATATTACACAGAAGCTTAACTACTGTAGTTTCTTTCTCTTTAATTTTTCAAGGCAGGATTTCTTTGTGTAGCCCTGGCTGTCCTTGAACTTATTTTATAGATCAAGATGGCTTGAACTCAGAGAGCTTCCTGCTTCTGAGTGCTGGGATTAAAAGTGTGTGTCACCATGGCCCAGATGCCAACTGAAGTTTCTTAAGGCCTGTTGTTTTTTAAATTTTTTAATTGTTACATTAACATTTAATTGTCTGCTTTGAACCTTGGTGTGTAGGCTTAGGGGTTCTTAAATGCTTTTACCTCCTTTCCATTGATTTACTAGAGGTAGGGGAGAAAGAAGGTTAAAGGATGTTGTAGACGTTTTTAGAAATAGTTCTTTGGGATGAGTGTAGCCTTGGCTGTCCTGGACTTTGTAGACCACGCTGGCCTCAAACTCACAGAGATCTGCCTGCCTCTGCCTCCCAAAGTTCTGGGATTACAGGTATGCGCTATCACACCTGACCTGGTGTCTCTTCTTAATAAGGGTGCTAATTTCATCATTAGTATACGCTCAACCTCATCTAAGCCTCATTATAAATAATCTAAACTTGACTCTCCTAGAGGCTCTAGTTTCCAATCCCACTACCATCTTATTGGGGTGTAGGGCTTCATCATGAATTTGAGAGGGGCTATACAACTCAGTTTGTGGCACTGAGTGATGCAGTACTTCTAAAAATGTTGATGTTTTCTACTGTAAATGTAAAAAAAACCCCACATTTATTAATATTGCTACTGTTCCCCTCAGACAAATCTTTTCGAATTTTCTCTTGAAAGCTCAAATTTCATCACGGGCAACAAATACTGACAGTTGTTTTCCTTGAGTGACAGTCTCATGTTGTTCATTTTTGAAAAAGTGTCTGCCAAACATCCAAGTCTGAATAATTATGGTTTTTCTGCCAGTTGTTTGCTCAAGTGAAAATGGAGTCTTATGAAAAGAGCAGAGCAGCTAGTTCAGCCTGCAGCCCCACTGCATGGTGCTTTAGAGCTTTTGAGTCAGGTCATGTACTTTGTTATGTAACAAAACCACTTCATATTTGTGTCTTCTCACACAGAACGAAAAAAGATGTGTAGTTAAAGATTGGGATTTGAGATTTATTAAATTAATAATCTTTGTGGCTTTATCAGAAACATTCCTTTAAACTGAATAGTTTTGTTGTTTGTTTTTGTTTTATTTGTATGCATTCTTAAAGTTGGTCTCATCACCTCAATTTAATCTAAATTGACATTCTTTTGCCTAATGTATTTCCAGGCTTCTTTCTTTTTTTCTGGCTTTTTGAAACAGGGTTTCTCTGTGTAACGTGGCTGTCCTGTGGACCAGGATAGCCTCAAACTTACAGAGATCCACCTGCTTTTGCCTCCCACCATGGGGCACCAGGCTTATTATTTTTTCATTATTTATTTACTCATTTTACAGCCTGATAGCAGCCCCCCTCCCTCCTCTCCTTCCAGTTCCACCCTCCTGATCTCCTCAGATCAGGAGAGGTCCCCCCATCGATACCAACCCACCCTGGTGTACCCACTGAGGCCAGACAAGGCAGCCCAGCTACGGGAAATGGATCCAAAGTCAGGCAGCAGAGTTTGAGGTAGCCCACACTCCAGTAGTTAGGTGACCCACATGAAGAACAAGCTGCACATCTGCTACATGCATGTCTGGGGCGACCTATGTCCGGCCCATGTATGCTCTTTGGTTGGTTGTTCAGTCTGTGAGCCCCCATGGGCCCAGGTTAGTTTACTCTATAGGTCTTCTTGTAGTGTCCGTGACCCCTCCAACTTCCTCAGTCCTTCCCTCTAGTCTTCCACAGGCTCCCTGAGCTCTGCCTATTGTTTGGCTCCACAGATGGTCTCTGCATCTGTTTTCATCAGCTGCTGCTGAAGCCTCTCAGACAGCAGTTATACTAGCTCCTGTCTGCAAGCATAGCAGAGTATCATTGATAGTGTCAAGGGTTGACTCTCTCCAATGGGGTGAGTCTCAAGTTGGGCTAGTCATTGATTGGCCATTTCCTCAGTCTATGCTCCATCATTCTCCCTGCACTTGTAGGCAGGACAGATTTTGGGTTGAAGGTTTTGTGGTTGGGTTGCTGTCCCCTCCCTCCACTGGGAGTCCTGCAGCAGGGTTATTTTTATTGGGGTATATTAGGGTTCTCTAGAGGAACAGAACCAGTTGAATATGTATTAAAAGTGTTTTTTTTTTGTTTTTTTTTTTTTTTTGTTGTTGTTGTTTGTTTTCAAGACAGTTTCTCTGTGTAGCCTTGGCTGACCTGGACTCGCTTTGTAGACCAAGCCTCAAACTCAGAGAGATCTACATACCTCTGCCTCCCAAAGTGCTGGATTACAGGCATGCACCACCATGCCTGGCTAAAAGTGGATTTCTTAAATTAATTTACATGATATGCTCTTGGTAGTCCAACAGTGACTGTCTTCACACTGGAGAGTCTGAGAATTCTGCTTAATCCATGAAGGTACTAATCTAGAGCTGAGGGTCTGGAGGATCCCTAGATAGCCACCAGTCTTCAGTACATATTAGAAGTCAGAAGAAGTGGGGTTCTAACTCCTGCCTGCTTTTGTCTCTACCACCACTGAATGTTTAATATCCTAGATTTCCATTTTTTTTTTCTGTACTGATAGATAATAGCCCTAAGAACGAAGGATGAATTAGGTAAAGTACATACTATCAATCTTTTTTGTGTTGTTATTTTTTTTTGAGACAGGGTTTCTTCATGTAGCCCTAGCTGTCCTGGAACTCTTTGTAGACTGGGCTGGCCTCAAACTCACAAAGATCTGCCTGCCTCTGCCTCCCGAGTATTGAAATTAAAAGCATACACCACTACTGCCTGGCCATAGATTTAATCCTCCCCAGTTAAAAATTTAATTTCTGAAATACGAACTCTTTCTTTTTAATATACTAAATTTGTTTAGAGAATCTTGGTTTAAATAACAGAGGCTATTAGGAATGGTAGTTCATGTCTATAATCCCAGTATTTGGAAAGCTGAGGAAAGGGGACTGACCCTGAGTTTAGGCTAGCCAGGGCTACAGAGTGAGACATTATCTCAAAACAAACAAATAAGTAAATGAATACACAAGTAAGTAAATAAATAAAGAGCGGGCAGGTTTGCATGTGGGGCTGTAATGTATCTCAGGAATAGAGGGGCAGGATAGTAGAAATTCTATTAATCAGAATAATTTTGCAAATGAATTTAAATCCTAGTTATTGGATATTCTTGAAGTGTGACCTTCAAAGTGATTTAATCTTTTTATGACTTTCTCCATTTATTAGATGAGGATATAATGGTATTTACAGTATGTAGTTGTGTTGAGGATTAAATGAAATAAAGTGGTTACTTCAGTGCTTGGAACATGGTATGATTTTCTGTGAGTGATAGTTCTATTAACTGTTGGTGTTTCCTCCAGATTCGAGTATCAAAGCGCTAATCCCCAATGTGATGGTACTTGGAAATGAGGCCTTTGTGACGGACTTAGATCTTGATTGTAGAATGCTCATGATGGGTTAGTGTCCTTACGAGAAGAGATGCTAGGGAGCATGCCCCTCTCTCTGTTCTCCACTGTGTGAGTGCACAAGACAGGAAGCAGACACTGCATTTGCTGGACCTTGGTTTTGGACTGCCCAGCTTCTAGGCTTGTGAGAAATAAATGTTAGTAGTATCTAGTTACATACATAGCCAGAACTAAGACTGGTAACTTGGTTACTTTCGTCTTTATTTTTTTTTTAAAGAAAGGCTGGCTTGGAACTCACTTTGTAGACAAGGCTGGCTTAAACTCATAGAGGTCTATAAACTCTTGAGTGTTGGGATTATTGGCGTGAATTTTGCTCACTTTGATTTTGTAAATGCAGAACTGGACACAAATTTAGAAACCTGGCTAAACCCGTAGTAGGAATCAAGTGTGGAATTCATTTCCAGGTTTGTGTGATATAAAAACCTTGCTTTTTATTCCTTTACCAAATCACATTTTATAATTAACAATACATTTATATGAAAATGTATTCCAAAACCTATTGTTTAGAAAAATATGTGTTGCTCATACGTATTTAAAACTTTCAATGATGTCTTATTAATATAAACTAGAAACCATATTGGTTAAGTAAATACTTCATTGGCGTGGCATATTTATAATCAGACAAAATTTAAGGGATGATGCTATGAGGTTAGTAAAAAAGCAAATGTGGTGTGATTATATGTATGTACACATGTTGTGTGTGTGTGTGTGTTCCTTTAAGCAGCTTCACTAAGGTAAAGCTGGTATACAATAAATGATATAAATTTAATGTCGTTTGCTAAGTTTGCCATCTGGTTAGGCCTATGAAACCATCACTACAATTCTGATGGTGAGCATACTTATTACCTCCTAAAAAATTTCCTGGTGTCTCTTTAAAATCATTCCCCTCTGTTCTGCCCCCAACTCAGGCAGCTGCTGATTTGTTTTCTAATACCACAGATTTGTCAGTGGTCTTGAGATTATACCAGTGAGTTACTTTCTCTCTCAGCCTTAGTTTATTTGTAAGATGAGATGATATTCCTGCTCAGAAGACCATGAGAAATATCAGGGAGAGTGTACACTGAGAGCTAGCATGGTACTCGACATCCAGAGACTCTCTAGCCCTTGGGAGCCAGTGTTACCATTTCATGTTCTCATTTGCTGGTTCAAAGAACACTGAGGACTTTACAGCTCTGCAAGAGTTCATGTTGTCTTATGAATCAGCTTCTAGTATGTTTGGAGCAGGAAAGTTTAGATTTAGATAGCTTGAGGCCCTGTGGGGCTTTCTGGTGCCCCCTCCATGCCCAGTGTTCCACATGCTATTAATTATGAACAGATGTTCTTCATAAATAAGCAAAGAACTCCAAGCAGATTTTTGGATCTTTATGCCTAGATGTAAATCTGGCATTATGATAAAGTTGCATAAGCAATGAGCTTAAAGTCCAAGAGTTTTATTTAGTTTCCATTCTGCCTGAGTAAGTTATAAAATTTATGAGCCTGAGGTTATGATCATCATTCACTTTTAAAACTTGTTTAGAAAGTAAACTTTATATAGGGTTATCAGTTCCTCTACATTTTTCATGACTGTTTTGTATTGCTACAACTTCATGGAAGATTCAGGGAGAATTTAGGTTTGGTAGCTCAGAGTTATTTTTTAAAAGGTATTTTATTAGGTACCACTGAGAGATGGAATAAAGAAAGCAAACATTGCCAAATGTTGTGGTGCATGCCTTTAATCCTGGCATTGGGAGGCAGAGAAAGGCAGATCTCTGAGTTCAGCTAGGTTCACCTGGTCTACAGAGTGAGTTCCAGGACAGCCAGGGCTACACACAGAGAAACCCTGTTTTGAAAAACAAAACAAAACAAAAAAAGGAAGCGAAAACTTAAAAAGACTGTTTATCATTTTAAAATCAGAGAACCTTTAACTCAGATCTTAGTTTCAGAAGCTCAGTGACTTTGTTT
This sequence comes from Psammomys obesus, assembly GCF_907164565.1. NCBI lineage: Eukaryota > Metazoa > Chordata > Mammalia > Rodentia > Muridae > Psammomys > Psammomys obesus. The sequence continues at coordinate 35,356,959 of NW_026596046.1, forward strand.
TGAGTCTTAAATCCTTAACCTTTCAGTAAGGATATGTCTGTTCTACCTTACAGTTGTAAGAACTGGGAATACTGTGTGCAGTGGTTGGCATATAGCAGATGGCTTGTTGAATTCCTTTCATTTCCAAAATTGGTATATTTGTACATTCGGTGTGCTGTTACATTTTCTTTGCCCCTTCCATGATGTACATCAGCACAGAATTCCATAGTGTGTTTCTGGTCGTTTATGTATGTATGTCTGAAGATACAGTTTAAGGTATGTGATGCTAACAGTGTAAAGGGACTTTGTTTTTCTTTATTAATAATGAGAAAGGCCTCTGCCATGTGTTTGTACTTGAGGTGCTTTGTATTGTTGAGAGCCAAGGAAACCAGGGGCCACCATTTTCTTGTCTCTTCTGTGTTTATTTGGATTGGAGGATTGTAAAGGTTTCCTGGTAATTAGAGTGATTTGCTCAGTTCAGATTCTTCCTCCTGGGCAAGTCCATGAATGGCCTGCTGAGAGAGAAAACAAAGCAGGGGAAAACTGGTGAGTTCTGCATATGAAGCTGTAGGATTTTTGAGTTTGGTGGCAGGTGAAGAGCGGGTGAGTCTTCATTTCCCTTTTCCCCTCTAGAGCTGTACACCCCAGCACAAAGGAGCTTAAAGATGGAGGTCTGCATTGTAATTTCCTAGAAATTACTGCTTCTGGTAACTGCTCATTCATTTTGCACCTCTTTGTGGCAGTGGATGAAACAATGGGGACAATAAAGCCATTTATCTGATAGCTGTAGCCTCAATGGGATGTTTGTTTTAATAATGGTATAATTTGCAGGGCTCATAAATTGTGATTTTATTCTCATGGAAATAACTGCCTGGTGGTATTTGGATTCTCTGGTCTCCTGTTGTGGATAATTTCACTAACATTCTAGCTGACAATTCCCTTTATTCTAGATTGTTCAGGCTGGCTGGGTAATTAGCCCAAAGCAGAGCCAATTTTCTTTAGTTTGGGGCTGGCAGGTGGTTACTAGGTAGCTAGAGGATCTCCTGAAGAGGGAAGAGGTTTTGCTTAGGGATTCAAGGCAGGTTGATTTGATTATCTGAGGTTAACTTCCCCTACCCCTGCCAAAGCTAGAATATCTGATGGAAATTAAAAGTTCGAGTCACCTAAATATTTATTTTCTATAATACCAAACAATCTATTTGTATTAAGAGTATCATATGTTTGTGCTTTAAATTTTAAATTTTCAGCTGTGTATTTTGGCTGAGAAAATCCACAGAGGGCAAGAGATGATTATAGCTACCGTGCGCTAGACATTGTCCTGGGTGGTTTACATATATTATCTCTAAATTTTAATGAGAACCTGAGAGGTAGTAGGTATTGTTTCCATATTACCTATGCAAAAACCTTAAGGAAAAGAAGAGAAACTTAGTTCACAGAAGTAGCTAAATTAAGGTATCCTGGCCAGTTAATGACAGGCTGTTTACCAAATTCAACATTAATGCTAGATTTTCAAATAGTATAAGACATACCTGAAGATACATTCTAGTTTCTAATAAACTCTTAGATAATACTTATTACCAGCTCTCTCCTTGTGTCTTGCTGAGACAGGGTTTCTCTGTGTAGCCTTGGCTGTCCTGGAACTCACTCTGTAGACCAGGCTGCCCTCAAACTCAAGAGATCTGCCTGCCTCTGCTTCCTGAGTGCTGGGAATGAAGATGTGGGATTACCACTGCCTGGCTGAGCCTGTCATCAGATGTATATATCTGTTTTTCTTTTTTCTTTTTAAGATTTAATTTACTATTATTGTGTGTATGCTGTGTGTGAGTATAGGCTTGTGCTTGCTAAACTATGTGTGTAGGTCAGATGACAACTTTTGGTCATTGGTTCTTCCCTTCCATCATGGTCATTAGACTTTTCTTGACAGCACGTTTTACCTGCTGAGCATCTCACCAGCCCTTTGTCGTCGTCGTCATCATCATCATCATCATCATCATCAACAGAGTTTTACTATATAGCCCAGGGTAACCTTAAATTTGCCATCCTTCAGCTTGCATCTTGCTTTCTCAATGCTGGAGTGCTGGGATTAACCTTCACTACTTCTATCAAGAATGCTGTTTTTTTTTTTTTTTTATTAATTTGTGTGCATAAAGTGTGTGTGTATGTACTTGTGCATGTGTGTACAGAGATCAGAAGTCAACTGGTATCTTACCTATTGCTCTCTTTTGAGGCAAGGTCTTTCATGGAATCTGGAGCTGCGTGTCCTAGGTGGGGTGGTGGTCTAAGGGCCACCCCAGGATCCCTTTCTTTGTATCCTATATATAGCTCTGTAGTTACAGATGGATATTGCACCTAGATTTTACATGGGTGCTTGGGATCTGAACTCAGGCCATGTTTGTATAGTAAGCACTTTTACCTACTGAACTACAAATGCTTTTAAATAATTTTTTTAATACTTTATTTTATTTTATGTGAATTGGTGTTTTGCCTTTATGTCTGTCTGTATGAGAGTGTCGGATCCCCTAGGACTGGAGTTAAAGACAGCTGTGAGCTGCTATGTGGATGCTGGGAACTGAACCTGGATCCTCTAGAATAGCAGCCAGTGCTCTTAACTGTTTAGCCATCTCTCCAGCCCCTTTTTGAGAATTCTTTAAAAAAAGAGCTCTCAAAACTTGTGAGTTAAGAAGTCTGGTTTCAAACATCTTGATTCTGCTTAGTAGGAAGTTTTTATGTTTTTAGTTTTATGTGTGTGTGTGTGTGTGTGTGTGTGTACATGAGTGTATGTGTACCACATGTGTGCAGGTGTTTTTGGAGGCCAGGAAACGACGTCATATCTCCTGGAATTAGAGCTATAAGTAGTTCTTTTGTAAGTGGTGTGAGCTGATCCTGGGTCCTCTGGAAGAACGGCAAAAAGTATTCTTTCTATCTCTCCAGTCTCTGTTAGGTAAATTTTGATAAGCCTCTTATCTGTTGTTAGGTAACAAACTACTAATGCTTGAATAAACCTTATATTGCTCATTTTGCAAAGTAAGAAGAATAGCCACTTTACAGTGATGATTTGTTAACCATATTTTTTGTATAACAAGGTTCAGGAAATGTTGGTTTCCATCTTTCTTGACTCACAATTCCAAGTGATGCTAATGGTAGTTTTCTCATTAGGAAATAGGTGTTTTCGACAGGCGGTTGGTCTTTGATCCCAGCGCTCTGGAGGGGGAGGGGGAGGATCTCTGAGTTCCAGGACAGCCTGGTCTACAGAATGAGTTCCAGGATAGTCAGGGATACACAGAGAAACTGTGTCTTGAAAAACCAGGGATGGGGGTGGGGGGAAGAAAAAGAAAAAGAAATGGTGTCTCTAGTGCTATTACTTTATCTTGCCATTAAACTAGTAAGAGTTCATTTTTCTCTAGGTAGTTTACCATCTACTTCTTTGGGTAAGAGACTGAATGGGTATGTGAAAAGGGTAATGGGTTTGTGGTAATATGAATTTAGTTGAAATTCTGGCTTTGTTACTTGCTTTGGATTTCTTAGGACAACTGACTTTCTCTGAAACTTCGGATAGGGATAATAGTTGAATTCTCATCCACTGTAAAGAGCATGAGATAACAGGTATAAAATGACTTTTAAATTGGAAAATGCTAGGTAATTTAGGATTTATTCTATGACTTATAATTTCATTAGTGTTTAGTGAAAATTCACTACCAACTCTCTTATAAGGAATATTAAAAAACTCATTTGAACTGTGTGAAGGAGACATTTTGATAAATTTTACTTAGTTCTTGGGAATCATTAAAAAGTCAGAATGAGATCCTGAGTAGAGAAAGTACTGTGTGAATGTAACTGTGGTGAAAGTGAATGAAGTGGAGTAGAGATACATATTACTTAGGCAAAATAAGTCATAGGTAAGTCATTTATTTGTTGGTTTGTTTATTTCAAGACAGGGTTTCTCAGTGTAACCTTAGTTGTCCTGGACTTGATTTGTAGACCAGGCTGGTCTCGAACTCAGAAATCTGCATGCTTCTGCCTCCCTGAGTGCTGGGATTAAAGGTGTGTGTCACCACACCTGGCTGGCAAAGGGGATTTTTAAGGTAGAACTTGGGTACTTGCATTACCTTGATCCATGGAACATGGAAGAAAGAGGTCCCTGGTTTAGGAAAACAATAGGAAATGTTTGGAGTGTTGGTTGTAGAGAGGGTTAAAGTTCACAGCTCGTATGTTTAATGAGGACACTCAAGTTGAAACCACAGGTTTAAGTCTTTTAGGCTTATGTACAGAAGTAACAGTTATTACACATGAATGCGGTGGTGGCTCTCAGGTGAGACATGTTGGCATATTTACATAAAAAGAGGTGCAGGTGGTTGGCAAGTGTGGCATCTGTTTTTGCAGATTAGAAAGCTTTGATGCAGTCATATATAGGTTATTGTTCCTGAAAACTGATTCTGTTTACAGTATTTTGGTAATAGATGAACTTTTCCTTAGTGGGATGTCAACCCAGATTTTCATCGTGCTTAGTTATTGATGTGTCTAATATATTGGTTAAGGCTTTTTTACTGTGAAGAAGGGCTTTTGAATTTGGATTTTGTTACATGTACATTTTTTTTTTTTTTTCTGGCAGTGTCTTTTTTTTTGTATTAAATTTGACTTCATTATGTTGTGACTTACTGCCTTCTGTATTGAGTATTAGGATATAACAGTTGAATTCCAGGGCAGTTTTCATGTTTACATTTTATATGATTTTGAGACAGCACATTTAGATTTCTTTCTTCTACTCATTGTCTTTATACTCCTAGCATAAAGGAAGTATAGTGATTAAGGAAATGAGTTTTGCCAGGCTCCACTTGAATGAATGTCAGTTACTTTGTTTTATTAACTTCATGTGTAACTGCTTATTTATATAATTCTTTTTTCATAAGAATTTTTATGTTACATAAGATTTTACTTACACCTGTGATTCTAGCATTTGGGTTTGAGACTAAAGTATCACGTGAGTTTGATGACACGTGCAAACGTGGTCTACACAGTAAGATAAGATCCTGTTTCAAAACAACAACAAAACCCACCCTTTCCCCTAAATAAAGATTTTTTTCATTTTACTAGTTTTTTCAAACAGAGCCAATTTTTTCTTCCTCATTTTTATATTTATTATATTCAGCAACAAACCAAGGATGATTATAATGATCATGCTGGCTAACACTGTGCTGTCTGCCAGGTAAAATATTTGCCAAATAAAATATTTGTCTTAATCCATATTATTCACGTTTTATTGAGACCTGAGTTTCAGAGAAAGTAGTTTATTCAGTCTTACATTTAATGAAGGTATGCAGCAATTTGACTTTAGAGCCTAAATACTTAACTCCTATAATTACGTTTTTCTAAGAAGCAATTTATATGAATGTGGGTGTGACGGCATAAACTTGTAACCACAGCACTTGGGATGCTGAGACAGGAGTACTGACCTGAATTAGAGACCAGCTTGGGCTACCTAGTGAGTACCAGCTAGCCAGGTACTACATAGCAAGACCTTATCTTGAAAAAAAAAAAAAAAGCCAGAAAGAAGCTTACATGATAGCTGTTATGTATGGAATATATTCCTTCCCTCCCACACCTCACCCTCCATTTTCTGAGATAGGAACTTGCTGTGGAATTCAGAATGGTCTTGAACGTACAATCTTTTTATCTCTGTCTTCCAAGTACTGAGCTTACAGGCTTATGCCACCATGCTTACTATTTAATTAATTAATTAATTAATTAATTAATTTGTTGTGTGTGTGTGTGTGTGTGTGTGTGTGTGTGTGTGTGTGAATCTATGTGCCATGGAATATATGTGAAGGTTAGAAGATAACTTGAAGGAGTCTCTGTTCTCCTTCCTGCAACAATATGAATTGCAGATGTTGAACTCAGGTCATCAGGGGTGATGGTAGACACCTTGCCCTGCAGGGCCATCTTGCCAGCCCGTGAAATATATTTCTACTTTATTGTTTTGTATCCATTCTATAGGTAAGAAAAAGTGAAAAGAGGTAGTTATACAAAACCTGTGATTTTTGTAAAATTTCAGGCCTTCTACTCTAAATTTTATATATATATTTTTTTGTCCCATCATACTTTTCAGCTTTTGGTTAGAGCTTTACATCTATTTTCTCAGAAATACACCATAATATCGGTTTACATGGGAAACTGCATCTTTCATTTAGGCTAACTAAAGATAAGAATCAGCCTTTGACAAATCTGGGTCAGGCTAGAGATATGGCTGCTCAGCAGTTAAAAGCACCCGCTGCTCTTTCAGAAGACCTGGGCTCAATTCCCAGGGTTCGTGACTACCTGTAACGACAGTTTCAGGGGCTCTGAAGCCCTCTTCAGGCTTCTTTGGACAGGACACCAGGCACACATGGTGTAACACACATTCAGGCAAAACATGCTCACATGTAACGTTTTTCCCCCTTCTGGGCCAGAGAGTTAGCTCAGTGGTTAAAAGATTTCTGCTTATTTATTTATTTATTTTTAGCCATGGCTGCCCTGGGACTCACTCTGTAGCCAGGCTGTACAACCCAACTTAAAAAAATTCATAAAAAACAAAACAACAAAACCTTTCCTATGTGTCTCTTTTTCAAGTTCAAGGCCCAGAATTTCCAGTTAGCTATCTGTAAGAGCTGTTTAAAGGTTAGAGAAGACAATGTTGAGGGTTGAAAGGGAGACAAGATCTGTTTCTTATTATTTGGCACAAGTATCTTCTATAAAAGTTAGGAGGGATGCATGAATGAAAGCGTTGATGCCAAGTTTAGCATTATTAGAGAGTGATAATGCCAAAATTGCTAGTTTACTTTTGTAGCCTTTGCTTTCTTTCACCACTGCCTGTTCTCTCTCACCTCTTTAAGACTATAGGGTTGGGCTGCAGAGATGGCCCAGAGGTTAAGAACACTCACTGTTCTTCCAAAGGTCCTGAGTTCAATTCCCACCAACCACATGGTGGCTCACAACCATCTATAGTATAATCTGGTGTGCAGGTAGAATGTTGTATGAATAATAAATAAGTCTTAAAAAAAAAAAAAAAAGACTATATGGTCACACTACATTGCCCTGGCTAGCCTTGTATTTGATACATAGCCCTGGGTAGTTTCTTAACTTAAAGCAGCTCCCTGTCTCAGCCTACCAGAAGCACTTAGATTATAGGCATGGGACAACACTTGAACTCTTGCTTACTCTCTCTTTTTAAAAGTGTTATTTTTAGAATGGGAGAAGATGAGGGAGGGGACTACAGCCAGAATATAATTGTGAATAAATTGTAATAAATAATAATAATAAAGAAAATTTTAAAAGTGTTATTTTTAATTATGCTGTATCCATGTGTGGGTTATGTGCGTGGGAGTGCAACTCCACAGAGGGGGAGGTCTGACTCCCCTTGGGGCTTGAGTTACTACAGGCAGTTGTGAGCTTGCTGGGATGTGTGTGGGAACCAAACTTGGGTGGGCTCTCTGCAAGAGCTCTTAACTGCTCGGCCATTCCTCTAGCCTCCAAGCTTATTTTTTAAACTAGCATTAAAATAATAGAAGTTTTATTTTTCAGTTTATTTTAATTTTTTGAAACTCAGTTATTATGGCCCTGGCTGGCCTAGAATTCAAATGTAGGCCGAGATAGCCTCAAAGTTGTGGAATTCCTCTTGCCTCTGTCTTCCAAGAGCTAGGATTAAAGGTGTGTGTCACCATACTTAGCCTTAGAAGCTTTCTAATCCTATGAAAACTTTTATAGAACTGGAAGAGATTATCATCTGTTTCATTGCTGTTATATCCTACAGACAAGGAACAGAAACCCAGACAAGTATTGATTTGTTCAAGGTCATATAGTTTAAAAATGAAGAACCTGGGATTAGAATATAGGTTTCCTTATATTTACTATACTTCATTATTTTTTCTTTGGAAATTATTTGCTCACTTTGATGTCAAAGGTAATTCATGCCCCAAGGTGATATCACAGAGTTAAAACCTCAGGCTCAAGTGCTTTGTGTCATCTGTCCTGCAAATATATATCATATCTTTATTTTTAAAAACGAAAATTAGAACATCTCAACAGAATCAAACAGATCAAGGGCTAATTCCATGAATAGCCATTTTCCTCCTTCTTGAGTAGAAGCCAGTTGTACCGAGTTAGCTTCTGGGCACTTTTACGTCTGAATACAGTCATGTCAGAGCCTAGATACTTGCTATTCCAGCTGGCTTCTGCACTGTTTTTGCATATGACTATAGTTCACAATATTTGAAAAATTCTAAACCCCTGTTTTAGTTTGATGTGGTTGTTATGTTCAGGAAGTTATCTTTCACCTAACATTGGCAGCAGTTTTTGTTGCTCCTGTTTGCAGATTTGTTTGTTATTAAGTAATCTGTTTATTTCAAGATAGTGTAAAAGTTAGGATTTTTGTTTGTTTATTTTGTTGTAGTTGATGATGGTGGTGGTGTTTTGCTTTTTTTTTTTTTTTGTTGTTGTTTTTTTTTTTTTTTTTTTTTTTTTTGAGCTAGGGCCTCACTCTGTAGACCTGGCTGGCTTTGGACTTTCATTGTAGATCAGATTGTCCTTAAAATCCTCAGAGATCTGCCTTCCAAGTTTTGGAATAAAGGCATGCATTGCCATGCCCAACTCAGAACTCTGAATCTTTTAAAAAAAGCTTTGTGTGTGTGTGTGTGTGTGTATGTGCATAAGCACAAATGCCTTTGGAAGACAGAAGAGGGTGTCTGATCCCCTGGAGCTGTAGTTGTGGGTGGTTGTGAGCCATCTGGAGTGAGTGCTAGAACCAAACTCCAGTCCTCTTACAAGAGCAGCAAGCACTGTTAACTTCTGAGCCATCTCTCCAGCCCCACAGCTTTGAATCTTGAATAGTTGGCTACAATTTTGAGCCTGCTTTATGGCTTAGCATGTATTGATTCAGCTCATTTCATTTTGTGTGTGTGTGTGTGTGTATGTGTGTGTGTACACTCAATGTACTCATGAATGTTCTCCTTCCTAATGTTTATGACACTATGAAATAGCTAGTAGTTTTTTAGGGCTCTGAGATAGGTCTTGGTTATTTTTCTTACCGATTTTAAATGTAAATTGTGTGTGTGTGTAAGTATGCGTTTGTATGTGCATGATGGGTGTGTTTCAGGGGGCTAGGCATCCACGGTATGCCTGTGGAGGGCAGGGAACAACTTTATGCAGTTGGTTCTTTCTTCCCACCGTTACCTGGGTTCTGAAGACTAATTCAGTTCACCAGGCTTGCTCAGCAAGCACCTTTACCCCATGAGCCATCTTACCAGACCTCTTTGCAGATTTTATAAGCATTGATGTTATATGTTAAGAGTTCAGGTCATCTGCTTCAACAGAGACCCAAATATTTAGTGGCTAAGAAAATGTAGAAATTTACTTTTATGTAACACTCAGAAGTAGGATTGTTATTGCCAAAGTAGCCAAGGTTCTGCTCCTTGAAATCATTCAGGGGAACCTCCATTCTTTCCCGTTGCTTTTATTTGCATGTTCATAGGCAGCTTATTAACATTTTCACCTTCTAGTCTGTGGAACAGGAAAAGAAAGAAAGGGTGCATATGGTTCTCTAAGAGAGTAGAGAGGTGAGAGTGTAGCTTATTGGTAGAATATATGTGTTTCACATCCATTAGATCCCTGTTCCGTTTCTAGGACCTCTTCCGCCCAAAAGAGCCAGAAGGTATATTCTTCAGTTTCTCTGGCATTTCATTCATTATATTTAGGACTGTGACATACCTAGTTGTAAATCATACTAGGGAATGTAGTTTCTGGCAGAGTTGCTTGGGCCCAGTTAAATCTTGGCAGAGAGTAGGGTGGGGGAGTGTCTACTTAGAGAGGAAAAGTGGATACAATTAACAGTCTTACTGAGTCATTGCTAGTAGGCAATGATTTCATAACCCTTCTTCCTTCCATTATTTAATTCTCACCCGAACTTTTGAAGTAGATGTAATAATCATTTTGTCAACTGAGAAACTGGATGTGTAGTATGAAATGGCTGGTTTAAAGTCTTAAAACTAAACTCGGTGTCTTCGTCTCCAACCCTTCTCTTTATGTTTCTTATCTCAGTGAGACACCACTGTTATCTCACTTAGGCCAAGAGTTTGGGGCTTTATTATCTTCCTGTCTGCCATCACTAAGCTGGGTAAGTATTATCACCTTAGCGTTTTTCAAATCTGTGCCTTTCTCCATTCCCACAGCTGTTGCTCTAGCTCAGTCTTCCGCATCTCTTGTCTGGACAGCAGCTTTCATTTTCCCTGGTGCTGCCAAGATCACCCCTTCTCAGCTCAAGTCTGCCAAGTCACTTGCAGTCCCTGGCAGTCACCACTTACTCTTCTGTTGTTAGATCTTGGACTCATGTCTTTGTGTCTGTTCAGATGGCCCCTGTTCCTCTCTCAACTTGGCTTTACATCCTCAGTAAAGCTGTTAGTCTCTTTTGCAGGTAAGGTTTGCTGTCTCTCTTCATGCTTCTGTGCTGATGCGTGCCATTGGTAATACGTGTTGCACTGTGTTATGACTAACATGCCTTAGTCATCAGCCCCCCATCCTCTGATAGAGAGTGGCTACTCAATAACTGTGTAAGTGGAACGTGACAGACTGGTACTTGAATCCTAATCCTGAGTTTTTCTTATCATAATGACTCATCCTGTGTTAACTATGAATATATTTCTTAAGAGTTTTTTCCAAAGCCAGATTTGGACATCTGATTTTTCAGGAGCTTTTTTCTTTGGTAATCAAGAACATGCTTGAAGATGGCTTTTTGAACCAATGGGCACTTTTATGGCACCACTATCTTCTTGTCATATATTTAGATTTAATATGAATAGTGTTATCAATACCTGTAGAAGTCAATCTCTTTGAAAAGTTAGATTTTGACCTTTGGCTAATCAAACTGGGAAAATTATTTTTCTGATTTCTATTTTGGGAAATACTTTATTTGGCTCTTTACTCAAATACTACTAAAACTTGCTTATAAATTTAGAAAATAAAGAATTGTTGGGAGCTGGAGAGATATCTCAGAGGTTAAGAACACTGGCTGTGAAATCTTCCAGAGGTCCTGAGTTCAATTCTTGGCAACCACATAGTGGCTCACAACCATCTATAATGAGATCTGGTGCCCTCTTCTGGCATTCGGGTGTACATGCAGACAGAACATTGTATACATAATAAATACCTTGAAAAAAAAAAGAATTTTTGGATGTTTGGTTTATTTTCACAATCTCTCTAAGAGACAAAAACTTGGTTTTAAACTTTGGGAGAAAGGTAGGTAAATTAGAAAAAAAAAAAAAAGAAAAAAAAAAAAAGAAAAGGATCCCCTTGAGGCTGGTTTTATTTTTAAAGTTATTGTAAAGTACATGAAAATGAAAAAAAAAAAAAAAAAAGAGATAATTTCTGTTTATAGTAGGTACTATATAGGGAAACATGGTACACACCTCTGTGATAAGTGTGAATTTAGTCTGGCCATTATAATTTCTGATTACTGAAGCTCACTTACTGTGGGTTGAAGCCATCTGTTTTGGTGTTAATCCTTTAAAACTCAATTGGTGGAAGTAAATGTGATAAAAGGTAATAAAGCTTGAAATACGGTAGTCATTTGGTCTGGTTTACATTTCAACTAATTACATGCAAAGTAAAGTGTCTTTGGAAAAGGGAAAGGGAGGAATTAATACTGTAGTCAACTATTTTGATCTCAGCTTGAGTCCTGCACACCTGTCACAGGCTTGTGGAAATTTTCCTCCATAATTAAGAGCTCCTCGATCATGTTATTACTTAATTGGATGCCACAGGAGCCTGGTGAAACAGTGGAATCCTCTTAATTGCATACCAGCTTTTAAAACAAATCACCAATGTTTAATGTGGTATTGTTTTTATAAGCCTTCTAAGGAAACAGTTTTGATTGTTTCAGGTCCAAAAGAAAATGTAGTCTCTGTTTTGGAGCACTGAGAATACTGCTGTTTCTAAAAGTAGACTCATATAAATTTCTGAAACATCACTCCTTTAAGGAATGTAGTAACTAACATTTGCACAATGCTTTACAGTTTGGCCTACTACTTTCCTTTGTTTTAATTTTTATTGTAGTTCTAAGAAAGGTATTACAATCATGTTCTCTCTTTTACAGATGAGGAAACTTCAGGTTAGAAAATTGTTGTTCTGGTTAGTTTTTTGTCAGCTTGACTGTCATCTGGGAAGAGGAACCTTGATTGAGAAAGTGCCTCCATAAGATTGGCCTGCAGGCAAGCCTATGGGGCTTTTTTTTTTTTTTTTTTTTTTTTTTATTATTATTAATGATTCATGTGGGAGGGCCCAGCTATGGAACAGTACCATCTGGTCCTGGTTGTTTAAGAAAGAAGGCTGAGGGATTCATGGAAAGCAAGCCTATAAGCAGTAGCATTCCTCTGAGGTTCCTGCTTTAAGTTCCTGCCTGGACTTCTCAGTGATGGGCTGTAAACTATAAGCCAAATAAACCCTTTCCTGTCCAAGTTGTTTTTGGTCATGCTATTTATCACAGCCATAGAAGCCTCTAGAACAAGTGAGTTACACAGTTAGAAAAGCTGACAGAAACAAACATAGACTCCATACTATATCTCCCTTTGGAATATAATTAAGCATATACGCACTTAATTGTGTTAGTGATAAATTTAGGTAATTATAATTGTTATGTTAGAGAAAATAGTTAACAGACTAGCCTTAGCAAAAGTATCTTAATTTTTAAAGTAGTTAGGTTAGGGATATTCAAAATTAAAAGGTTTCAGAGATTTTATCTATATTTTCTGTGTGTGTGTTCAATGAATACCACTTAATTGTTTAATATGTAACATTTGCACAGTGTTCTGATGTGCTAGCCTTGAGCTCACACAGATTCCTCCTACTTCTGCTTCCTGAGTGCTAGGATTAAAGGCATGGACCACTATACCCAGACTCACATATACATTCTTAAAGCATTTACTTGTCAGTGGGCCTGCCATTAAGATCAGAAACTGGCTTATAAAAGTTGTCACTGGTTATATTTGCAGTGCTGGGATTTGGACTCAGGGCCTTTTATATATTAGACAAGCATCATCTCCTTTAAGCTATATCTCCGGTTCTTTGGATTGAAACAGAAAATAGAAAACACATAACCACCATGCATCTATCACCTCAAGGACAGAGAATATAGAGAACAGTGAGGAAAGTAGATGATCTCCATGCCCCAATGTTCCCTTCATGACGGGGAGCCTGAAAAGTAAGGATGTCAGAACTGCTGTCCTGGGAAGGAGGGTACAGTCATTTTATAGTTCAAAGTCTGTGCGAAGCATTCAAGAAGGGGCTGCAGTCTTAGTAATAGCACTATACTAAGTTTGCTATGTAGATTATGGAAGTGCATCAGACATACCACCAATTGTCACCACTAGGACTATACCAATGACATGCATATTAACTGCTTCAAAAAGAAAGCCGCAACTATTGAGGGGCTGTGATCTCTCCAAAGCTTCTGAGAGGGTGGGTACTACAGGAATAAGATCAAGGGCAGAGAGCAAAGTGTAACTGAAGGGAGAGAAATCTGGCATCTGAGACATCAAATAGGATAGTGATGCTTAGTAGACATGAGAAATTGTCACCTTTAGTGTTTCTGGGGCTCTGTTTACTATCTGTACAACAGGCCAACAACAGGCCTACTTTTCTCACAGGCCTAACTTGTGAAATAGCACATTCTTACTTAATGGTTCCTCTGCAAAGATTGTATATGTTCAAAGGAGTATTCATTTTGGAGTGTTTGAAAGTTTACCTTGCAAGAGGCTATTTTTTATGATTCGAACTCTGCCTGTGTCATTAGCCTCAAATCCTAAATCAATCTTATGTGTTGTTTCAGCCAAAGTAAAGTACTTATCATTTCTTGTCCTGGTCACATTCCACCCCCCTCTCTGTGTACACACACACACACACACACACACACACACACACACACACACACACACATAAAAATATAAAATTTTATTATTTATGCTTTTTTATGTTCCATATATGATTTTTTTTTTGGTAAGACAAATGATCTGTTTATTATGTCACAATTAAAATAGCAAAAAATAAATTGCTGGCCTAATTTTATTTCTAAGTTCCCTTTACTCTTCTTTCTTTTTTTTTCCTGAGTATTTTGAACTAATCTTTTTTAATTAAATGTTTATTTTTTATATTAATTACAGTTTATTCACTTTGTATCCTAGCTGTAGCCCCCTTTCTCATTCTTTCCCAACCTCATCTCCTCCTATGCCCCTCTCCAAGTCCATTGATAAGGGAGGTCCTCCTCCCCAGCCCTCTGACCCTCGATTATCAGGTCTCATCAGGACTGGCTGCATTGTCCTTCTCTGGGGCCTGGCAAGGCTGCTCTCCCCTCAGGGGGAGGTGGTCAAAGAGTCAGCCACTGAGTTCATGTCAGAGACAGTCCCTGTTCCCCTTACTGGGACACCCACTTGGAGACTGAGCTGCCATGGGCTACATCTGAGCAGGGGTTCTAGGTTATATCCATGAATGTTCCTTGCTTGGAGTATCAGTCTCAGAAAGGGCCCCTGTCTCTAGATTTTTTTTTTTTTTCTCTCCTTCTGGAGCTACTGTCCTCTCGAGGTCTTTCTATCTTCCCCTTCTTTCACAAGATTCCCTGAACTCTGCCCAAAGTTTGGTTATGAGCCTCAGCATCTGCTTTGATACCCTGCTGGGTAGAGTCTTTCAGAGGCCCTCTGTGGTAGGCTCCTATCCTGTTTCCTGTTTTCATATATGATTTTTAATTTGTTTCTTCACCTTCTGTTTTTCTTTTTGTGGTTGAAAGTTTATACAATGTATTTTGGTCAGTTTTCCTTTCCCCATCTCCTCCTTGATCCTCCTCACCTCATCCAACTCCATACCTCCTTTCTCTCTATCTTTAGAAAACGAAGAGGCAAAGAAAGGTAAATTAGAATTACAAAAAAAACCAGTAACAATGAAGAAGCACAAGAAACAGATATATAGATAAATGTACACAAATCAAAACCCATACAAACACAAAATCAGAAACCATAATGTACAAACAAAAAATGCCCAAACAAAGCAATTTGAGGCAAAAAATATATAAAACACCATTGAGTTTGTTTTGTGTTGGCCAGCTTCTGCTGGACATGTGGTCTAATCTTAAGTTTGGTTTATACCCAATGAAACTCCATTGGAGAAAACTAATTTTCCTTTTGCAAGTGATTGTCAGTTGGAGATAGCTTCTTGATTAGGGATAGGAGATTTTGTGTTCTCTTTCTCAGTGCTGGGACCTAGTCTGGCTTGAATTTGTGCAGACCTTGAGTATGCTGTCACAATCCCTGAATGTTCAAAAATGCATCACTTTTGTGTTTGGAAGACACTGTTTCCTTGGGAGTCATCCATCCCCTCAGGCTTTTACAATCTTTCCAACTCCTCTTCTACATAGTTTCCTGACCTCAGAGTCCAGATCTGGTGTGGCCACTCACATTCCTATATTTTTAATCATTTCATTGCTCCTGTTTGTAATACTGTGGTGGTTTGAATAAGAACGGCCCCCATAGACTCATGTGTTTGAATGCTTGGCCTGTAGGGAGTGGCTCTGTTAGGAGGTGTGGCCTTGATGGAGGAACTGTGTCACTATGGGAGCAGACTCTGAGGTCTCCTATGCTCAAGCTAAGCTCAGTGTGATACACATCTCCTTTTGCTGCCTTTGGATCAAGATGTAGAACTCTCAGCTCCTTCTCCAGCACCATGCCTGCCTTCACGCCACCATGCTTCTCAACATGATGATAACGGACTAAACCTCTGAAACTGTAAGCCAGCCCCAGTTAAATGTTTTCTTTTTTTTTAAATAATTTAATTTATTTTATGTGCATTAGTATGAAGATGTCAGATCCCTTGGAATTGGTGGCACAGACAGTTGTGAGCTGCCATGTGGGTCCTGGGAATTGAACCTGGGTCCTTTGGAAGAGCAGACAGCGCTCTTAACCACTGAGCCATCTCTCCAGCCCAAATGTTTTCTTTTATATTATAAAAGTTGCCATGGTCATGGTATCCCTTCACAGCAATAGAAACCCTAACTAAGATAGATACCTTCACACCCTTTTGACTTCCAGCCTCTGTAATGACTTGTGATATCCTCACGTATTCACTCATTCACCCATTTCTTACTTACCTGGTCAGTGGATACTTAACTGAGTACGTGTGTAAGATTTCATGATAAATATTACTTGAGAAGGAAGAAGGCAACTATAGATTTCATTTAGGGTAGGTTTGGGTATGCATTTTGTAATCCTAACGCTCCACTTAGAAGGCAGAAGAGGAGTTTGTGAGTTTGAGGCCAACTTCAGATACATAATGAGTTGCTTGCCAGCCTGGGTTATAGAGCAAAACCTTCTCTCTCTCTCTCTCTCTGTATACACACACACACACACACACACACACACACACACACACACACACATTATACATACACACAAACATGTTTCTGTAAATATATATATTTATATGTAAATATATGTATATATTTATTTATGACGTAATGGGAAGTATGTTGTGATAATAGTGACAACTGTTAACAGTTAATGATTGACTATTATGTATGAGGCACTGCTCTAAGTCCTTAATCTGAATTAGTTTATTTCACCCTTAAAATAAGATTTTTTTTCTAAGTATTTTTAGGCAGGGTCTCACTATGTAGCCCTGACTGACTGGAACTTGCTATGTAGACCAGGCTGTCCTGGAACTTGATCCATCTGCCTCTGCCTCCTGAGTTAAAGGGATGGGCCACCATCCTGGACTAAAATAAAATTTTAACCTTTAAACTTTATATATATATATATATATATACACACACATATATAGATACACACATATATAGATACACACACACACACACACACACACACACATATATATATATATATATAATTTCTAAGTACAAATCATCTTTGGATAGAAAGGAAATATTAAAGAAGTTAACATTTATCAAACCTGTGTAGTAGCCAATGGCTGCTTTATGTACATTTTCTCTCATCCTTACGACAACTTTGCAGTGTTAGGTATTATCATTTTATACTTGAGGAAATACAACTTGAAGAAGATAAAGAAATTTACACATATTTGTGAATTTGAAAGATCGAGTTAGAATTTTCTTGATTTGATTGGCTGTGCTGGAAATTAAATTTGTGACCTCTGGCATGTTGGTTAGATGTTTTATCACTGAACTGTGCCTAGCCCTATTTATTTATTTATTGGTTTATTGTTTTTG
Source organism: Psammomys obesus (assembly GCF_907164565.1). Taxonomy (NCBI): domain Eukaryota; kingdom Metazoa; phylum Chordata; class Mammalia; order Rodentia; family Muridae; genus Psammomys; species Psammomys obesus. The sequence continues at coordinate 35,374,183 of NW_026596046.1, forward strand.
AGACAGAGCCTTGATTCACAGGATTTTTTGCTTTAGCCTTTTTAGTCCTGAGATTACAGGCATGTGCCACTGCTACACCCAATATTGGAATTAAAGGCCTTTGCTTTACCTTTTTTTTTTTTTTTTTTTTTTTTTTTTTAAATAAGGTCAGGAGGATAGAGATGGGCAAACTTGATAAGCTAAAGAACTGTGCAAGATAGGCCAGCTACTGCCTTTCAAATAAGAGACATTAAAGTGCGACCACGTATTTAAAAATATGAGATCCATCTTTTCGTTTATCTGTATGTCCCTTCTTTTCTAGGACAGACTAAGACATCCTCTTCTGTTAGCATGGATATATAAGGCTTCTGGATTCATACTGTTGCTCTTGTTGGCACATGGCAGTTCTGAGTGCTTCAGCCATGTGCCTAATTGGAAATTCATTCATGGCAGCTGCACCATGTAACCAGATGGGATTTAAAATTGTCATGTTTATATTATTAAAAAAAACACCCTTAATTTAAAAATGTCAATTTGCAACCTGATGTTGCCATGTTAGAATTTTCCCCAATAAAGAATGGGAAGTGTTTCATTAAATGCCTGTTAAATTGTTTACACTTGTTGTACACTGCACAGATGTGCTCATCTGGATGAATTGCTTTTCTAAAATTGTGTGCCATGGAAGAAAGAAGAGTGAGTTGTTTCAGTTAGGAATTTGGAATAGCTGTTGAACAAAATAGCTGTTGAACAAAGGAATTGCAGTCAGATTTTTTAGTTTATGGAATTGACTTTAACAGTTGGTTTTTTAGTTTTATTTTCTAATTACATGATGGCATTATAGCTTTGAGAAGCATAGACTAACAGAGAAAGGCTCATTTAAAATAGGCTGTGTTTAAAACTGCATCAGATAGGCCCTGTCTCATTACTTTTTTTTTAAAGCAACTTCCTAGCTGTTCTACCTACCTATTGTCTCACTTCTCCTGATAGATCTTCTTTATTGCTTTTCCCTGAACTTTGTTAAATAAAAATTTCACTCTTCTTCCCTGATTTACATTTTTCTGAGAATTTGTTTGTAATTTGGAGGATAAAGTTTACATCCCTTACTTTACCTTACCTTTCAAATCTCTATTTGATTCGGGCTCTGTCTGCCTCACTGGTCCCAGATCTATCTTATGTGTTGTTCATTCAGTTTAAACTAATTACCATTAACTCTCCAGATTACATCTTTAAACCTTCAGCCATGACATTGTCTATTTGTGACAACTTCCCATTATCTCTCAACCCTTTTGTTTTTTGACACAGTATCTCATGTAGCCAAGGCTGGTCTTGAACTTCTAATCATCCTGCCTCACCTCCCAAATGTTGGGACAAGTATGAGCCACCATTCTTAACTCTGAGCTATGATTTTGTTCAAATAGTTAAAAAATTCCTTTTCAAAACACTTATACTCTAATTATATGCCAAACTTAAAACAAGAAATAATTTTTTATTTTTTTTTTCATTTTTCGAGACAGGGTTTCTTTGTGTAGCCTTGGCTGTCCTGGACTCAGTTTGTAGACCAGGCTGGCCTCAAACTTACAGAGATCCACCTGCTTCTGCTTCCCCAAGTGCTGGGATCACAGGTGTGTGCCAGTGCCCCCGCTCCCACTTTCTTAATCAAGTTTCACAGTAAGCAGTAGCGCTTTGGTTTGGGAGAAAGACTGAGTACATGTGTTTGGTTACCTCTAATTGCAGCTCCTGCAGTTTCCTCCCAAGTTGGAATGATGATTCATTATTACCCCGATTTTAGCCTGGGAAAGATACTTGTTTATGAAAGTAAATCCTGATGGTGTGTGAACTGTATTTCCTAGTGTCATTATTAAAAAGTATTGCTAGGGACTTACTACAGGATGATGCTGGGGTACAGAAATCAGTTAAGTGTAGCTCCTGCCAGACTGACTTCTGTGTTGTACCCCAGTGACTACATACTACAGACTAGACATAGCACTGTAGAATTTCTGCAGTAATCAAAATATCTATATTTGTGTTGTCTGATTGACAGTCACCTGCTGTGTGTAGCTCTTTAGTACATGAAATATGGAAATGAGCCTCAGGAACTGAAAATTAATTTTATTTTGTTTCAGTTAATTTAAATAGGCACACATGGCTAGTGGCTACTAGTCTCTACATATCCAGAGGCTCAGGTCAGTGGGGAATAAAACATACAAGTAAGAAAGTACAGTTAACTGTAATAGAAGGACTTGGGTTTAGCCATGCTGGTAACATTCTTACCTAGGACATGGTTTGATCCCTGACATGGACAATAAAAATGTGACAGGACCTGTGGTAGAAAAAATACTTTGGTTTTTCTCTAGGATCAGTCAGATATATCAGGGGTAAAGGAAGAAACAAGTGTAGTCACTTCTCAGAGTTAAGAGAACTTTAATAAAAATGTTAGTTTTATGAGACGTAAGAGATGAATGAGTATAAATGGCTGTCATATGTGCATGGGTTTGGGGAGATTCGAGACAGGCTTTCTTTGTGTAGCTTTGGCTGTTTTGGAACTAGCTCTGTAGATAAGGCTGGCCTCAAATTCACAGAGGTCCATCTGCCTCCACCTCCCAAGTGCTGTGATTATAGGCATGTGCCACTATGCCTGGCTTCATAAGTGTATCTCTCCCCCCTCCCCCCCAAGACAGGGTTTCTCTGTGTAGCCTTGGGTGTCCTGGACTTGCTTTGTAGACCAGGCTGGCCTCCACCTCACAGAGATCCACCTGCCTCTGCCTCTTAGGGAGTGCTGGGGTTACAAGTGGCGCCACCGCCCCTGGCTTCATATGTGCATATTAAAGAGTTGTATTTCCTAGCTGGTCATGGTGACGCCATGCCTGTAATCCTAGCACTTGGGAGGTGAGGGCAGGAGGGTCAGGAGTTTAAGGATATTATCCTCAGTTACATAATGATTTTGAGGCCATGGGAGCACAAGACCCTGTCTCAAAATCTCCCACCCCCAACTGCCTAAAATGCTAGTTCCAGAGAATCTAAAGACACCCACACATGTGTTTATTCTTATACACAGACACATATACATAGTTAAAAATAATGAAAATAAATCTTATCACAAAAACAAATGAGGATATAATAAAAAATCACTTCTCAAACTTCATTGTTTATCATAATATAACCTTATCTTTGATTCAGAAAAAAAACAGGAATTTGTAAATTTTCTCATTTTTACAACATTAAAACTGATGAAAAACCTAGTCTTTAATCCCAGCACTCAGGAGACAGAGGCAGGTGGATCTCTGGGAGTTGAGGCCAGCCTGGTTCTGCATAGTGAGTTTCAGGACAAATAGAGCTACATAGTAAAACCCTGTCTAAAAAAATTTTTTTTTAGTGACTAATAATGAATTTTATTAATGAATAATGGGCAGGATTTTTACTTTAATTAAAAAATTCATTCGTATTTTTGTGTGTGCATAAATACACACACGTGATCATAGAGGACTCTCTCGTTCCACCATCACATGTGTCCCACCCCAATAAATAAATATAGTACAATTTTTCAAAAACTTGGTTTAAACAAACAAAAACAAAAAGTGCCTGCTGGTGTCAGATTCTGTGCCCTAGACATTTGTAAGTTATAGTTGCAGCGTTAGAGCTCATAATCAGATGGTTGTCTTTTAGGAGGTAAGCTTTTAAACTCTTTTTTTTTTTTCCTTTTTTTTGATACATCAGGGCCATTTGACTTATGCTATGGGGATGAAGACCCTGGAAATGGTGCTGACCATTCATTTTAAATACTCCTTAGTCTCTGACTGATGGCCTGCACACCTTTCTTCTGCAATCAATGCTTGTTTTTCCTATCACCAGCTAGAGAACTCCTGCTCACCATGTAGCTTGCTGTCTGTGGCCTTTCCTACTCTGTCACTCTGTAATAATTATAGCTTTTAAAAAAGCATATGTTCACCCAAATATGAATGAATTTGAGAGAGAATAGAGGAGCAGTTCTAGAACAGCTCTGACAATAAAGAAGGTTGTTTCATGTAGTTTCTTTTTGTAGGTGGGAGATAGACTGATGTTTGTTTCTGTGAAGATGGGGGTAGTCCTTTGCTCAGAGTAAATGTGAAAACTCCTTAGAAATTCAAAATATCTACCAGCAAAGACACTGTAGCAGTTACATCTATCAGTATTGGAGGCAGTATTGAAATTGAGCTGATGGAGGCTGGACTCTTGATAGGGCTGGCATGGACATTTGTGTGTGTGTGTGTGTACATGCGTGTGCACAGCATGCGTCTTCTTGGTAATGTCTTTAGTTTGCTTTATTTTTTATGTGAACTGACTTGGGCTGAGTTCCAAAGGCAGATACTGTAGGAGCAGCTCAGTTTACAGGTATAAATTTTTTTTGTAAGAATAGTCTTAATGTTTAGGCAGCCTTTGTAATCTGCTACATTGAGTATGCAGCATGTCTTCTTCAATGTGACTCTCTAGTTCCAAGCTTAGACTGGCCCAGGTAGTTGTCCTGGCCAGCTTCTGTCTACTTATGATACAGTAAAACACTTGAGCTTTATAGTGCCAGCCCCTGAGATTGAATTCAGTTTCTGTCACTAGCTATGGGATCTTGAGCTAGACACTTGACCTTTCCAGGTTTAGACATCTCCTTTGTAAAGATGATAGGACTATGGCCATAGTTGGGTAGGATAAGGTGCTTGCTCATGGAAAGCATTCAGTAAATGTTAACGCTATCGCACTGCCTGTCAGGTTGCTGTGCATGCCAGTTCATTAATTAATTTATTTACAAAGTTTCGTACTGCCAGAATTTTACCATTTTAGTTATCTTATATTTTAAGTACATGTGGGTGTTTTGTCTGCATGTGTACCTGTAGATGCTAGAAGGCAGCATCAGATCCACCAAAACTGGAGTTGAAGCTGACTGTTAGCCACCATGGGAACTGAACCTTGGTCTTCTGCAAGAGCAATAAATGTTCTGAACATCTGAACCATCTCTTCCAGCCCCTTAAATATTATTTTTTAAGTTAATAGCAATCAAATTGACTTTAATGAAATCCTATTAATTATAATACGTGAGTAGTTGTCACCTCTAGCATAGATTCAGGGATGAACCTGACTGGGTGGCAAGGGAATGAAGAAGAGAAGTAGATCAACAGAAAGCTGCCATCAGGTGGTCTGGACTCTGCAGGAGAAACTGTAGCCCTCCCCTAAGCTCCCTGATTACTGTATAGAGTCGAACAGAGAGGCAGGGATATGCACACAGCTAAACAGGGAGGTGGATTACTACATACAGAAAAACAAGGAGGCAGGGTTTATGGTATACAGCTGGAAAAAGGAGGCAGATTTAGCTAATCTCATTGGAGCAGTCTCTGTAAGGGAGCACTCTTCAGGTCAGAAATACTTTAGGAGAGAGCTATGGTGGACATTTTCTGCCATTTACACTCGGCTCAGAGGAAGGCTTTGTCATTTTCTGAATCTAGTCCAGAGAAGGCTTTGCCATTTCCCTTCAAGGACCAAGGCTTTAGGTCCTTGACATAGCTGTGTCAACAGCACACACTCACTCGGGACTTCACTCATTCAGGGCTTCCGCTGCTCCCTGCAGAGGAAGTAAAGACCACCCCAGTCAAGTTACATAATAATTCTATTACCCTGTGGATTTCCTCATCGCAGCTACTCAGTGTGTGTCTGTATCCATCCAGAGTTGCACACCTGGCTTTTTTTCTTTTGTAAACGTGCTGCTGGGGATCCAAACTCAGTGCTTCATAGTAAGCATCTTACCCACTGAGTCATCTTCCCAGCCTGATGGCCAATCCTGCTTTAAATTTCATTTGTGTGTGTGTGCTGTGCATGTGAGGTTCATGGGACAGTATGTGTGTGAAGGTCGGAGAACAACTTAGAGGAGTCAGTTTTTCCTTCCGTCATGTGGGTCCCAGGGATCAAATTCAGGTTGTCAGGCTTGCCTGAAGTCTCTTTACTCACTGAGCCATCTCACAAACCCAGATAGCTCTCTGAAAAAACTTTTTGGGGTTGGGGAGGTGGCTCAGAGGTTAAGAGCAGTGGCTGCTCTTCCCGAAGTCCTGGGTTTGGTTCCCGGCACTCATAATACAGCTTATAACTGTCTATAACTTCAGTACCAGAGAACCTGACAACTTTTTCTGACCTCTGTAGGTGCTATATTTGCATGGTACACAGATGTACTTGCAGGCTAAACATTCATACACATAAAAATAAAAATTTAAAAATGCTTTTTACTTATCACACACAAATAAAATAGATATTTAAAATTTCATGATTTTATGTCTGTGTTTTGTTTAAATGTATCTTTGTATCATGTGAGTCCCTGGTCCCCAGGGAGGTCAGAAGAGGGCATTAAATTCCCTGAACCAGTAGTTACAGACAGTTGTGAACTACTATGTGTGTGCTGAGAATTGAATCTGAATTCTCTGGATGAGCAGCCAGTGCTTCTAACCCTCAATCCTCTCTCCAGGCTCAATCAATCTTTTTGAAATATTTTGTTTTATGTATATGAGTACTTTGCCTCTGTGTTTGTGTGTATGTATGTAGGTATGTATGTAGGTGTGTTTGCTCGTATGTACAGCCAGTGCATGACTTGTTACCTACAAAGGTCAGAAAAAAGGTCACATTCCCTGGAACTTTAATTAGAGGTGGTTGTGAACCATCATGTAGATGCTGGAAACCAAACCTGGGTCTTCTGCAAGAATAGCTAGTTTGATGAGTCATCTCTCTGGCCCCTTAAAAATGTAATAAGAGCTGGGCTGAGAAATGGCTTATCAGTTAAGAGCACTGGCATGCTATACAGCTCATGCCTTTAAATGGTTAAGTTTAGTAGCTTTTAGTATATTTGCAAAATTGTATAGCTATTACAGTCAATTTTTGAATAATTTTATTTTCAAAACAATTGTACATTTTAACTGTCACTTCCTATTTCTACCATTTCTAGCAGCTGTATGTAGCCACCTTTCTATTTTTTGCAGTAGTTTTGCTTGTTCTGGGTATTTTTTTGTAGATGGAGAGGTGGCTCAGTGGTTAAGTGTGCATATTGCTCTTCCAGAAAACCCAAGTTCTTATCTGGTTCCCAGCACCCATATCATGCAGTTCACAACCACTGGTAAATCCAGTTCTAGGAAATGTGAAGCCTCTGGCCTCCAGAGGCACATGTACTAACGTGTGGGTACACACACATCATTAAACATAAATCTTTTTAAAAAAGAATATAGATGACATCAACTTATTATGGTTAGATCAGTGTGTAATTCTGTGAAAGTGCTTTGTGCAAACTACGATTCTACTATAATGATGGAAAAAATTAAAATTGACCACATCAAAGCCTTCACTTCAGTACTGTTTTAAGGAGACTTTTTTCACTTCGTGTCAATGTTTTCAATGTTTATCTGTGTGGTTGCATGTTTTTATTGCTGAGTAGTCCTTGTATGTTTATCCTTTTGACAAATGCCAGATGTTTTGACAGCAGCTCTGATTTCTCCACCATCAGAATCATTTGTTATCTTGAGTTTAGTCCCTTTATCAGGTGTGATTTACATGACCCTGATGACTAATGGTATTGAATATCTTCATGAATTTATTGCCCATTTTGTTACTATTTTTATGCATTTGTTTATGCTTTTTCTTTTGTTGTTTGTTTTTCTCTGTTAGCTCTGGCTGTCCTGAAACTCACTTTGTAGACCATGCTGGCCTCGAACTTGCAGAGATCTGTCTGCCTTTGCCTCCCAGGTACTGGGACTAAAGGCATGTGCAACCACTGCCCAGCTGCCATTTATCTTCTTATGTACATTTTTCAGATGAGGAGATTTAAAAAGTTTCAAGACTTCCAAAGTCATGTTATCATTGTTACTTGGAGATTTGAGTGCAGGACTGCCTGATTATAAAGTTTGCTTTCTCTAATATGTAACAATTACATCATTTCACTTATAATCTAGAGCCCTGTGATTCTGTGCACGTGGAATTCACTCATTTATCCAATGAATATTTTATGAGAACCTGTCAGTTTCCAAGCTAGATATACAGCTCACATTCTAGTGAGGAGACTGACAGTAAATAAGCAAACTAAATAAAACTGAATGATTGGTTAATATCATCGTAGAACAGCAAGATTAGGGAAGTAGTGTTTTTTAGAAGATGATCAAGAACAGCTTCTCTGAGGACATTGTTCTGGTAGAGACCGGAATGAGCTGAAGTAGGCAGCCATGTGTAGATGTGGTAGGAGGAGGCTGGGGATTTAGCTCAGGGATAGAGTACTTTCTTTCTATGTGTAAGATGCTGTCTTCTAAAGGTTCCACAAACAACAAACCCCAAACAAAACAAAACAATTACAAAAGGGGGGGTTGGAGGTCTGACTCCATGATGGATTATATCCTTAATGTGTGAGGTCCTTGGTTGATTTTCAGCACTGGGAAGGGGACAGGAAGAAGCCTCTAGAAGATACTGTAGAAGGGAGCTGAGAGCAGAGAAAGGACAGAGAACAACAACTTCAAGATAGGAACTAACCAGGTTTTCAGGAACAGCAAGAAGACCATTAGTCTATAGAGCAGGAGGAGACAAACAGGGGCAGCTTTGGAGCCAGCTAATCTTAAAAGGTTTGGGTCTGACTTCTGTCAGTTGATCTGATGTGTGATTTGGAGAGAGTACCTACTTTTTTTAGTTTTAATTTATCTATTAATGAAGGCAATAAAATGAAAGTTGTTTTGAGAATAAAATAAGGGAAAGAAAAAGTTCAATGGGGTCTGGTATATAACTTTATTAATTAAACCCATATTTATGCTGTACTTATCATTATTGACAATATTCATTCTATTGTCATCAATTTTCAATTTGATTTTTTAAATACTTATTTTTATTACTTTAATTATGTATCTGTGTGTCTCTGTGTGTGAGTTTGTGCGTGTGAGTCTGGTGCTCCAGGAAGTCAAAAAAGTGTCAGATTCCCTTGGGGTTGGAATTTCAGATAGTTGTGAGTGGGATTGACCTTGGGTCTCTGTAAGAGCATTAGGTATTTTTAACCACTACACCATTGCTCCAGCCCTTAATGAGACTATCTTTTTTTTTTTCAAGACAGTGTTTTTCTTTGTAACCTTGGCTGTTCTGGACTTAACTTTGTAGACCAAGTTAGCCTCAAACTAACAGAGATCTGCCTATTTCTGCCTACCAGAGTGCTGGGATTATAGGCATGTACTATTGCTGCCCGGCTTAATGAGATAATCTTATGTCCTTGTTTTGTGCCAGGGCTGAACTATCTGCTCTCCCTGAGCTTTATGTTTAAGGTGTTGTAATCAACAAAGGAAGTGTTGTAATAAAAGAAAACAATTTAGAAGTTGATGACTAGGTATAAAAATGAGAACTTGGGATCCTGGTAATTGCAGCTTCTGATATGTTCATTTATTATGGAAAGGCACTGAATGAGCATTTCTGTCATCTTTGCTCACCATTGGATACTAGCTCTACTCAGACACTTCCTAGCCAGGCTTCCTGCTGATCCAAAGCTGCTTGCCAAGGGAAAATTAGATAGGAGCCAAGTCCTCTATCCTTATAAGACCATCTGCTTTCATAGCTGCAGATGCTGTCCTTAGCAATTGCAACCCAACACAACTGGAATGATTTATTCATCCCCAGGTAACATTTGTGTACCATCCTTCCAGCAAAGTGAGGTATCAGCTTTATACATAATGAAGCATCCAGCACAGGTGGTAAGCTGTGCTGCGAAGCATGCTTCTGACTTAGAAATGGCTGATAGATAGGTGGTGATAAGCTGTTTGTCCTGAGATACAGCTTGAGGAAGCAAGTGAACCTTGGCAATAAGAACTCCATCTCCAGAAGGGTCTTGATTTCTGGAGTGCTTAAGATCGTTAATACAACTGGCTTTTTATAATTGGTACTGAAGAGCAAGCTTGTACATAATGGAAAAGCACAATGTTACTGACATATATCCCTAGCTTGAGGAAGCTATGTTTCTGTCTCTCTTTCTCTTCCTCCAACCTTCCCTTGAGAAAGCCTTACTTCATAGTTCAGACCAACACTTAACTCACTGTGATTCTTTGCATAGGCCTCCCTTATGGTGCAGTGACTCTCTTTTTATCTTATTTTTATTTTTTATTTTTTTGAAGAACAGGAACTCATTATGTAGCACAGGCTGGCCTCAAAATTGTTATCTTTCTGCCTAAGTTTAACAAGTACTGGGATTACAGGTACATGCCACTGTAGGGATTGGATCCAAGGATTGCTTAAATTTAATGTATCAATGTGTGCATTTTAGGAATGGAATTTAAGACCCAGAGAAGGACAGGTACTTAGTTTGAGCAATTTGAGATGTACAGCCAAAACTAGAGCTTGTGTATTCCTATTCTAAGCCTGGTACTTATCTTTCCATATTTTGTTGTATAATATAAAACTTTAAAGCATTATCTAAATATGAGGTAGCATTTTATCATTAGTTTTTGCTTAGCTCATAACTTGCTCTGATACAACAAGCAAATCTTTTGCCCTTTAACTAAATGACAGAGCAAATTGTTTATTATTTTTCAATTTAATTTTATTTTTAATTGTGTGTGTGTGTGTTTCTGTATGTGTATGTGTATTTGCACGCCTGGAGCTCATGGAGGCCAGACGAGAGCATTGAGTGCTCTGGGGCTGGAATTGCAGGTGATTGAGCTGAAGTCCTCTGCAATAAGCACAGAAAGAGTACCCTTAAGCACCCTTAACTCCTGAGCCATCTCTCCAGCCTCAAACCTTTCCTATCTGTCAGATAAGGATGTTTAATGCTCGTCATAACATGAAAGCTGCTTAGGTCATTTTTAATGGTCAGAAGGCACTAACCAAATGCTGATTCAGTTTAGTCAGCAAACAGTGATTAAACACCTATTTTGTACCCACCAGTTCAGTGGGTTCTAGGCTCTTTTACATTGTCTTTTACTGTGTTACTTTCTTGTTGTATCTTCTTATATTGAGAATCTAACTAGTGCAGTAGTATTTTTCGTCCATGACAAAAATCATCCTATGCTCAGATATTTACCAGGAATAGCTGTTACAAAACAAAGAAACAAACAAAATCCCACCCCAAACCCAAAGAACAAAACAAGCAAGCAAGCAAGCAAGCAAGCAAACAAACAAACAAATTAAAAAAAACCCCAAATCCTCCCCAAAAAACCAGTCCTTTCAGAAAAACCTAGAATATTACTATGAACTTGTACTATCTAAGAATGAATGCAGTTTGGGGCTAGTCTGACTTTCTTTTTATTTATTGATTCTTTATGAATTTCACATGATACACTTAAATCCCACTCATCTCGCTGTCCCGTCATATACGCCTGCCCTTGCAACCTCCTCCCCAAAAGAAAACAACAAAACAAAACATCTTGTAGAAGCTACAGTGTGTCACAAGTATACCCTTTTGAGTAAACAGCTTTACTTGCAAATTTTCATTACAGTGAGTCATTGGTCTGGTTCAAGGCCTCTGGCTTCTGTTACCCTATCAATACTGAATCCTCACAGTAACTCCTGTTGTTGCCCAGTGTCATGGAGATTCTGCAGCTTTGGTTCTGTAGGGCCAGTCCCTTCACTCACTCCAGTAGTTCATAGGTGGGGTGATCCAACTCAAGGCCCTGGATGTGCGCCTGGGTAGAAGCTGAATTGGTCAGTCCATCAGCTCTCCTGGACCCTCATCACCAGGGGCAGTTCTTTTCACTTTGCCCATACAAGGGGCTTAGCCAGCTCTCCTGCTCTCATGCCCTCTGGGGGCTGTTGCCTCACCAGTTACAGCAGGCCTGAGGTGTGGGTGAGTGGTGGTGGTAGTGAGCCAATCCCAATAGTGAGCTGGCTAGTTTGATTCTTGGCCCTGCCCCTCCTAATAGATCCTTCGGGAGCTCTGTTTAGTGGGCAAATATATGATTGTAATCTTTTCACCTCAGAGAGGCTTGGCTTGTTTTTTTGTTTGTTTTGTTTGTTTTTTTGTTTGTTTGAGTGTTTGCTCTCAGTGAATTGTTTCCCATTCCCCTTATGGTTTAGGCTCTTTAACAAGCCATTTGCTTTTCTGAACCACTTTCTTTTTGCCAGCAAGGGCAGGCAGATAGTTCAGAGAAAACCAAACATTTTCTGTAGTTCCTGGTGGCTTTATAATAATGGAAAAGCTGCAGGGAGATATTGCACATGCTTGTTGAAATTCATTTGTGATTTGTGCCCTTAGAAGGCAGTATTTTATACCAGGTTCTCTGCTGGGCTGAATCAAGAGATACAATTTTGGAATGGAAGTCTGTTGACACGCATTTTGACTATTTCAGTTCTTGCTAGAATTGGCTGTAGTTCTGAAGAGCTTATAAGAATTGATGTTGCTGTTCTAATTGTTTTTGTTTGTTTTTAGTGCCTGCATTTATCAATCTATCATTCACATGTTTTTCTTTTCCTTCCTTCTCCCCCTCCCTCCTTCACTCTTTCTCCCTTCCCCCTCTGCCTGCCTGCATGCCTGCCTGCCTTCCTTTCCTTCCCTCTCTCTTTCTTTCCCTCCCACTCTCCCTCCCTCTCTCCCTTCTTCCTTCTTTCTTTCCTTTCTTTCTTCCTTCCTGCCCACCCAGATGACATGGAACTCATTGTGTGTAGCTCAGGCTGATCCTGAACTGTAGTAATCTTCCTGTGTCAGTCTCTAGGGTTGGGAATCATAAGTGTAAGCCACTACATTCATCCTATTCTTCATTTTCCTGTTTGGTTATTTTTCTTGGTTTTTGATCTAATCTGTAAGTGGTTTATTATGTAATACAGTCAGCTAGTTATGGTAAGTGGACATTCAATAGTGATGAAGAAAGATAGATAGTGGTTCAGGGAACTTGTTTGAGGTAGTGAAATAGTGTTGAACCTCCAGATACATGGCTTCAAATCTCAGCATTGCCTTATACTAGCTTTGTCTTTGAGACTTTGTTTATGTTCATATATGTATATGCTTTTTATGGGGAAGTTTGGAGACAGGATCTTGCTTTGTAGCCCAGGCTGGCCTTGAACTTGCCATCCTCCTACTTAAGTCTCCCAAATTTTGATATCATAGGTGTATGCCACCACACCTGGGTTGAGCCATAGTTTCATATCTGAAAATGAGATAGTAAATATCTTGCCTAAGGTTGTAGTGAGGATCAAGTGAGAGTAAATAAGAGATCAAGTACTAAGCCAGTTCTTATTAAATATTCTTCTCTAGTTTTCTTTCTAGCTCCTTGAGAAGCATATGAGCAGAAATCAGACATTCATGCAAATGACTGCTAGTTTCATTTAGTTCTAAAAAGTAGCTGGAATTTACCACAGCCACTGGGAATTGGAAGGATAAGGACTTGAGCAGATACATGTCTTCTTTGAACCAAGACTGAGATTCTGATATGGCAACATACCACAGGCTTTGTGTCTTTAAGGAGACCAAAAGAAGAAACCTGAAAACAGAGGCTCCAAGATGTTTGTCTCCTCAGGGGACTCATTCCAATGTCCTAGGAGCTACAGGTTTCTTAGAGATATGGCATTCTGCTTTACAGTAAGCTAAGAGTAGAACCTTGGGTTTGTAAACAAGAGAACTGACTTGAGAATAGTATATATTATGAACGATTGTATCCATCAGCCTTCCCCCTCTTCATTTCCCAAGCCCGTCATTTCCTTGCTAGGGCGATCTTTTCCAAGATAAAACCTGCTCATCTCAGTTTGCTGCTGAAAGTCCTCTTTAGCTTCCTGTTGCCTTCAGGTTAGTTCATATTCCTTCCATATAAGGTGTTCCTTGATTTGATCACTGCCTGTCCTTTCTGCTTCATTTCTCCCTGCTCTTGCTTGTACCACAGTGACACTGGTTTGTTGTTGTTGTTTTTTTTTTTCTCAGCTTCTCAATCCTTCCGTATTCATTTTTGTTCTGGCTTATTCTAAGTTTTTTTTTTTTTTTTTTTTTTTTTATGCTATATGTCCTTGCCTGACAAACTTCTACTCTTCTACTCTTTTAATCCCTCAGACACTGTTTTCTGTGGAGTTCTCTTTGAATTCCAGCAAGGATAAGAACCCTTTCTCTTTAGGCTTATCTAGCATTTTGAACTTAAAAAACAAACAAACAAACAAACAAACAAAAAACAACTGTGTTGTAGGATTAGTGTTATATCTCCTAATGCTTTTGTGTATAACCCATTAGGTTTTTCATGTTAGTGCTTTCATTGTAGAGCCATTCATAATAGGTGTCTTTGGAATCAGAAAAGTACATGCAGAAATAGTTGTCTTGCAGGGCTCAGGAATTGTCCTATAATTCTTGATGAAGCAAATAGCCATCAGTAAAATAAGCCACTTGGGTGGGGCCTGAAGATGTGGCATGGTAGAGTGGTTGCCTAGCACAAACTTGAGATTTAGTTCAAGTTGTAAGTGCTTACATGATTTCTAGCACCTCATACACTGGGTGATTGAAACACTCCAGATATGGAAGCAAGAGGATTAGAAACTTCAAGGGCATCCCTAGGTTAGTTCAAGGCATCCTGAATGCTGGAAGTAGAGGCCTAAGCCACCACATCTGACCAGTGTGTTCACTCTCTTGTTTTCAGTATAGTAACCTCACCTTCAACTGTGCCTGTTACTCCTTTGTTTAGAGACCCTCTCTTTTACTCTTTCCCGAGAAAGGAAAAGCTCTAGTCTTCTGGATTTGCACAGGGAATCTAGTTTTTTTTTTTGCTGCTTTATTTATTTTTAAATTTATTTATTTTTAAATTGTCTGCATGTATGTCTGTGTACCATGTGTATGCCTGGTGTGAAGGCCAGAAGAAGATACCAGATTCTTTGGAACTAGAGTTACAGTTGGTTATGAGCCAACTTGTAGTGCTAGGAGTCCAACCTGGTTCCTCTGAAGGAGCAGCAAATGCTCTTAATCTTTCAGCCATCTTTCTAGCTTCTTAGCAATTCTAAGAATGTACGTTAATTTTTTTTTTTTTTTTTTTTTGTTTTTTTTTTTTTTTTTACATTTCTGTGTGTGTGTTATATGTATGACTGCATACAGGGGTCAGAGACAGCTTTCTGGATTCTGTTCTCTTCTTTCACCATGTGGGTTCCATGGAGCTAACTCAGGTCATCAGGCTTGGCAATGAGTACCTTTATCAGCCAACCCATCACTTTTGGGCAAGTCTGTTGTCCATTGAGCCATCTCCTCAGCCCTATTATTATTATTATTATTATTATTATTATTATTATTATTATTAAAGACAGTTCTTTAGTTGCATAAGCTGGCTTTGAACTCGCAAGTTTGAGCCTCCTACCTCACCTTCCTGAGTAGCTTTGATTACAAGTGTGTACCACCACACTGAACTGAGGTCAAATATTTTTTAAAAATTAATTATGTATCTGTTTCTGTGTGAATGTATCTCATATGTGTGCAGGTGCCCATGGAAAACATAGAAGGGTGTTGGATCCCCAGTAGCTGTTGCTACAGGCAATTATTAGCTATGTATGTAGGTGCTGAGAGGTGAACTTGGGACTTCTGGATGATCAGCAAGGCCTCACAGCCATTAAGCCATCTCTCTATCCTCTTAAGGCCAAATTCTTTTTTTTTTTTAAAAAGATTTATTTGTTTTATTATTGTATACAATGTTCTGTCTGCATGTACATCTGAACGCCAGAAGAGGGCACCAGATTTCATTATAGATGGTTGTGAGCCACCATGTGGTTGTTGGGAATTGAACTCAGGACCTCTGAAAGAGCAAGCAGTGCTCTTAACCTCTGAGCCATCTCTCCAGCCCTGGTCAAAGCCCCTGATCTTAAGATTAGAGAGTAACACGATGAGGAATTATCCTTATTTAATCCTTGTTGCCCAATGGGACCAGTAGTTTTTTCCGTTTCTCATCTGAGGAATTTGAAGGCCTGAGAAAGTAAATGAATTGTCCATCTTTGTCTGGAAAAGATTGTCAGAGTCTGGGGACTAATTCTTTCCTTAGACACGATTACTGTTCTTTGGTTACAGCACATTCTTCTTAAATAGCAATGACCTCTCAGAAGGAAAGAAATCAAGTCAACAATAGGTGTATTAGACAATGTTATGAAGTGTTAGTAGGCAGCTTTCCCTGGGAAGTTTCAGCAGGTTGGAGTTCTCAGTCTGTTTTTCCTGTTTATGTAAAGAAGTAGATAACTCTATGTTTGGACTTGCAACTAACTAATTTCTTTAATGGATACTATAGATATGCAGTTGCATTGTTAGTTTAGCAAGAGACATGCTTAAATTGTCAAATAGAAATGTTTTCTGAGTTTCTAGTATAGATTAAGTAAGTTTTGAGAAAACTTCCAAGAGAACTTCCTTATGAATCAGGGGGGAAATTTTAGACTCTGAGACAGGTGCTCTCAGGCTAAAAGGCTGAATGTATTTGGTCAGTTTTAAGAACATCTCTGTATACATCTAATGAGTTCTTGCTGTATCCTAGGAGTAGTGATAGGTACTGGGGGAGCCTCTAGAGGACTCTCTGTCTGAATAGGAAGAGCTACAAGTTACCTGTGTATTTCTCTATAGCTGGGAACAGGAGTACTAGTCTTTATAGGTCTAGTTTATCCTTTATTCTACTTTCAGTCATGGCCTACTTGAGGAGTCTGGAATCACACCAATAATTTGAAGAGGTTAGGTGTCTGCGTGTGTGTGTGTGTGTGTGTGTGTGTGTGTGTACGTGTGTGTGTATGCATGCATGCTCCTGTTGATGTAGGAGCCAGAGGACCACCTCCAGTATCATGGCCTCTTTTTTGAAACACAGTTCTCACTGGCTTGGAGAACACCAATAATCTGTTATACTTGCTGGCTAGTGAGCCCCAGACATTCTCTTGTTCTTGGCTGAGATTACAAAGTACACAGCCACAGTATTTTTACATGGATAGTGAGATCACACTCAGGTCCTTATGCTTGCAGTGCAAATACATTATTGACCGAGTTTCTCTGTAGTCCCTTAACAGTTTAAATTGAATGTAAATAAATGGTAACCAGGTAAAAGGCAATTAAATACTAAAAGGAGTAAGACAATTTTTGTAGAGGAATTTAAATTCAGAACATGGCTGCTATGATAAGAGAGCACATCTAAAGTGTGTGATCTGGCTGGAATACATACAACCTTAGTACACATCTTTGATACCAAACAGTGTAATAAGGTTAGTTTACAAGGTTAGGAAGCAGCCATGTTTGAAAGTGACTGATTGAGGGGCAGATAAAGTGATGAATCAGAGAAAGGTTTAATAGAATGAGTTAGAGATAGGATTTGGCCAACAGGAAAGAGAGGCTACTTATGGGCAGCAGAGAGGGAGAGGGGGAAAAGAGAGAGACAGAGCTCAGTTGAGTTCATGCAGTACAGTAGAGCTGGGCTTATTTGTGAGATGGTTTGTGAGTTCTTGCAGTTCATCGTGGGTCAGCAGAGGCAGTTGAAGCAAGAAAATCAGAGGAGCAAGGAGATTAGAACAAACTGCCAGAGTTAGTTTGAAGTCAAGCAGAGCAATTCCAGGAGAAGCCAGGCTGACTCAGTCAGTTTGGAGAGGAGTTTGAGTGAGCAACTAGACAGAGGTGAAGACTGTTGCCCAAGACAAGTAGCTTGTGTCTCCTGGTGAAAAGATGCCAAGACCTTTTAATATTTTAAAGCTCAGGCCTTAGCTGGGCAGACTCGCAACCACCTCATCTAAGTTAACCCATCCACCTAGCCCCATCTGGCCATGGAGCTAGCTATACCTTCTAGACCCCAAATCACGTAGGTCTCCCTTTGTGTCTCCTTCCCCTTTCTTCTTCCCAGAGTTCTTTTCTCTCTCAGGAAGTCCCACCTTCCTGTTTTCACTTTGCCCAACTATAGGCTGCCAGCAACTTTCTGACCTAGTCAGGGACAATTTGGGAAACAAGGTTCACATAATGTCATCTTGAATATGTGAGAATCTGCGTGTAGGACAAGGACACTGGGGGTGGGGTGGGGTCAAGCCACCAACCCTTGAACACAGTGTAGCTCTAGACCGTCCCCATAGAAGACAGAATGAGGCAGAAAAGGAGGAGCCAAACGATTAGAACAGACGGTCAAAGTTAGTATGACATAAGCAAGCAATAGTCAGAAGCCAAGAGAGAAGTCAAATTGTATTGGTCAGCTAGAAGAGGAGTTTGAGCCAGAACAGCTGAGTTAAACCAACTAGCAAGAGTTCAGAAAGAAGTAGTAAAGGGGTGAGTTTATTCAGCAGTAGGTCTCGGAGGCTGGATTCTGGTTTCATCAGATGACCTTAAAGATGTTCCTGATCTCTATGTTTTGACTGTAGGATACTTCTAAGAATTCTGTAAGGAAAATGGAAAATTAAACTGTTAGTTATTTTGTTTGATGCTGAGACAGAGTATGTGACAAAGGCAACTTGAGGGAGGGAGGGAAGAAGGCTCTATTTTGGCTCACAGTTTTAGGGCACAGTCAGTCATGGCAGGGAAGACATGGCAGCAAGGGCTGGGGTAAGAGACGCTGATCATACTATCTGAGCCAGGGGCAGAGAGGCAAATGCCAGTGCCCAGCTGGCTTTCTCTTCTGTTCAGTCTGGAGTTCCAGCCCACAGGATGGCGCTGCCCAAAGCTAGAGTGGGGCTTCCCACCTCAGCTAACGCAGTCTAGAAACTCCCTCTTAGGCATGCCCCGAGATTTCTCTTTTAGCTGAGTCTAGATCCTGTCAAGTTATCAATCAAAGTTCTTGAGCACAAACAGTTGGAATTTAGACTTCTCCGGTGTCTGCACAACAAATCATTAACAAGGTATACAGCTAAATGTATAGTAATAAACGTATGTGATGGTTCCTTCTTGTGGGGAGTACAAGTGTGTTTTATAATACAGAATATGAAAGTGCCCCTATCAGTATAATTTACAAACTTTTATTTATTTTTTTAAAGAAATTTTATTTAGTTTTATTTTATGTGCATTGGTATTTAGGTGTCAGATCCCTTGGAACTGGAGTTACACACAGTTGTGAGCTGCTGTGTAGGTGCTGGGAATTGAACTCAGGTCCATTTGGAAGAACAGACAGTGCTCTTAACCATTGAGCTATCTCTGTAACCCCACAAACTTTTATTTTGAGATAGGATTTCATGCAGCCCAGGCTTGCCTTGAAGTCCATATATAGTAGATAATAACCTTAAACTTCTAATCTTCCTGCTTCTACCTCCTTAGTGCCAAGGTTGAATTACAGGTGCATGCACCACTCTTTTTCCTTTCCTTTTCTTTTTGAGACAGGGTTTCTCTTGTGTAGCCTTGGCTCTCCTGGACTTGCTTTGTAGATCAGGCTGGCCTCAAACTCACAGAGATCTGCTTGCTTCTGCCTCCCAGAGTGCTGGTATTACAGACATGAACCACCGGCCTGGCTCATTTTGTTTCCTTTTGTCTGCCTGTCTCTCTTCCTCCCCCAGATAATCATACTGTTGTCCAACTTGGTCTGGTATTTACTGAATTGCCCAGGCTAGCCTTGAGTGATCTTCCTGACTCAGCTTGCTGAGTGTTGAGATCACAGACATGAATCACCACCACTAGCCTTACTTGGAAGTTATTAACTTTAATTAGACATTTGAATTATAAAAAGAACTATTATGAGCCAGACGGTAGTGGCATATGCTTTTACTCCCTGCACTTGGGAGGCAGAGGCAGGTGGATCTCTGAGTTTAAGGCTAGTGTAGTCTACAGAGCAAATTCTAGGATAGCCAGGGTCACACATGGAAACCCTGCCTCAAAAACAAACACCCTCCCCCCCAAAAAAGAACAAAATATATGAAAAGAACCATTATATCTTCTTCTTCCCCAAAAGCATGTGAAGTAAGAAGTTACTGCCACTATTGGAGATAAGTTAAGAGGTCCAAGGTTTTAGAATGAACAACTGGAGAAGATTAGACTTCTGCTCCAGCTCTGGCTCTCATTACTACCCTGTCAGCTTTCCACTCTGCCTTGGAATGTTTGCTGGTGATGTTAATGTAAATGAAAACTTGTTTTTACCAGTGCTTTTTAAATATTTTGTAGGCAGTCCTTTATAGTCTCTGCATTTGGAATACTGGAAAGTCTCTGACATAGCGGACAAGAGTTCTAATGACCTAGTTCCTGAACAGCTGAGGCTGGAGTAGTAAATAAAGCACCATAAAGTTACTTTCAGATTTGCTATCTTGGTAGCATGTTAGCATGTGTCCCTATCCCTTCTATTCAGATATACAACCTTTTAATTCATTAGGGATAGCTTTTTTGTATGCCATGAACCCATGCTCTCTTAAATCGAAGACTCTGTTATTAGGGATTAGAACCGAAGCTCAGTGAGAGAGTGTGTGCTTAGTATGTGTGAGGTTCTGTGTTCATTCTTCAGCACCTGTCCCCAAAATCTGTTGTTGACCTCTGTCTTAAGTCTGTGTTCTGTTGCTATGAAGAGACATCATGACCATGGCAACTCTTACAAAAGAAAGCATTTAATTGGGGCTTGCTTGCAGTTTCAGCAGCTTAGTCCATTATTATCATGTAGGGGAATATGGTGGAAAGCATGGCAGACATGGTGTTGGAGTAGTAGTTGAGAGCTCCATTCTGATCCGTAGGTAGGTAGGTAGGGGGAGATCTAATCCTTTCAACTACTGCCACTCCCTGGTCACTAAGCATTCAAATACATGAACCATCCGTTTACAAACTACCACATTCTATTTTCTAGCCCCCATACTATAGCTATATCATAATGCAAAAATGCATTCAGTCCAACTTTGAAAGTCTCCATAGTTTTTCAGTGTTAACACTGTTTAAAAGTCCAATGTCTCTTCTGAGACTCATGGCAATCTCTTGACTATCACCCTTGTACATAAAAATGAAAAAGCAGATCACATACTTTCAACACATAATGGCATAGGCTGTTTATTACCATTCCAAAAGAGAGGAAAAGGAGGATAGTGAGGAAATATTGGGTTAATGTAAGACCCAAAACCATCAAGGTAAACTCCAGATTCTGCATTTCCATGTCTGATGTCAAAGGGCTCCTTAGAACTCCTTTCAGCTTTGTCGACTGCAATACACTTCTCTCTCTTGGTCTGGTTTCACACCCTGCCATCTCCGACACTATGGACTCTCTACTACAATCCAGGCTTCACCTTTACAGCTTCACATAATGGCCTCTCTGAGTCTCCATACAGGGATACCCCTGACACATGACTGGCTTCAGTGGCTTAACTTACGCCGAGGAGGGAGATTTCACAACCTCTTTCTTGTATTCTTTACTCTAAAATCAGAACCATGTGGCTGAAGCTGCCAAGTTTTGCTGCTTGATGGGGCTTGGAATATGGCCCTCCTTCAGTTACATTTATATCAGCTTTCTGTTGTTGGTTTCCCTTACTGATTAAGCTTTCCTTTAATTCCTTTTCACAAGTTGGAAGCTTAGCTTTGAGGGGTCTTGTCCTGAGGTCACTGTTCTCTTTATCCTGTTTAACATCAGGCTTTTCTTTAAAATTTGTATCTCCTTGAGCACTGAACTTAGCTCCAACAAACATTTCCTGGTGCTCCTTTTCTCCTCAAGCTGTATAGTT
This sequence comes from Psammomys obesus, assembly GCF_907164565.1. Taxonomy (NCBI): domain Eukaryota; kingdom Metazoa; phylum Chordata; class Mammalia; order Rodentia; family Muridae; genus Psammomys; species Psammomys obesus. Next base: position 35,395,675 of record NW_026596046.1, read on the forward strand.
TGTGTTTTTGTTGATGTTGTTTAGCTTACTCCTTATCATTATAGATCTGCATAAAAGTGACTAATAACCACAGGACACAGTCAATACTGGGCTTTCTTGAAATCTCCTCTGCTAGTGCCATTAGTCCAAAACTCTTCAAGTTAGCCTCACACAGATTTTTAGGACAAGGGCAAAAAGCCACATTCTTTGCTAAAATATCACAAGAATGATCTCTAGGCCACTTGCTAGTAATATTTACCCCCTCAGAAACTCCTTGAGCAGTTTTCCCACAGTTCAAATTATCCTCAACACTGCCTTCTGTGTTCCTACTAGGATGACCCGGTGAGCCCCACTTAAAGCCTCCAAGCCTTCTGTAACCTTCAACAAACAGCATGGTCAGGCCTGTCACAGCAATGCTTCAGTCCCTGATACCATCTCCTGTCTTAGTCACACTTCTATTGAAATCGAAGTTGCTCTTCAAAGAGAAAACATTTAACTGGGGGCTTGTTTACAGTTTCAGAGGCTTAGTCCATTATCATCATGGCGGGAACATGGGGGCAGGTATGCCAGGCATAGTGCTGGAGAAGTAGTTGAGAACTACATCCTGATCTGTAGGCAGACACACACACACACACACACACACACACACACACACACACACACACAGAGAGAGAGAGATGGACAGGGAGAAGGAAGACAGGGAGAAGGAGAGAGGGAAAGAGAGACAGAGAGACTCAGCCCACCTCCAGTGACACACTTCCTTTAACAATTCCTTCTAATTCTTTCAAGTAGTATCACTTCCTGGTCACTAAAACATTCAAATATATGAGCCTATGGGGCCCATTATTAGTCAAACCACCATAGCCACAAACAAATTCTGCAGCTCTCATTAGAGAAGGAAGTCAAAGCCTGAGATTGAAAGCCAGAGATTTTAATCTAAACTATTGATCCAATATAACCTGTGTTTGATTTATCTTGTTAGTTGGTTTTGCTTTTTCTTCTAGTGTTTTTCTAAGTTTCAGTTGCAGTTTCCCTGAGAATTGTCCTTGATCTTTTAGTTGAATTTTAGTGTCCCCAACTTTCCTCTGCCCTACATGTTTGTTTAAGTCACTTCTGAAAATGATTTGTTAGTCGTCTATCATACATGGACATTTTATTCTTGGTGAAGAATCTTACTGTCTATTGTTGGAGACTTATTCTTTGCCCTCATATCCCAACAACAAGTTTCAGGTCCACACTGAAAGCCTCAGGCTAAGCTTCCTAGTAGACTTTCTTTTTTTTCTTTTTCTTTTTCTTTCTTCTTACTTTTCTTTCTTTTTCTTTTTTCTTTTTTGAGACAGAGTACCATGTGTTATTCCTAGCTGACCCAGGATTCACTGTATAGCTAAAGATGACTTTGAACTTCTCATCCGCCTACCTCTACCTCCAGAATACTGTACTTACAGGTGTGCAGCATCGTCCCCAGTTTATGTAGTACTTAGGGGGTTGAACCAAGGGTCTTGTGCGTACTAGGCAAGTACTCTCCCCACAGAGCTGCATCCCCAGCTGAGTTCCTAGTAAACTTTGGTATACACTTTATGTACTAAGTGTTTTTTTCCATTGTTACTACTATTAAAGCATCTTGTACACAGGTAATTAGCTACAAGCTCCCTGGGTTTTCTTTTCTTTCTCTTTTTAAAAGATATTCATTCATTCATTCATGTATATATTTATTTGTGTGTGTGCATACATGTACATGCCTATGTGAATGCATACCTTGTGTATGTTTGTGTGTGTGTATCTCCCCATGAAGAACAGAAGAGGGCATCGAATCTCATGGAACTGGAGTTACAGATGGTTATGTGCTGCCTAGTGTGGGTGTTGGGTATTGAACGGAAGTTCTTCTGAACTTTCTGCCTCCTGAGAGCTGATATTACAGGTTTTCACTCCATGCTGGACCAATAGTTGGTTTTTCCAGTTGATTATTTATGTTTGTATGTGAAACTGATGTTTGATGGTAATGTGGAACAATGTATCTTCATCTCTTCTTTTTTATGGGCGTGGTACCTGATAACAGAGGGTGAAGTCGTTGGGCAGGACTTCTGAATTACATTTAGGGACTAAGTTTTGTTTTAAACAGGGTGTCTTTTGGTGATGGGCTTGATTATCCTTTGCTTTTAAGGATGATGATTTCAGTGCAGAATTTTGAGATGACTACTGAAGAAACTAGGTCAAAGCAGGTGTTATTTGTGAAATAATTAACTATTTAACAAGGCAGTGAGAAAGTCAACTCTGCCTTTTTGTGTCCTAAAATTATAAAGAGGTTAATTACAGGAAGGCCCTGGAGCCATATGTTGCCTTGCCTTGGAAACAGCCCTGTTTTAGTGTAATGTGCTTTCAATGCAATGGTATCTAGATACACAGTAGTCAATATTTGCATTTATTACTTGAGCCTTTTTGTGTTATATCCAAAGTTATAGATAGGTAGGTTTAAATAGTGTTTAAGTTGTAATTTTAAGAAGCAAATCTGCTGATGTACTCCTTTCACTTACCTGTGGTTGACACTAACAGTATTACTTTTAAAATCTGTACTCTGGACCCCGTGCCACTCTCCCCATCCATTATGTTCACTCATTGTCTCTCGGTTTCTTCTTTAATACCTTTGTCTTTGTTGTTTTCCCCCTGAAATGTTTGTTGGCTTTTCTTTTTCCCCCCTACTGTAACTGTGCCGTGGTTATGGCTAGCTTAAGCACTGCTGCTGTGGGCCGTTAGCTGCGGTGACAGGGTATAGAAGCATGTCTCACCCACGCTTTCTGCTTGTGCAGTTTGTGAGGGCAGGGTTAGTGGTTGAGCAGTGCGCAGTGTTGTTCTCAGTGTCTGTGCTGGCTGCTTTTATGCGGTATGGCACAGCTAAAGTCGTTTTGGAGGAGGAAGTTTTGATTGAGGAAGTGCCCCCACTAGATTGGCCTCTGGGCAAACCTGTGGCTTATTTTCTTCATTTATGATTGATGTGGGGGGTTCCAGCTTGCTGTGTGAGGTGCCCTGGCTGGGCTGCTGGTGCTTCAGGGGTCCTCCTGTCTCTGCTGCCCTAGTTCTGGGGTTGCAGGCAGGCATCACCACATTTAGGTGTCCATGTGGGTGCTGAGGGTTAGAACTGCAGTCCTTTTGCTTGTGCTTTTGAGCAGTTTAGTTATCTCCAAGAGATCCTTGTATCTACTAGTACTCACTCCTTATTTTGGCCCCCTCCATATATATATATATATAATTTTTTTTTTAAGTGAAGTTGGGAAAGTTATTGAACCTGTGCTTTCAGTTTTCTCAAAAAAAAAAAAAAAAAAAGGAAAGGGGGACAGGTCCGCCAACCACAGAGATGGGAGGAAACTAAGCTGCGTTTTTTTCTGGTTCTTTTTTTTTTTTTTTTTTGCTACTACAAAGTTGTGGGTCTGTAATTAGCGCGTCCCTGCATAGTAAGCAGCAGAACCAGTGGAAACGTGATGGTTGTGAGGTAGAAGGCGCTTAGACTGTGAACAAATCCTGATTTTGTGGTGAATTTGTCATTTAGCCTTTCTGTTCCTCAGTTTGGGATTATCCTCCCACATTTCTGCGTGATGACTCACTCTTCCATAATTCCAGTCCTTGAGAGACTTAAACTCTCAGTTAAAGTTTTTTACTTTGTACTGTGACTTGGTTGGGAGAGTGTGTATTGCCATTGATAGCAAAGCCAGTGAGGATGCGGTGCTTTCCCCATTACTCCTGTTTGGGAGTACAGAACAGGCTAACCGTTTGGAAAAGGAGTGGACACTTTCCTCTAAACATCCACTTGCCATGTACCCTATTAATTCCTGGGAACTTACTCAAGAGGAATTTAAATGGGTGTGCACATAAAATCTCATACAGAGTTGTAAGTAGTAAAGGTAGTCAAAAGTGTACCACCCCTAACTGGGAACACGCAAAGGCACTTTAATGGGTAGATATAAACAAATTATGTTATCTGTACAATCCAGTGTTGACAAAATACAATAGTCTTTTGATAGAAGTGAAAAGAAAGGAAAGGTGATAATACTTAGCAGATTGTTGAATGTGTAACGTGGGAGGAGAAAAAATTGTTAAGGGATCTAAAGTGTGGTGGCATATGTTTATAATTGCAGCACTCTGGAGGCTGAGGCAGGAGGAGTGGCCGAAATCAAAAGCAGCCTAGGTTAAGGATTGAGCTCTGCAGTCCAAACTGTATATAGAGAGAGTTGTGCCTGACAAGTGTAACTAACAAGTGTCTGTTGTCATGGCTTCATTACTGTGTTCAGTGTTAGTGTGATCATTTTCTTCCATGGCACAGGTGGCACTTTATCCAGTGTCCTGGGGCTCCTACCATTTGAGGACTCTCAACATGGACTAAAATGCTATCCTTGTTCTTGAGCTGTTCATAGTCTTGTGGCAGAGATAGACATTTAGGTTATGGAAATCTACTGAAAAGATGAGTGTGTGCTCATCCATAGCTAGTACTTTATATATGTAATATGTAGTTATTATTTATTCTCAGGCTAATCCTGTAAAACAGGTGTGTCTGTGTGTATATGTTGTTCATGCATTTCTATGTAACTGTTCACATATGGTGGACACTAATGTGTATATAGGTTCATGTGCAGGTTTGTCGTGTGTCTGTAAAGATCAGAGATTGATGTTGGTATCTTCCTCAATTACTCTTTACCTTATATGTTGAGAGAGTGTCCCATCCCCCTCTGCCCTCCACCTTAAGTCCAGAGCTTGCCAGTTTGGCCGATCTACCTAGCCAGCTTGTTCCAAGGAGCCCTCTATGTCTACTTCCTTGGCTCTGGAGTTAGAGGTGAGTTGCCACTCTGACTTGGCATTGGCATGGGTACTAGGGTATGAAGTGTTTGGGCCTCGCACTTGCACGGCAAATGTCTTACCCATTGAGCCATCTCCCCAGCCACAAATAGGGATTCTCTCACATTACCATAGACGAAGAAGCCGAGACTTGAGATGCTAAATGACTTCTTCAGAGTTACATGTGGTAAGAAGTTGAGATTTGGACCTGAATCCAACTGACAGTAAAACCTTATTCTGATGTTTATACAAAGAATCTGCCGCTATTTCTTGAAACTTACAAATGTACTTTTACAAAGCAAGCTCTCTTTTTTCATTAAAAAGAGAAATTCATTACATATTTTAAATATTCATCTGACCTGATCTTACTGTTCCTTTTATTGCCTTGGACAAGCTGGAAAAAATGAAGCCAATTTCAGTATTGTGGCACAAGTGTATAATCCCTGTTTTCAGGAGAATCATGAATTCAGGAGATTACAGGCATATGCTACAATACCAGGAATTGGCCCAGAAACGGAGAGCTACCAGTGAGGAGCCTGGTGACATACACAGTGGGCAAAAACCAGCTAGGCTACATCTTGGACCTGCTCTGTTCCTGGGTTTTTGTGTTCTGCTCTTGTTTCTGAGATAAGGTTTCACTATGTAGTTCCCATAGGCTTGAAAAATCACTATGTAGCCCAAGGAGGGATTTACTTACCTAAGAAGGGTCTTCTGCTTACAGTTAGTGGCTGTTAGTTACTTTTCCTGTTGTGACAAAATATTTCCCAAGTGGCTTAAGGGAGGAAAATGTTATTTACTCTTTTATTGTACTCATCAGTCCGTGTGGCAAGAAAAACATGGTGGAGGTAGTAGCCCTGAGGCTCCATGGCAACAGGATTATGAGGCAGTGCTGTTCACGTAGCACTAACAGGAAGCACAGCATGCAGCCTGGAACTGGAGGTGGAGATCACCGTCAAAGATCTGTTCGCTGTGACATACTTCCTCTAGGCAGGTCCTTCCTCCTGAAAGCTCCACAGGCTTCAAAATAATACCACAAGCTGGGACTGAGTGTTCAGAACATACGTCTGTGAGGGAAAGTAGCATAAATGTGGGTGTTCTTAGCCATTTCCAGGTATTTGTTCACAAATGATAAGATTTTTCACAGATTTCCTTCCTACACACTTAATACTCAAGCAGTCAGCCTGCTCCTGAGGTCTGAGCGTAGCTCTGCTCTTTGATTTGTTTGTGATTATCAACCAGCCTCTTTCCTACTCAAGTCTCTCATTCCTATAGCTGCAGTAACAAGAGTGCTGGGCTGGATTATCCCGTGTTCTTCTATGTCTGTATGCGGGCGGAGGTAAATCTTCTATATTTGTATGTGGATGGAGGTAAACCTTTTTGATACATGCATACACATTGGTTATGAGATACTAAGACAGTTGGATCAGTGGCTGCACATACGGCTTACCTGCATATAAAGCAGTTCCATTAATATACGGCTTTTTGAGTACTTTCTTTCTTTTTTTTTCCATTTTATGTTTTCTAGAGAGCGCATGTTTTTTTTGAGACAGAGTTTTTCTATGTAGCCCTGACTGTCCTGGAATTTGCTGTGTAGACCAGGCTTTCCTTGAACTTCTAGAAATCTGCCTGCTTCTGCCTTCCAAGTGCTGGTGGGATTTAAGACATGCACCTTCTGGCCAATTTAAAACAAAACAAAAACCAAAACAAAAAAACAAAAAACCCCAAAACATGGGATGGGAACTAAAGAGATAACTCAGTAGTTAAGAGCACTGGCTCCTCTTCCAGAAGTTCTGAGTTCATTTCCAGCAATCACATGTACAACCATCTGTAATGGGATCTGATTCCTTCTTTAGGTGTGTGTGAAGACTGAGCAGTCATATATGTAAAATAAATAAATAAATCTTTAAAAACATGGGATCTTAGAGTGGCATGGGACTTTCTATGTAACCAAAGCTGTCCTTAAAATCACCGCAATCCTGCCACAACCTCTTAAGCTACATTACAGACCTGTACCCCTGCACAGCTATTTCAGTGTGATTTGGAAAAAAGTTAAAAAAACAACCAAAGAATCTTGGAATCAAGTTTTGTTGTTAGTTGGAACAGAGTTCTGAAATGTCTGTATATGTGGTGAGAACTCGATCTATATGAGGTTTCTCATAAGTCTATCACTTGATGTATTTGTTTTTCCAGTGTCTAGTTTGCTGTTACTCCTTACTCATTCTCTACTGTGAGACATGTAGGGTACAGTGTCATGGTTATAACATCATGCTATGGAAGGGGACCTTTAAAGAGTAGCTAGTCTAGCTGCTTCTGACTGAGGGAGCTGGGTCTGGAAGACTGGGATGACTCTTCCAGCAAGGCAGCACTAGGAAGTTGTGGTGGAGTGGCAGTGTTTATTAGCAAAACAGATACAGGGATTTGTTGTTGGTGGTGGTGGTTGTTTTTTGTTTTTTTTTTTTTTTCTGACAGTGTCTCACTATATGGCTCTGGCAAACCAAAACTTACTAAGTAGAGCAGACTGGTCTCAAATTCACAGAGATCTGCCTGCCTCTGACTCCTGAGTGCTTGGATTAAAGGCATGTGTCACTGCATCCTGTAACAGGGGAAATGTTTTTAAAAGTCTTTCTAATCACTGACTTATTTAAAGATATGTGAGGATATGGAGTGTCCTATTTAGTTTTATGCCAACTTGACACAAGCTGGAGTCATCAGAGAGGAGCCTTCATTGAGAAAATGCCTCTATAAGATTGGACTGTTGGGGAAGGACTGGGAGAGGAGGGAGGAGAACCTGCTGTCGAGATGTAAAAGAAACAAAAATATTGGACTGAGGGCAGGCCTATGGGGCATCTTATTAATTGAGTTTCGACATGGGAAGGCCCAGCCCATTGCCAGTGGGGCCACCTCTAGGCAGGTGGTCCTGGCTTCTGCAAGAAAGCAGGCCAAGCAATGTAGTTGGGCTTTTTGGCTTTATTTGTGTTTCTGTGTCTACCACTCTTCCCCACCTCAATCTCTTCCCACCCTCCACCCCCAAAACTAGGTAGGTGAGAAAGAAGATAAGTTATGAAAGGGAGCATAGACCTCTTTACTTCCAGCTGATTAGGGATGTTATGGATTTTTTGGGCAAGTCCAGGCTTCATCTTTAGAATATTTCCAACTAGCAATTGCTGGCAAACAGCAATCTAGCAATTCAGAAATAGCAAGAGCTGCAGCAGGAATCAGCAGCAAGAGAGGGAGCAGCAGCTGCCACAGGTCCTCTTAGGACTCTAGCATTTATACCCTCACAAGGTCCCCAGAATTCCAAATGTAAACTTTCTGCATCTGGGCAAAAATCATGCCCCTCCTGATGTTAGTGGCTGTGGACAGTCTGAAGCAGCCCCATATCCCACACCTGGGGTTAAAACAAAAACATATTCACATAACATAACTAGGTTTTTAAAGATACCAAAATTCTCAATACATAGCAAGCCATGAAAAGGTAGCCAGTGAGCAGTACCCCTCCATGGTCTCTGCACCAGCTCCTGCCCTGCTTGAGTTGGCATATCTTTGTTGATGAACAGTGATAATGGAATTGTAAGCCAAATAAACACTTTCCTCCGCAACTTGCTTTTGTTCGTGATGCTTCATCATAGCAATAGTAACCTAAACATGGAGGGTTTGTTTTTTTCTTTTGCCTTACTCTATAGATCTGTGTACCAACAGTAATCACAACAGGTTAATAGATTGAAGCTAACTTTTGATCATAGTTGCCCCACAGTGCACCTCTAGCAGAGCCTTTCTTCTCAAAGGCCTGGTTGGAAGCAATGGCCTTTATTTATGATGTATGATTTATTTACCCTTCCTAGTGTTTGAGACTTATTGACTTTGATAAATACCTGTTTTCTGTGTTCAACCTGGAGAGTTCTTGGGGTAGAGCTACTTAGTGAGTTGAGGGTAACAGTAAATATGAAAGAGGGCAGATAAGCTAATGGCCTGTTTGTTGAATTATTAACCCAGCCTGTACAGTCATGTTGAATTTAAGAGAGCTCAGTGTTAGGAAGAGAGGCTTATGTGAAAAGAGGCTCTTGGTCTTTCACTGCAGGTAGGAATTGCTAAAAAACAGGATCCCATAATGGTACTTGGTACCAAAGTAAAGTTTGAACTTTATTATTTAAAGCCTGTGGGTTCAGTTATTAGGAAGAGTTTGTCTTTTAAGATTCTGATTCTAGGATGTGGGCATAGGGGCACATGATCACAATCCCAGGATTTAAGAGTCAGAAGGGTATTGGGCTCATAAACATTACATCATATAAGAGTTTTTTTTTTTTTTTTTAAGATTGAATTTATTTAATGTATAAGCCTACATGCCGGAAAAGGCCATCAGATTCCAGGATAGATGGTGGTAAGGCACCATCTGGGAATTGAACTCAGGACCTCCGGATGAGCAGACAATACGCTTATCTGCTGAGCCACCTCTCTAGCCCCAAGAGTTTTTTTTTTCCCCCTTTAATAAGGTTTGTTTTATGTGTATGAATGTTCTATCTACATGTATGCAGGTGTACCACGTGCATGTGTGGTTCCCGCAGAGGTCAGAAGAGGGAGTTGGGACCTCTTCCAGAATTGCAATTCTGTGTGGTTGTAAACACCATGTGGGTGCTGGGAAGGCAAACCTGTGTCCTCGGAAAGAGTAGCAAATGTTTTTAACTGCTGAGCCATCTCTTTAATCTGAGTCTTTTTTTAAAGGCCGAATAATGTTTCTTTATGTGAAAGCACATGTACAAGGGTATACACACCATGTTTTAAAAGCTCTAACCTTTTAAGATGATGATGATGATGATGATGATGATGATGATGATGATGATGATTATTATTTTTGGTATGTGCATCTGTGTATGTCTGTGTGTATGGGTTTGTGCTTGTGTATGCCAGTGCCCATGGAAGCCATAGGCATTGGATCCTTCTGGAGCTGAAGTTACAAGTAGTTGGGTTGTGAACAACTCAGTGTGGGTATTGTTAACCAAACTGGGGTCCTCTGTAATATCAGTGTTTGTTCTTAACCTCTAAGCCATCTTCCCAGCCTCCTTAAATTTTATTATTACTTATTATTTGTGTGTATGTGTATCATGTATGTAATGTTGCGTATATTTTAGTGTGGGCTCATGTGGGGCAGGGGTGGCGAAGGTGGGAGCTTTATGACTAGGAGAGCCTGCCTGGAGCAAGAGTGAGGTGAGGTCAAGGCGTGTGTGAACCCAAATCTTGTCCTGAGGCCTGCCAGAGCAGGACTCCCTCCTCCCTGTCCTAGGCTGGTGTCCTGGTACAGGAAGCCTTTGGGCTTCTACCTCTGCCATCCTTGAGGAGGCCACATAGCCTGGTGGCCAGGTTACAGGTTAAACTTCCCTTCTCCTTATACGGTAATGTCCAACAAGCTCCTGGAATTCCTCCTCAGGCAGATAAGGCGTTCCCAACACGTTAGCCCAGCCAAAAGCCTCTACTTACTCCCCAAAGGTTTACATGGCTTTTGTCCCCGACCCCGCTCTTAAATGAGCTGCTCAATGAAGCCTGCCTTCCAAGAAGTCTGTTTTTTGTCTTGCTCACTGCCAACTGAGGTCTCCCAACACCTCCAACACTTTCCATTTCAGGCCACTGGCCACAATCTCGGGCGATCATGCTGTTAAGAGAAGGGGAACAGGGTGGGAATGACTCATTCAGGCTCATGCATGCCATACTACACACATGAAAGTCAGAGGCATCTTTCAGGAGTTGATAGTCTCCTTCCACATGGGTTCTGGGGGTAGAACTTAGGTCTTCAGGCTTATGTGGCAAGCTGAGCTGTCTTGCCTGCCTTTGTGTTTCTTTTTAAATATCTGTTTTTGTTTTATATGGATGTGTCTTTGGTTTTTGAGACAGGGTCTTTCTGTGTAGCTAGGCTGGTAGACTCAGTATATCCCAGACTGTCCTTGTGCTGACAGTTCTCTTGGCTTGGCCTTCTCTGTCCTGGGATTACAGGAGTGAACTACCATGCCTGGCCTGTACTACATTTTCTTTATCTTTCCATCGGTGGACATTTAGATTGTTACTACCTCATGGCTACTATGAATGTTGCTACAGTGAACTTGGGTGTACAAATATCTCTTCAAGCTTGGCACAGGGACACATATTGGGCATTTGGGAAGTAGAAACAAGATCTCTGTGAGTTTGAAGCCAGCTTAGTCTACAGTGCAAGTACATGCCAGCCAGGGTTACATAGTGAGAACCTGTCTCAAAACAAATAACTCTTGATGATCCGGTTTTCAGTTACTTTGGAAAAAACTCGAGAATAGGATTACTGGCTTAAGTAGTAACTATTTTTTTCTTTCCTTCCCTCTCTCCCTCTCCTTCCTTCTCTCTTTTCTTCCTACAGACCTTAAGGTGTAGCCTATGCTGGCTTTGACTCTTGATATTGTCATGAGAGACAGCAGATTTCACTTAGAGTAAGGAGGTAAAGGGGACATTGACAAAAGTGGTTGGAGTTCAGGGGATTTAGTGGAAAAGATCATAGACAAAGTGGACAGAGAGATGAGGGAGCAGTTGGTACAGGCAATGCAAAGAACCACACTGGAGCAAAGTCCGGGAGACTAGGCATGGCGTGGGGGGACATGGGAGAACAACAGATAATATCCCCGTCAGAGAGGCTGAGTTTTTCCTGACCTGATTTGCTCATTCACATTTTTATTCACATTGATCTTGCTGGCTAATTACCATTGGCTCTTCTGGTCGGATAATAATGCTAGCAAATGCTGAAAACATTCCTAACTCAAAATAGGAAATGTTTACAGATATATTATACATTACACCCAGGAAGATACAGACTTTTTATCTTTAAGGAAAATGTACTTTTTAGATAATCTTTATTGATACCACATTGTCTTTTTTATTGAGGGTCATTTTGCTTCCTAATGAACATGTAATTTATTTTCATAATGGCAGGATGTTCCATCTAAATGATCTGTTTACAAGTACTATTACATTTGCAAAATCAATCTGGAATTCTCAAGGACACTAGGAGGAGAAAATTCTGCAGGAAGCATTGGTTTTATCTTGAAAAAGTTAATAAATTATAGTCAGCGTTATAATTTATGATCATCTTTACCAGATAAATAGAAGTCTGACAAATAGGTATTTACAAAACAACAACAACAACAAAAAACCCAAACACAGTGTTTTGGCTGGGTGGGTTGGCACATTTTTGTAATTCTAGGAGGGTGAGGCAGGAAGACAGTACGTTTGAGGACCCTGAGTTTGAGATCAGTCTAGGTTACATAGCAAGACTGCATTAAAGAAAATAAAATGTTTCAAGTTCTAACTTGTATATATTTTATCATAAAAGTCTACAAACAAACACAAAACACGCAAAACCTCCTCCTGTTTTGGGTAGTTTAGTGCTATTAAACTTTGATCAGCTTAATTCACATTATTTTATTAAGAATATGAGAGCCACTTTCCCCAACACTTAAATTTATGGAATAGGTAAGTAAAAAATATATTGCTAGGTCAGGGACAGTAGTATGTATATAGACCAATATAGCCTGAACCTCCATGGCCATACATGTGAAGGCTCAGAAGAGGGTGTGCTCGTCTATTAGTACACACCCCGTTCCAGTTGGTGCACTTGTATCTTCAGGCCTGGAGACAAAACGTACGAGCTCCTATTTCTTATTTTTTCACTCTCCTTCACACTCTGTGGCCTTTGAAGAACAGTTTTTTGAGGCTGAAGAGTTCCTCTAGCAGAGACCCCCTTTTCTTTTTAGCACTCAGGGGCAAAATAAGAGATCTTTACTGATGGCTTGTTTGTGAGGTCTAGTTTCACTCTAAACTATCAGTAGGACATCCTAGAAAAAGTGAAGAGTTTGCTGCTGAGGTCGATCAGCAGGTAAAGTGCTTGCTTTAAAGTCGAATTACCCAAGTTTAGGGTAAAGGATGGAAGGGGAGGACCAGCTTCACAAATGTCCCACATCTCCAAATGTACACTGTTGCATATGTACTCCTCACATCCCTCTGTCAAACACATAACTGATGAAATGTGAAGAGAGTGATTACATCTCCAGCTTTATTGGTTACATTTTATATGTGTATCATTTTCTTAAAGGGACATTTGGTTTGTTTTTTCGAGGTTTCTCTGTGTAATAACTCTGGCTGTCCTGGACGTCTTTGTAGACCAGCCTGGCCTTGAACTCACAGAGATCCACCTGCCTCTGCCTCCAAGTGATAGGATTAAAGGTGTGTGCCACCACGCCAGGCAGGAATTAGTTTTAAGTATGCTTATTCTGGACTAAGGAGATGGCTTAGTGGATAAAATGCTTGTTAATGCAAGCATGAGTCCTGGAACCCATGTTACAAAGCTAGGCCACCATGGCAGCCACCTGTAATCCCAGCACCGGGGAGGCAGAAATAGGAGATC
>NW_026596046.1:35408897-35485216 GCF_907164565.1 Psammomys obesus
AGCCAGATGTAGTAGCACATTCCCACCATCAGCACTGGGGAGGCCAAGGGGGGAATCCTGAAGTTTTAAGGCCTGGACTGTATAGTGAGATCTGATTATAAATAAGCAAGTAGTGAGAGCTTTTTTTTTTCCTTCACTCCTCATTACTCGTTTATTTTATTTATGTACTTAGTTACTTGTATACTTAGTTTTTGATATTTGGAACAAGGTTTCTTAAGAAAGGATACCATCTACAAAGCAGGCTTAAAACTCAGAGATGTGCCTCTAGAGCCCATTTTAAACAGACAAGCATGATGAGTTGGGTGTAGCAGCGCACGCTTGAAGTCTTAGTCATCAAGGAGGCAGAGACGGAGAATCATGAGTTTGAGGTCAGGCTGGACAGCATGAAGAGATTCTGTCTCAACAGAATCATAATAGGGTCTAAAATAAATAGATTAGCAGTGAAGGGAAAACAAAGATGACATAGTAAATGAAGCCAGGATAAATTTAATACCAGTTCTTGTTCATTACTAAGGATTAGAAGCAAACTCTTGAGTTTCGTAGTGACTAGAACAAGACTTGGTTCAAAGTTCACATGTATCCATCACTCATTTTTTTTGTTGTTGTTGTTCATTCAGCTGATACATACATATGCCTAAATTGCAAAACAGTGTAATGTTATGTATTTGAGTACCTAGCTTTCTATTGTGTGGGGCCTTAAACAAACTTTTTTTAAAAAGTTATCTGCAAAAACATTGTTAACTCTTGTACTTGCCTTACAAACTCAAACTGCTGCACTATGGAAGGTTTTCTTGATCCATCTACCAAGGAAAATGATATCTGTGAGTTTGAAGCATTATGTTGTATTACAAAAACTGTATTATAGTAAAATTATAATAAATCTTACATACATACATGTCCCCCCAATAAGATGAACTCTCTTAAACAAGAGAACTAACACATAGCAAATCCCAAGTGCTTCTGTACCGTTTAATGCCTTTTGTATTTATTTACTTACTTAAAATATGAATATGCACACTGTGATGCATGTGTGAAGGTCAGAGGACAACATTCAGGAATGGTTTCTCCTTACATCATATGGATTCCCGGGTCAAATTCAGCTTGTCAGGTTTGGCAGCAGTGCCTTTACCTGCTGAGGAATCTGGCCAGTCTGCTTTGTTTTAATGAATAATTAATTCTGCATTTAGAGAGGCCTTCTATAAAATTAGGTCATTCTTTTTAAAAAGCCATAAACCTAGAGAAGACATTTTGTATCATTTGCTAGTTAAACAGTTAGTTGCCTGTCTTCTGTCTCCCCCACTCCTCTGGGTTAGGGGTGAAGTGAGAGGAGAGGGAGATACATATACCCATGCATATGTGGACACCAGAGGAAGACATGAGGTGTACTGATCTATTACTTTCCCCTTATTCTGAGACAGGTTCCTCACTGAACCTGGAATAGACTGGTGGCCAGCAAGCCCTGGTAATCCTCCTGTCTCTGCACCTGCCCATGACTGTTGGGTTTATAGATGCATGCATGGCCATGGCCCACTTTTTAGTATCAGACTTTTTAGGTCTTCATGCTTTCATCTTTTCATCTTTCTATCCCCTTGTTGTGTTTTTGATTAGCTAACAAGCCATTTTCTTAGCTATTTAAATGGGCTAAGTACTGTGGTAGTTGGAATTTGACATTTTGCAGATGAGCATCTCCTTTATTAAGGCAGGCACAAAAGCCAGTTGTTGAGCTTTGGCATGAAAAGATCTTTCTGTTAACTGTAAAAGCTGTTCCCACATTGAGATTGTTTTGGCAGATTTGTAGAACTCAGAATTCTCCATTTCATGTTTAAATTAAAGCATTTTCTGAAGTGAAAGACTGTATACAAAATTTTAAAATGCAGAAATCTAATGTGTAGTCTGATTACATTTGGCAAAACAATAGAAATAAACAGCCACGCCAAAATCTGGGCTTTGTAAATCATACTGATAGAATTAAGGAAACATCTACTGGAACTGAGTTTTCTTCAATTTAGGTTTTTTTGTTTTTTGTTTTTCGGTTTTTTTTTTTGTTTGTTTGTTTTTGTTTTTGTTTTTTTAAGGTTAATGTCTAAAATGGAATTGAAGCCTTGTGTGATGGCACACACCTGTAACCATAGCACTTGGGAGGCAGATCTTTGAGTTTAACACCATCTGGTCTACATATTGAATTCCAGGCTATACAGCAAAACCCTGCCTCTAAACAAACAAACAAGATCAAATTGGGCCATTACATTTTAATACAAAGTCTTTTTTATTCATTTTATTCATTCCTCTACCCAGCAATTGTGCTTTTATGCCAGGCTCTTTTTTAAGATTTTAGTAGTAAATATGAAGTTTATAGTTCCTTGCTCTCCGTGTGGAAAATGTTGCAGGGAGAAGATAGTCAGGCTAGCAGCTGCAGTGAGTTCAAAGCTGTTCAGAGAGCTCTGCAATCATGTCATGTAGCTAAGCTGAATCTGGCTTTCAGACCTTCTAAGACCTGAGTGGACACAACTGAGAAGTTGGGATATGAATGTTAATATCTTTGTCATTTCTTTCAGATTCTGGGCGTTTCAGAAGTATTCAGTATTCTCTGAATGTCTTGTTCTCTTGTGTAATTTCACAAATGCTCTTTCCTTTTCCTATTCTCCATGTAGAGTTCCTGTCATCCATCAAAACACAGATCAAATGACACACTCTTTTTAAACATCTCTCTCTTCTTCTTACTAAGTAGAATCATGTTTAGCTACATAAAACAGAAAAGTTTAAAAGGACAGGATTAGGAGCCAGCCAGGAGCCAGCCAGATGGTTTGGTGGGTAAAGGTGCCTGCTGTCAAACCTGATAACTTGAGTTCAATTTTTAGAGCCCACACGGCAGGAAAAAAAGAGCCAGACTCCCACAGGCTGCTCTTTTGCCTCCACGTGCATAGCGCACCCGCCCAAAATAAACAAATGAAAGAATAATAAATAAATGTAAAAAAAAAAGCTACAGAGACTAACTTAAGATGTTTAGGGTTTTGGGCCAGTGAGATGGCTCAGGATCTACACGGTGGAAGGAAAGAACTAACTCTTCTAAGTTTTCCTCTGACTTTCATATTCGTGTTGTGGCTTGTGCCTCTAGCTCCTCCACAAATAAAATGTAATGTAAAAATTTTAAGTATAGCGTTTTATTTTTTTCATGTGTAAGAAGTACAGAAGTATGTGGTTCAGGGATAAAATGGTTTTTCCATGAAATCAAAGCTACTTCTGTTATCCTTGGCTTAAGGCATTTATATTCAAGGTCACTTCAAGGAAAAGAAGGCTGTTAGACTCCAATCATCATGTCCTCATTCTAGGCAGCAGGAAAGAGTCCAGGGAGAAGAAGGCAGAAAGGAAGGATTCTGTCTTAAGCTAATGCTGTTCCGTTTAGCAGCTCTCCCAGAAGGCTTACAGAGCATTTCAGTTGTATTTCAGCAAGCAGAACCTGATGAGTTCTGCTTGATCTACCTATCTGGATTGTTTTGCAGTGTTTCCCCCAGGATGGGATTAAAATCATGGCTTTGCATGTGTTAGGCAAATAGTGTCAGTGAGTTTTATATTCATCCCCTTTTGATTATTTAATTTTTCCCAAGACAGAATTTCTCTGTGTAGCCCTGGCTATCCTGGAACTCATTCTGTAGATCAGGTTGGCCTCAAATTCAGATACTCCTGCCTCTGCCTCCTGAGTGATGGGATTAAAGGCATGTGCCATCACTGGATATTTTAAGTTTTTAAAATTATATTTATTTTAGGAGTGAATGGTATTTTAGGAAGCTGTGGTGTGAGAGTGAAGGTCAGAGGACAGCTGGTGGGAGTTGGTTCTCTCCTCTACCATCTGACTTCCAGGGATTGAACTCAGGTTGTCAGATTTGGTGGCAGATGCCTCTACGCACTGAGCAGTCTTGCCAGCAACTTTTTGATCATTTTCATGGAGAAACTTTGGCTATTCCAAAAGTTTCACCTCCTTATATTATGTCTAGCATGTTTGTTGTGGAAGTCTAGGAATAAGCCCCAGCTTTATCAGGAGAGAAGTCTGTAGCACCTGTATTATCTCTCATATACTGCAATCGGCTCACCAGTGCTTGTTCATTCGAAGACTCTTGCACCCTGCAGTCTCAAGAACAGAAAAATTTCTGTTCAGTATAAATCACTCAGTCTCGGGTATCCTGTTATAGTACAGAAAACTCAACAGAGATACGTGTCAATGGGAAAAGTAATACAGGATGAGAGGACCAGGAATTACAGCCTGTTGGGAGACCATTTTAAATGTGGTGGTTGAAGATGGCATTCCTGATAAGATAACATTGGCACAGAGAGCTCAGTATAAAAATGGAGGAAGCATTCATTTGCATATCCTGGGTATTTGAGGAAGGTAATAGCTTGAATTTTGGTGTACAAAGGCCAGTCACCTTGGAGTTCTGGAGTTCTGATGTCTAAGGCAGCAGAAAAAAATGTGCCCCAATTTTGTATTTGTTTTTTCCTGGCCAGCCAATTGGATAGTGCCTTCCCATATTAAGCTAATCTTCCCTACCTAGTCCCTAAAACTCAAATACTTGGGTTTGAGAGATATTTGGCTTCTCTATAGCACCTGTAGCCATCTGATACACAGTAGATTTTATTTTTTAAATTCTTCCATTTCCTTCCTAAATAGAAGATAAACAAGAATTTTTATTGTTCTTACTCACTACTGTATTGCTATCAAGCTTATATCAAGCATGGAGGAAGAAAAGCTGGAGAGATGGCTCAGTGTTTAATTGTACTTGCTGCTCTTCCAGAGGACCAGAGTTCAATTCCCAGTATCCATGTCAAGTAGCTCACAACCACTTGTAATTTTAGCTTTAGGGATCCAGCACCCTCTTCTGGCCTCTGAGAGCACCATCATGCACATATACACGAAACTTAAAAAAAAAAACAACAAAAAAAGCAAGCCTAAGGCAGTGATGCTTAAACTGGGTATCAGGTCTCCTTGGGAACTTAAATTTTTAGTTTCCTAAGCTTCAAGTTAGAGTTAAAGGCTCTTATATACCATGTTAAAGATTTTGCCTATAATTTTCAATGCCTCTGAAGAGTGACAACTCTTCAGAGTGACAACTCAGGAAAGCTGTGTCCCTGGACTTTTTTGCACAACTGGCAGGAAACTGTGAGAGACAGATACCTTTCTGCAGCCTGGTTAGTCATTCTCCCCCAGCAGCTTACTGCTTCTGTAATTCTTTAGAAGAGCTCTTGTGAATTTTCCAAGTTCCAGCTTCCCTAGTCTCATGAACCTCTCTGTTTTTCCCTTTGAGTTTGGAAGCTGCTACTGTACAATACATGCCCAATTTCTGTGATGCCCAGGGCTTCCTGCATGCTAGCACTCTACCAACTGTGTTATATTCCCACCTCCTACCTTCCCTTTCAGTGCAGCCGTCCTGTTTGATGTGACTGCTCCATGTGATTTTGATCTGCATCTTTTCATGTTTATTTGCCATTTGTAATCTTCTTAGCAGAGCTAGATTCTCCACTCACTTGAAAAATTAGGTTGTCTTGGGCTGGAGAGATTGCTCAGTAGTTACACACTTTATTGCTTTTGCATAGGACCCAGTCCCGTTCCCAGCACCCCTGTGATGGCTTACAGCACCCTTAACTCCAGTTCCAGGAGATCTGATGTCCTTTGACCTCTTCAGGCACCAGGCCTGCAGGTGATTCATATACACACATGCAGCCAAAGCATTCGTACACACAAATACATTTAAAAATTAGATTGTTTTTGTACTATTGAGCTTTATAAAAATTCCACACATTCTAAGTGCAAATCCTTTATTAGACCTGTGATTTGAAAACCAGATACGGTGGTCATACCTGTTATTCTAACCCTTGGGCTGTAGAGGAAGGAGGATCAGAAGTTCAAGTCATCCCACACAGGCTCCTTGAGGCCAGCCGGCCGAGGACACACGGCTCTCCTGAGTTGTCACTGTATGGGTGGGCTTTTAGTGATACAAGTGTCTTTGGCACTCCCTGCTGCTGTCATTGTCCCCTCACCTGCACTACTGGAAGTAGTACCATTAAACTCAGTGATTTACCAACTTCAGTTTCGTTTGTAGTGAGTTCCTCATTTGGGGTGTATGTCATCCTATCTCAAAGCAAAAAGCAAGTATATAATTTGAAAATATTCTTTCATTTTGTAAACTTGTCTTTTGCTTTTCTTAATGGTGGTCTTGTTTTGTTGTGGTACAGAGATTAAACCTTGGGCATCAAGCAAGGTGGGCAAGTGTTCTGCCACTGAGCTATATTCTCAGCCTCCCTCCCTCCCTCCCTCCCTCCCTCCCTCCCTCCCTCCCTTCCTCCCTCCCTCCCTCCCTTCCTTCCTTCCTTTCTGAGACTGGGTCTCTTTTTATTAAGTTGCCAGAGCTGGCCTTGAACTTCCCAAGTAGCTGAGATTATAGTCCTGCACCAACAGGCCTGGCTTTTATGTTGTTTTGAACACAGGGTCATATTATGTATGTAACCCAGTCTACCCTTGGAATTCTAGGTCCTTTTGCCTCAGTTTCTTGCGTTACTGGGATTGCAGGAGTATGCTGTCACACTGGCTGGTGGTTCCTTGGAAGCTGGGAACTCTGCTCTCAGCAGTTCCTCAGAAGTGGCTACATGCCTGGTGGTGGTGGCATACACCTTTATCCCTGGCATGCAGGGAGGCAGAGGCTGGTGGATCACTGTGAGTTCGAGGCTGGTCTGGTCTACAGAGTTCCAGGATAGCCAAGGCTACACAGAGAAACCCTGTCAATTTTTATTTTGTTTGTTTACTTTTGAGACTGAATCTTACTGTGTTTCCCAGCTCAGACTTAAATTCACAGCAATCCTCTTGCCTTAGCGTCTTCAGTGTAAAGATTGCAGCTTTGCGTCACCATACCTCTCGTGTTCCAAATATAAGACCCTCACAGATGTCTTTTCTGTCAGTTACTGGTTGGGGTTGAATTGATATTGTTATGTCCATGTCATGGTCTCCTGTGTCTGTCTATGGCTTTCATTGTGGAATAGCAGGAGACCTGTTTCACAGCTGATGAGTTTCTTTGACTATGAAAAACATTTCACATTTTGTCCAATCGTCAGCACAGGGTGTGTTCTCAGTAGGAGAGTGGGCAGATGTTTATAGGGCCAGTTGTGCTGCCCAGCACATGTTTTAGTCTGTTTCATGCTGCTATAACAATGCCACAGACTGGATAATTTATAACAAGAAGAAATTTATGTGCTCACTGCTCTGGAGTTGGGAAGTTCAGTAATGAGGTGCAGGTGTTTGGCAAGGGATTTCTTGCTGTGCCATTCTGTGGTAGAGCAGAAGAACAAAACAATAGAACAAAACAATAGGGTAGGAGAAAGAGCACGAGAAACAAGTTTCCTCCTTATATCATGATCCCTCTCCCAGTATAACAGCTTTGATCAGTTCATGAGAGCAGATACCTTCATGGTGTCTTAAACATTCCCGTGTTACAGTGGCCATTGAGTTTCCTACATGGTTTTATGGATACTGCATTCATGCCATTACAGCATTTTAACAGTCTTACTTAACACTGACATATTAGGCAGAGAACTGGTTAAGGAGAAGGTCCTAGTTAGGGAAAGTATTCAAGCAGTCATCTGTGTTGTCTGCACAGCAGCACTATTCTCATGCACCACCATTGTTTACATCTGCATATCACTTAGCATGGAGGTTTAACATCAGAGTTTAATTCTCAACTCTGGTTATAAAAATGCTTTTTCCCCCTAAATTGAGCTGAAAATACACATACCTTCTTTGATATGTATCTGCAAGTTGTAGCTTCAATTTGTAGACCTGTTAATCCTAACATTGTTTGCTAGGGCTTTGCATTGGGCAGATTTATGAATGTTCTAGATTCTGAAATTGACCAGTGCTGTTTCCCATTTCCCTGTCTGATAGTTCTAGCGTCCTGTCCTTGGGAACCTGTCAGTTTTCCACCTTTCATTCCAGAATCCTGAATAGACTTTATCATAGAGCAGCTGTCACCCAGCCAGATGCTCACTGCCTGCCTTCAGCATTTAACTTGTTCCCTAACCTGAGGTGCAATGGAAGTTAATGATCTAAACAATTGCCCACCTAGCATGTAAACCTAGTTAGGAGAGAAATGTTTAAATTTTATGGCTTGTAAGTAATATACTGGAGACATGTATTCAAACGTGTTGTTGGCTTATATGTGAGATATGGCTCTCTGAACAAAATGGGACAAATTGGCTGGTTAATAGAGCTTAGTGGCATTCCATTAATCAGAATGGAAATTCCCTTCATTAAGATAATTAAGAGAGCATTTGTGCAGGTGATAGTTATTGCACACAAAGTTCTAAGTTTATTTCTTTCCCTTGAATAAATTTGTCAAGAAGTCTTGGCTACCTTTGTTTTTTTGCTTAAGATATTTCGTGGCATCAGATTCCCCTTTTTGAGGACCACCAGAATGTCTCAACAGATAGAGATGCTTACTGAGTTCTATCCCTGGGACCCACATAATGGAAGAAGAGACCTAATTTCTGCACGTTGTCCTCTGACGTCCACATGGCACTGTAGCATGTGCGTGTATACATGAGCACACAAACAGATGTAATAAAATTTCCTTTTTCTCCTGTAAAACAAAGGACACTGTCGTCAGACAAATGACAGCCTACAGACTGGGAAAGGATCTTCACCAACCCTAAATCTGATAGAGGGCTAATATCTAGTATATATAAAGAACTCAAGAAGTTAAACAGCAACAAATCAAGTAATTCAATTAAAAACATAGGGTATAGAGCTAAACAGAGTATTCTCAATAGAGGAATATCAAATGGCAGAGAAACACTTGAAGTCTTCAACATTCTTAGTCATCAGAGAAATGCAAATCAAAATGACCTTGAGATTTCACCTTACACCCATCAGAATGGCTAAGATAAAAAACTCAAGATGAACACATGCTGGAGAGGTTGTGGAGAAAAGGGAACCCTCCTCCACTGCTGGTGGGAATGTAAACTTGTACAACTACTTTGGAAATCAATCTGGTGCTTCCTCGGACAATTAGGAATAGTTCTTCCTTAAGATCCAGCTTAAGATACCACTCCTGGGCATAAATCCAAAAGATGCTCAAGTACACAACAAGGACATTTGCTCAACCATGTTCAGAGCAGCTTTATTCATAATAGCCAGAACCTGGAAACAACCCAGCTATCCCTCAACAGAGGAATGGACAGAAATTGTGGTACATTTACACAATGGAATACTACTCAGCAATTAAAAACAAGGAAATCATGAAATTTGCAGGCAAATGGTGGGATCTAGAAAAGATCATCCTGAGTGAGCTATCCCAGAAGCAGAAAGACACACATGGTATGTACTCACTTATAAGTGAATATTAGACATATAATATAGGACAAACATATTAAAATCTGTACACATAAAGAAGTTAAGCAAGGAGGACTACCCAGGGTAAGATGATCAATCCTCACTCAGAAAGGCAAACAGAATGAATGAATGAATGAATGAATGAATGAATGAATGAATAGAACAGCTAGAATTAAAAAAAAAAAAAGAAAGAAACAGGACAGGAGCTACTACAAAGGGCCTCTGAAAGACTCTACCTAGCAGGGTATTAAAGCAGATGCTGAGGCTCATAGCAAAACTTGAGACAGAGTGCAGGGAATCTTATGAAAGAAGGTAGAGATAGAAAGACCTGGAGGGGACAGGAGCTCCACAAGGAGAGCAATAGAACCAAGAAATCTGGGCCCAGGGGTCTTTTGTGAGACTGATATTCCAACCAGGGACCATACATGGAGATTACCTAGAACCCCAGCTCAGATGTAGCCCATGGCCACTCAGTGTCCAAGTAGGTTCCCTAATAAGGGGAACAGGGACTGTCTCTGACATGGACTTAGTGGCTGGCTCTTTGATCACTTTCCCCTGATGAGGAGCAGCTTTACCAGGCCACAGAGGAAGACAATGCATCCAATCCTGATGAGACCTGATAGGCTAGGGTCAGATGGAAGGGGAGGAGGTCCTCCCCTGTCAGTGGACTTGGATAGGGGCATGGGAGGAGATGAGGGAGGGAGGGTGAGGTTGGGAGGGAATGAGAAAGGGGGCTCCAGCTGGGATACAAAGTTAATAAACTGTGATTAATATAAAAAAATAAATTTTTTAAAAAAGTTGCTTTTTTTCTTTAAAGCTGCTAGTAGCTTTTATCTTTTGCAGGCACAAGGGGTGGGCAAGACCCTTGGCTGTTTCTTCCTGTAAGCAGGCTAGGTGCTCACCACCAGACACCCAGGCTCCCTTGGTGAGCTATAGAAGTATGCGATTTTCCAGCTTGTGAATTAGCATCATTAGAAATAGAAAGGACCTGGGAGGTCAGCTAATAATACATTAACATCGGGACATTGAAGTCCACAGAGGAAAAGTGACTTGGCCAATGCCACCCTGATGTGAGAACATGCCGTGAGGTACTGAACTCATGTTACACTGAGAGCCTGAAAGGGCTAAGCTGACAGTACATAGGTTCCATCATTTCTCTGCTCTTTACTTCTCCATCTGTAAAGTGGGAAATGTGTTATACTATATTTAGTCCTTCTGTTCCTAACAAAGTGATGCTTCCCTTTGAGTATAACTGAAGACTTTAGAAGAGAAAGTGATGTCACAGGAAATGAGCAATTAATAATCAATGCTGTTTTCTTTGTACTTGCAGGATCCTCAGTCTTCCACAATGAACCCCGTTTACAGCCCCGTGCAACCTGGGGCTCCTTATGGCAACCCTAAGAACATGGCCTATACTGGTGAGTGGTACAAGAATGGATTGTTGTTTTTCAATTATTCTTTGATAGTTTCTTATATTTACTTAGTGAATTTTATTTGGTTTTACTCACAATATCTTTTTTTGCCCCTCTTTGATGAATAGATCTAACTTGCTGAGTGACTTACAATTTACTACAGTGTTCCAAAAGCCCTGGCAAAGCTTGAGAAGCTGAAAAAGATATATCTAAGGCCCCATAGTGATGGAAGTGGAGGTGACAGAGTCTCACTATGTAGCTCTGTCTGTCCTGGAACTCAAGAGTTCTACCAGCCTCTGCTTCTTAAATGCTAGGATTAATGTATGCAGTCACCACTGGCAGAAGGGACTTTTTTGGTTAAAGGTTATCAGCAAGTGGGATGGAGGAAACTTAACACTTACTGAACACCTGTCATGGTCCTGGCCTGTGAAAGGCACCATTAGTACTACATTTCACTTTTATTTTACCTATTTATTTTAAAAATGGATTTTACAGTGTGTGTGTGTATGTGTGTGTGTGTGTATGTGTGCCACATTCAGCATGATATATGCCTGTAAGTCAGGATAACCATGTGGGTTCTGGGAATCAAATTCAGGTTACTGGGCTTTGTAACAAGTGCCTTTAATTGCTGAGCCACCAATCTGGGTCCTCAGTTTCATTGTAAAGTAAATTTCATGCAGTGTAGCTTCGTATCACCATTTCACAGATGAGAAAATCATAGTCATAGTGGACACCACAGAGTCAAACAAAATTAGTTAATTGAACCCAAGCCAGTTGATTCTGAAGACTGATCTTATTTTTAAATTTAAATTACTGTGTGTTTCTTTTCTTCTGTTTTGATGTATGTTTGTTAGAGAATATGAATATTAGATTCTAAGGGTTTCTCTACCCCAAATAGTTCCCAAATAATCGAGACAGAGACCTCTTGGATTTATAATTAATCTTGAAGCCAAGCATGGTAACTCACACCTACAGTTCTGGCACTTGGGAGGCTTAGACAGGAGGATTTCCATAAGTTTGAGGCCAGCATGGGCTTTATAAGGCAGGCAGCATATAATACCTGGTATAAATTAAGTGCCAGTAAATAATTTACTTTAAGTAAAATAAATAAGTACTTATTTATAAGTAAAGGTAGGTAGGATGTGCAGCAATGGAATTGAATGAAAAAAAAAGTATCTTAAGATATCTAGCTTGTATTTTATACATCACAAGCCTTCAAAATCAATCCCCCAGAACAAAAACGAATGTATAGCCAGTCCTCAACCATAAAAAAAGAACTGGTGAAGAGGAAAAGTAGCTAAAAATTTTGGTAGTAGGACTGGAGTTGGAAGAATAAAGTTTTGTTCTAGCATAGAACCATTAACAGAATGGAAGCTGTGCACTATGTCAGTTCTCTTTAAGTGCCTCCTTCCATGTTTTGCCATATACATTATATAGACTCCTAGTAACGGTATCTCAGAGAACAGAGAGCCTGTTGTCTGAAGTTGGCTTCTTTTCTTATCCTTCCTTTTTCTTTTCTGTTCTTTTTTTCCCCCTCCTCCTCTTCTTTTCTTCTTTTTTTGAAACAGGGTTTGAGGCTGGCCTCAAACTCACGGAGATCTGTCTGCCTCTGCATCCCGAGTGTTAGAATTAAAAGTGTGCTCTACCACATCCAACAGGGGGTTTTGTTGTTGTTTGTTTGTTTAAAAACAAGATCTCACTGTGTAGCTCTCTGGCTGTTCTAGAACTCTCTGTGCAAACCAGGGTAGGGTGGCATTGAACTTACAGAGTTCCCATGCCTGATGAAAGGAATGTGCCCCAGTGGAGTCAGTGTTTTTAACTGCTAAGCTATCTCACCATTTTTTTTTTGCTGTGCTAAGGATTAAACCCAGAGCCTTGCAAATACTACACAAATATTTTACCCTGAGCTATACACTCATCCTCAGTTGTTGATGTTTTTAAGTTAATAAAACAGGTCTCAATAATATACATGCAAATAATACTCTGAATTGGAAGATTAGTTTGATAGGATTTAGCAGTTATCCCTAACTTTTAATCTCACCTGTTGTGTTTATCACAACAGCTCTCTTATTCTTACAACCTTCATAGTAAAATATTTTGTTTGAACTCTATTGTATATTTATTTTAATAAAATTATTTCCAGTAGCTAAGACACATGGGACAGACCTGGTTCAGGGAGCGTGTTGCCTTTTCCCTTCCTAGTTCTGGCTGTTCCCAGTAAAGTTAGTTCTTTTGCCAGAGGCAACTAAGCTGCTTTGGCATGCTGCCTTTCTGGCCAACTTCATTCTTAGGAATTGCTAAACTTGAGAAGGAAGGAAACAGTTACACTTGTTGATTTGCACTAAAAAAAATATCAAGCAACATGTTATTTTGGAAAAGGGAACAAATTTTGTCTCTTCTAGGCTCTTGGTAGAACTTATATAATGCATTTTAATTGAATGAACAGCTAAGTTCAAAATTCAGCTGTCAGTAAATACCTGGATGACTTTAGACAATTGCTTAATTTCTCTAAATTGAATTTGTTTTGTAAACTGAGACAACTATGGGTGATTGTGAGAATTAAATTAGGTAATTTATACTTTAGAAGGAGAGAAGAATTTTTTTGTGTGTCTACTAAAAAGTGAATATTATTATCCTAGAATTTTAAGTTTTTTTGCTACAGAGTATAGAGTCCTGCAAAAGTAGCTTAAATAACACACAAGCAGTATATGTTCACCTTTTACCTAAACTTTCAAATTCATAGACTTTTCTTTTAAACTAATTTTCTTGCTTTTGTTGTTGTTGTTTTGAGAGAGGGTTTCTCTGTGTAGCCCTGGCTGTCTGGAACTCTTTCTGTAGACCAGACTGGCCTCCAACTCACAGAGATCCACCTGCCTCTGCCTTTGCCTCCCAAGAACTGGGATTAAAGGTGTGTGCCATCACTGCCCAACTTCATTTTCCTGTTATGTTGTTGTACTTTTGTTTTCATTTATTTTATTGTCTGACAATAAGACTCTTAAGGTTCCGGCTTTTTAGTGTGGTGAGACAGGGTGTCATATAGTCCCAACTGCCCTTTAACTGACTGTGTGTGTATCCCAGGATAACTTTGAACTCTAAATTCTACTACCTTTCAAGTACTGGGATTACAGATATGTAGGACATGCCAAAGTAGGTCCCAGCTCTGTGCAGGAAGATTTGGGTTTCACCCCTCTTTAGGGCCCATGAATATCTGAAAGGGCTGGTGTCCCACAGGACACACCAAGACCAAGTTCTCAGCACAGAGGAAATTAATTTGCCCCAGGCGGACAAAGATAAGGGATAGAATATGGGGAGAGGGAGAAAGGGATGTTTGCCCCAGAAGGACAAAGGACTGCCTCTGGATAGAGAGGAGACAGATGTGGCCCATAGGCAAATGGCAGTTTATAAAGGAAAAAGAAAAAACAAACAAAACAAAAAACAATGTTGCTAGGATAAAGTGTTTAATTTTAATTAGGGTAGCCAAAGGGGACTTTTGATGGTTGAACCTTGGTGGTAACTTCAGGAGGAAATAGTAGCCAAATAAGGGAATAGACTTGGGGTCTAGCTTTAGGAATATAGTCTAATGTTTTTTAGCAAGGGGGAGAGGGAAAGATAATGGGCAAAACCTGTCATGTTTGCCAAGCTCAGGCTAGAGGTTATCCTTCGGTTTGTGTTTCTCCCTTCTCATGTATGCTGGCACACACACAACACATTCTCTGTGGCACACATGCACACACACACACACATACACACACTAGAATGCAATAAGGGTTGGAGGGCTCAGCAGTAAGAGCCCATCTGTGTTTACAGAGGACCTGGGTTCATATTCCAGCCCATATGGCAACTCACAACCACCCAACTCCAGTTCCAGAGGCTCCTGCACCCTCTTCAGGCTTCTGGGTGAGCAGGCACACAGGCAGTACACATTCACAATACTCAGACACATAAAAGAAAATCTTTAAAAAAGAAATAAAGTTCAATAAAAACATAAAATTTGGATGTCGTTATCATTAGTTTACATTAATCATTGCTGTAATTAGTTATTACAGTAATAGCTACCATTAGTAACTATCATTAAGGTGGCAGGGCACTTCTTCATAAAGTTGTAAATTTTCAGGTAAATGCTGTTCTCATTTTTCATGTGTTTACATAGTAACTTACTCATGTTACTTAGTTTCAACTAAGCAATATTCCCAGGGTCTTTCAGCTTGTAAAAGTCACCTTAAGCAAAATATAAAGAAACCTGCAGAGGTCCTGTGTCCACATAAGCACTGGTGAAACCAGGAATATTAAATACGCAAGGTTATTTCTTCAATGGAAGAGATGGATACTTGTTTTCTGCCCTTCTGCCTGTCCAGCTGGAGTGGATGTAGTTAATAGCCTGGTCATCTGTGCTAATTGTAGGGTCTGGCCAAACCTGAATCCTCCAGACTGTTATGTTTATCCCAGACTTTTTTCTCCGTTGGCCTTTATCTTGAGCATTACTTCTCAGTCAGTAGAACCCATCCTTAAAGGAGATATCACATATACTTTGTTCTTGTCGTCTAATGACAACAGCAGATTCTCCCCTAGGCCCTGAGGCTATAGAGCCCATTCTTATGGAAGAGAGCACATGTACTTTGCAAGAGTTTTGATGTAGTTATGCTTTAAGCTTTTGTCCCGAGCACAGCCCGGTGATTCCCGGAACGGGATTCATGCGAGACTTTGTTTTTGGTTTAACAAAAGCACTTTAATAGTATCAATCCAGCTAACACATCCAATCACTATGAGCCAATACATAATTCATTCGTAGCAGGGTGCCTCTCCTGGATCCAAAGGAGTCTCAGTTGCAGCTTGACAGCACTCAGGTAAGGGCTCAGGACACTTCCGGTCCCCTAGGATTCCGTGTTTCTAGGCTTAAGATGAAAATTCGGCCGGGCAGATAAGCAAACTTGTTGAGAGGTTCAAAACTGTATAGTGATGGGAAGTTCCCCTCAGAGCGCCAGCATATTCAGCTGCTCTATGCGAGAGTGCTCAAGAGGGAGGGCTTCATCGTCCCGTCCGAGCTTTGGGTTTTTATATTTTTTCTTTTTAAGCACGTCATCATTCTATTGTATCACTCCTTTCTTATCTATACCGGCTGGTTTCTGGCCCCCTTCTGCTTATCTCCTCCAACATGTGCCTCTCAGCATACTTTGTTTACATTCTCACTACAGCTTTATTGTGATAATTGTTACCAGGAAGCTTCTTTCCAACACTTTCACTGTACTTAAATATGAGTAAAATAAACTGCCCGGTGTCAGACTCTGGAGCAGTGATTCTCAACCTTCCTTATGATTGCAACCCTTAATACAGTGTCTTATGTTGTGGTGACCCCCAACTATAAAATTATTTTATTGATAGTTCACAACTTATTTTTCTACTGTTATAAACGGTAATGTCTGATATGCAGGATATCTGACTTGTGATCGGGGTCTTGACCCACAGGTTGAAAGCCACGGCTGTAGGAGTTTGAACCAACACTGGCTACTGAGTCTTGTTAAGCAGATGTCCTTGCCTCATGTGGATTGTTACTCTACGAACCCTGGTGTTTGCAGAGACCCCCACAGAAACCTTTTTTTTTTTTTTTTTTTTTTTTAAGAAACAGTTTTGCTATGTAGCCTAAATGCTAAAATTATCGTCATGCACCACCATGCCCAGCATAAGTATACTTAAAATCATGGGAAAACATATATAGTGCAAAATTTCCTGTTTTACTCATTTTTGAGAGACAGAGAGTCTTCATTCACATTAGTTCAATTATATTTGTTTGTCCATTTATCTGTCTCTTTAGATGCCCTAAATCTGCTTTAGCCAGAAGAAATCATGTTGGCTGGTCTCGGTGAAAATTTGCAGTTGAGATACATAATCTTCATATTTAGTGGACAGAGTCCTTATTGGCATATGTATATGTGCTGGCTAGTTTTATGTCAAGTTGACACAAGCTAGAATCCTTTTAGAGGAGGAAACCTCTGAGAAAATGCCCCCACAGACTGGTGTGTGGACAAGCCTCTGGTGTGTTCTCCTGACTGATGGTTGTTGTGGAAGGATCTAGCTCACTGTGGGCAGTGCCACCCCTGGGCTAGTGGTCGTGGTCCATGGTGCTATAAGAAAGCGGGCTGAGCAAACAATGAGGAGCAAGCCAGTAAGCAGCACTCTATCATGGCCTCTGTATCAGCTCCTGCCCTCATATCCCTGGGTGGTTGAGCTATAAGCTGAACTATTTCCTCCCAAAGTTGCTGTATTATCCAAGTTTTAATCATAAGTACAAGAAACATGGAGAGCCTTAACCCTGTCACAGAACCAGCAAGTACTTAAATTGGGGTACTCCGTGTTGTTAACTATTGAGCTCTCAATGAATTTAGGTTGTTGAATGAATAAATGACTGAGTGGTAGAAGTGCTAAAACTGAAGCCTTTTCAGAGGTCTGTAAGTCTCTGAAAATCAACCTCAGCGTTTGCAGTAGACATTTTGTCTTGAAGCCCTTCTCTAAAGCTCTGATTTACATTAGTGTTTCTGTCTGCTCTACTGGAGGTTAGGTACTTGCACAGGCAGGCCCCAGGCAAGGCCGGGAAAAACATGTGAAAGGTAGTGTGTTAGCTCTAGGTGGATAGACAAAGCTGTCCAGGGCACTTATAGCCCACAGTTTTGCCAGCTACTCTAGGGTTAGCTTAAGAATCAGTACCACAGCTCTAAAGCCAATCACATAGTCTTCTCCTCTCTATCCTTGTCTTCATTTTTTCTGGTCATTTATAGTGAGCATAGGCAAGTTGTGGAAAACATCTTTTGTTTGTATGTGTCTTCCTCAATTGCTTTCCATGTTATTTTTTGAGACAGGGTGTCACTAAACCTGAAGTTCACTAACTGGCTGGACTGGCTGGTTAGCAAGTTCTGGGTCTTCCTCTGCACAGGTTGTCCTCAGAGTCACTGTGTGGCCCAAGCTAGCCTTAACCTCAAAATCCTCCTGCCTCTGCCTCTTTAGTGCGAGAATTACATTCTAGAGAAGATGTTGTGAGGCACCGCACCTGGCTTAAAGTGTGTGTGTGAGAGAGAGAGAGAGACAGAGAGACAGAGAGACAGAGAGACAGAGAGACAGAGACAGGCAGGCAGGCAGACAGACACAAAGAGACACAAAGATAGGGAGGATGTGTGTGTGTGTGTGTGTGTGTGTGTGTGTGTATGTTAGTACACCTGTGTTTATGCTTGTGGAAACCAAAGGTCAACATCGAATGTCTTCCTCTATTGCTTTCTATATTTTTGTCATGGGGGTCTCTTATTGGAGACAGAGTTTCAGTTAGACTGGCTGGCCATTGAGCCTCTGGGATCCCCACCTCTATGTCCCCACTGGGGTTATATATGCACACTGCCTTACTCAGTAGCTTTTATATGATTGCTAGGTCCTCGTGCTTTTAAAGGCACTTTACCCACTGAACTACCTTCCAAGACCTTACAGCATCTATATTTAGAGTGAAAACTTTGCCAAAAATGTCATTTCCTAGTGTCTAATATATTCAGAATCTGTCTGGTTCTTAAAGAAAAACCTATAGAAACCAGTTACTATTGGTAACTGTTATATGTTTTGTTTTTGCTATAAAAAATGTTGGGATTTATGAGTTAAGTATCATAATTACTGAACCTCTTCTTAAAGATGGAGAGATTTTTCCAACATCTAGATGTGTCCAATTGTAGGTACCTGGGCTCTGTGATTGAGTTGTACTTTACAGCAGTGGTTTTCTGTCATCCAAGCCTAGGAGGATGGTAGAAACTTACATTCTTGAGACTCACCCCAGACTTGATGAATGGAAACCTCTGGGGATGGTTCTTAGAAAATTATGCTTATCACAGGCTCTGTAGATGGCTGTGACACACACAGCTGCGGTTTCATAGATGTTTGATAGTTTCTCTCTTTTCCAATTCTGAGAGCTTATCTAGGAATCTTCCCATCATAATATCATAATTTCTCTGAGTTAAAGCAGCTTTGAAAGTGTGCAATGTGTCCAACAGGATGGTGACCACCTTTCTCAGATTACAAGGTCTTTGAGCAGGCTGCCCAAACCCTGGGCACTGATGGAAGTCTGAGTTTACAACAGGACAGCTAACAGTTCTATTTTTGTTTCCTTGTACATCTTTGGAAAACTAAATGATTAGCCCACTAAAATTGGTTTTAAAGGATTCTTACTGCATAAAGTCAAAAGTGTGATTACTTGAAAATTGCTCAGCTGGCGAAGAAGGTGCTTGAACTGAAGTGTCTGAATCGGAGTTTTGCTATTACTGATCCCAGCAGGAGAAAAGGCAGAAAAATCAATAGTCCTTGGTCTTGTTTTAAGTTACCAAACTATACTTCATGTTCCCTCCAACAGCCTGTCTGTTAGAAATTTTGTAAGTTTGTGGTGAGAACTCTGTTGACTTATAATCTGCATGGCAAGAGGCCTGAAAACTCCTTGGGGTATTATGATACAGGTGGGGGTGAATAGAGAGCACAGACATTCCTTTCTTGAACCCTGAGGTGGGAGAACTGATGGAAATTCAGAGGAGACATCTGAACACAATTGAGGGGTGGATCAAGAGAGCACTCCTGAGTAGCTCTTTAGTGATTTAGACCACTCATGGCTCTGAGTTCCCAGAGACTTGGGGGATTGAGCAAGCAGGCTGAGTGACCAGTATTATTATAGTCATTGCTTAATTTGAGTTCTCCTTTCCTACTAAGTCTAGTGACCTGTCTTTTTACATAGCATTAGTTAAGTCAGACTAGGTTTGAACTCGACTCCCTCATTTGGTCAGTGTGTTTGTTGAATACCAGAAGATCTTCCTGGGAATCTTGACTAACAGTGTCTAGGTGACTGAAAACTAGAGGGCTTGTCTAGCCTCTATAAGGTCCTGGGTAGTTCCATTCCCAACACACAAACCCCTGCTAACATCCAGAGGTGATATTAGTGTAGGCAGAATTGATTTTTAGATAAGCCAGTGATTTCAAAACCAATGTTTTCATGACTTTCAGCTTTTCCTTCTTGATCGGAGACATCTATGACAGCTCTAGGCATTGTGTGTTTTGTGTAATTAAGTTTTTGTTGTTGTTGTTGCTGTTTGGTTGCTTGTTTGGTGTTTTTGTTTGTTTGTTTATTCTTACGAGTAGGTGTTAAAGAGATGGCTCAATGTTTAAATGAATTGGCTACTCTTCCAGAGGACATGAGTTTGATTCCCAGCACCTAGCACTTACATGGCAGCTCACAACTGTAGCTCCAGTTCCTAGGGCTCCAGTGCTCTTTTCTGATCTCCACAGGCACCAGGAACACATGCAGTGCACTTAACACACATGCAAACAAAACACCTATACATATAAAAAGAATAATAGTAAATTTTTTAAAGAGTATAGGGAAATATCAATAGCATTCCCTTTCATTAGTAAAGCAAAGACCTTGCCAGAATTTCTCCAGCAGAATTTTTTATATATGTCATTGGTCATAACTAAGCTATATGGCTTTCCTGGGCTTTAGAAAAGCTGGGAAAAGCCTCAGTGGTGAGGACAGACAAGGCAAAATTAATTGAGAATGAATGATGAGTTAGCCAGCCCTTAGTAGCAATTACAGTGGTTAGGCAGGTAAATTAGTGTCTGCCTCACTCCCTCGCTCTGGCTTTTTTTTTTTTTAAAGACAGGATCTTGCTCTGTAACTCAGGCTATCTTTAAACTTGTTGTATAGTCCAAGCTGTAAGTTAGCTTTTCTAGCTGTTTTTTTTTTTTTTTTTCATTTGTGCGATAAAAATAATGGTAGAGCCTGTCTCACAATTGCATCATGATGATTAAATGATCATTACATAAAGGTTTTATAATAAATACTCAATGTGAAATAAGTAACATTAGTTGATTTTTATTAATAGGATTGTATGTCAACTCTGCAAAGTAATCTATTTCATATGTAAGAAGTATGAACTGGGACATGTCTCACTGCATAGCATGCAAAAGGTCCTGGGGTTTAGCCACAAAAATAAAACAAACCCCAAATATTAAGTAGCTGAAGCTCAGAACATGAGGGTAACTTTGCTGAAATCTGTTTCAAGTGACAAAGTCAGAATTAGACCCTATCTCTGAGTCTATATATAAAGAATGGTTAAGCAATTTGCCTGGTATCCTTGAAATATTCAGAGAGAGGTGTTTTCTTCTGTACAGCATATTGCCTTTGAATGATACTCTTGAATTTCCTGTTGCAGTTTCAGCTGATTAAGTCATAATAAACCAAGCAATAAAATTCAGAGATTAGATTAAGCTAATCACTCAGCTGTTAAGATGAAGCCATGAATTAATTGTACCTCAGTGTACCTTTTATTCTATCCAGCAGCGTGCACAGCATCATTTTCATGATACAAAATCAATTCAGCTGATGCTTCCTTAAGTGTTAAGGGGTAAATGTTGAAAAAACTCACAGAAATAAAATTAAACAGCCCCTCGTTGTCATGGTTATCAGATAGATGTGGCTCAAGTTTTACCTGTCAACTTTATGAGCAAGTTACTTAGCTTTTCAGGGCTTCAGATTTTTTTTTTTTACATGTAAAATATGGGGGTGCTTCATTTAACAGTAGCTGCTGTAAGATATTTTTATTGTTGTTGTTGTTTTGTTTTTAAGACAAGGTTCCTCTGTGTAACCTGGCTGTCCTGGGACTTAATCTATAGGCCAGACTGGCTGCCCTCCAACTCAGAGACCTGCCTACTTTTCTTAAGAGTGCTAGGATTAAAGACTTGTACTGCCCAGGGTCTAGTGTAAGGTTTCTGTTCTTGTTAGGCTGAGTTGTGTTTTGTCAGTCGAGGAAGCAGACTGAGAATTTGATAAGGACTGAAAGGGTCTTTCTTAGGTCACTTAAACATCCTTCCGTCATAGGTATTGAAATGGTAGCTCCAGGGGTCTTTGCCCTATTTTTGTTTTATGTTTCCATTTGTTAGAAATCCAGTCTTAGTGTGCATACTGCACATATGTCCTTCTTATATTTATGGTTGTGAGCCCAGCCTTTAACGGCTGAGCCAGCTCTCCAGCCCACATATGTCCTTCTTATTAGGACTTCACCAATGAGTTTTTTAAAAAGGTCCCAGGCTGGTGATATCTTTAATCAGAGCACTCAAAAGGCTGAGGCAGGTGAATCTCTGTGATACAAGCCAGCATGGTTTCTACAGCAAGTTCCAGGCTATCCAAGCTTCATAGTTTGCCCTGTCTTAAATTGAACAAACAAATAAAAAACGCTGGGCATGTAGGTTGTCAGTAAAGCATACAAAGCTCTGCATTTGGTTTAGTGTACTAAAGAGCGTAAAAAGTACACACACAGTACGTACACACGCACACACGCACACACACACACACACACACACACAGTGAGTTCAGTGTTTCCATAAACACTAAGCTAATGGCCCAGTAAGATGGCTCGCTCTTCTAAGCCTGATGACCTGAGTTATACTCCTGGGATCCGCATAGTGGAAGGAAAAAACTGATTTTTGCAAGTTGTCTCTGATCTCCACAAGGAATCCAGGGTGCATCACTTTTATATTTTGATAATTTAGACTTATCCATTTATGATTCTTCCTTTTTGTCTTATTCAAGAAGTATTGTTTTCCTACTTGCATTTTTTTTTTTAATGGTTTTGTTTTATACGTGACTTTATTTGTTGAGAGACCTCACTGTATGACTCCCAGCTGTCCTACTTTAGCCTTCTGTGTGCTGGGATAGGCATATAAGGATTTTTTTTTTTTTTTTTTTTTATTTTGTCTTTTGAGATAAGGCTTGCTCTGTAGCTCAGGATGGCTTGAGTCTCACTATGTAACCCAGGTTGGTCTTGATCCACCTACCTCAGCCTCTTGATTGCTGACATTATAGGTGTGCTTGTTTTATTTCTGAAATTGGAGAAGTAAGATGTGCATGGGAGGGAAGGTCTAACTTATTTTTTATAAGGAAAACTATATTTTATTAAATATGAACAATAGTTTTGCTTTTGCTGCATCTCTTTAAATAGAATAATGAAGTAAAATAGTCAACCTGGGAGGGAAAAGAAATTCATAGACCAAACCATCAGTTTGTAAAATTAACTTGTTCTTTATCTGTTTAAAAAAATACATGCACAGAAGTTGGAGACCATTCACCAACAACCTTTCATTGTGGAGTACTCCTCAAGTGCGTTAGTATATAGGGAAAAGGAAGGGAAGCACACCCTGGGCTGGAGACAGATAAGAGGCCATCCGCGTTCTATTAAGATCTCTTCATTCCAGTGGATACAAACTCTAGAAATAGTTTTAGATTAGTGAAAGAATCCCCCCTCCCCCGAGGAACAGCACACATCTGGCCTTCTGTGCTTACCTAGAACAATTATATTTAGGCTATCTAAGCAGACTATTCTTCTCTGTATATTTTAATGGTAGTGGTGGCATTGTCTCTCTATAAAAAACATGACATGTAAGCCTGTCTCTGGTTTTAGCAACCTTCTCAGCTAAGACTTATTGGAGTGAGTGATCAGGAAGTGAGTGGCTCTTTCCATGGGTGAACATGCTTTTCTTGAACTTATAACACTGTTGTAGTACAGCTCAGCATAGGTGTTTTTGTCTTTCTGTTTCCTTAGGGCAGTAGCTTTGCACTGAGCACTCAAAGTTAACACCCTTTACAGTTCCTCCAGAGCAGAGGTTCTCAACCTTCTTAATGCTGAGACCCTTTAACACAGCTCTCCATGTTGTTTTGACCCCCCAACCATAAAACTATTTTTTGTTGCTACTTCATAACTGTAATTTTGCTGCTGTTAATAATGCAAATATGCAGGACATCTGCTATCCAACTTCCGTGAAAGGGTCGTTTGACCCTTAAAGGGATCATGACCCCAAGGTTGAAAACTGCTGCTCTAGAGCTTGCTAGAGAGCCTCTGTGATGCTGGGTGGGTGGGCCTTAAGTTCCATATCCCGGCTGACTATGATCCAGGTCTGGTGAACGGGGCCAAAACCAGCACTGTAGGCCTCTACCTGTTACGTCTGACCTATAGTCTCTCCCGTCTAGCCCTCTCAGCAGCCTGGTCTCTCAGCCATTACGAAGAATCTCAGATTCAGCTATCTTTCTGGAATGAAGAGATCAGAGTCCATTCATTACCATTTCGTGTGCTGATGTAGGAAAAAAGCTGCAGACCCTTCAGCCAGAGTGTTTCCCATCTTGTTATATAGCGTCTCAGCACACTACTATAAAAAGCGATCAGGATCAGACTGTATAGACTCAGCCTCTTAATGTCTCTTCTTTATTCCGGTTTTTGAGTTTTTCCTTTGGGCTACAACAGTAGCTTCTTATCAAGCCCTTCCCCATCCCATCTTCCTATGCCAAACGCACTTCCGCTCTGCTGCCAGAGCAGTTTATAAAGTACAAACTTGAAAGTCACACATATAAAACCCTCCAAATGTTTTCTTTTATTTAGTAATAAATTCCATTTCTGAACTGGGCACTTATTTCTCTTTTTATATTCTGCCGCTCAATCTACGTTTCATATACTGCCACTATGTAATGTACACTTTAGCCTTATTGAACTGTTTCATTTCTTTAACAGTGATGTACATTTCCATACTGCATAAAATGAAGATCCTGGGCTGGGAGATGGCCTCGCAGTTAAGAACATGGGCTGCTCTTCCAGAGTACCTGGGTTCAACTCCCAGCACTAACATGGCAGTTCACAACCATCTAATAGTAATATTATTTTAATAATAGTAATAATTCAAGTTCCAAAGAATCCAGTTTCTTCTGGCCTCCTGGGGCACCAGGCGTGCCCGTGATGTACAACACGTAAGTAGTCAAAGCACCTCTTACCCCAGAGGCAGGAAAAACCTCCTCTCATTTACTTTTCAAGTTAAAAGGTTATTTTCACTAATTGGCTGTTCTCAATTCTTCCAAACCTGCTTTTCATTTCCTCATCATTTGATGATCTGTTTTGCCTAGATTATTTTAGATGGACCGTATTATTTCCCATTAGACTATTAGATACTCTAGAAGGGAAGTGCTTACTAGTACCATACTTGGCACAGAGCAAGCATTTGGTAGAGGCTAACTACTGTGGTGGCTGTGGTTGTATTTGTTTATTTGAGCACACCTGACAGAAGTAACTTAAGAAGGAAGGGCTTCTTTTTTTTGGGGGGGGGTCTATCAGTTCCACAGTACAGTCTATCATAGTGGGCAGAGTTGAACAGGAGTTCAGGTAGCAGTGACATTGTATGCAGTCAGGAAACAGAGTGAGATGGACGCTGGTCATCAGTTTGCTTTTATTCATCCAACACTTAGGGTAGGTCTCTCCTTTTCACCTAAACCTCTCTAGAAATATCCTCCTAGACATACTCAGATGTATTTCCAAGGTGACTTTAGAATCAGAATGACAGTGGAAATTAACTCTAACGATGAGGACAGATGGAGCAAGTCACGTTAAGTCTTTACTGCCCATCATCACCAGAGTCTTGTTCTGTCAGTTCATTTAACTCTTTTTCAACTCAGGAAGGTAAACAACAGCAAAAAAGTGAGTGAGGCAGGAAAAAAATTTAATTGTTAAAGGAAGGGAATTTGAAATCTAATTAGAGGTGAACAGCCAGGAGGAGTCAAGGTTGAGAGAACTGGATGTTATAGATTTGTACTAGAATGTATTATGGAAGAAAACTGATTCCCTCATATCTCTGGGAGGCTATTTGAGAGCAGAGGGAACAAATGTGCTGTGAGGGGAGATTTGGATGGGGACAGAGAGGATGTTCAGAGTGAGATTCTTCAAGTAAAGAATTTCTCTAATAGGCCGGGACTGCCTGCAGAGGTTCTTAGCATACCATTAGGAAGGGTGCCAGTAGCACTCAGGAGGCAGATCTCTGTTAGTTTGAGGCCAGCGTGATCTATGGAGCAAGTTCCAGGACAGCCAACGGTTGCTACACAGAGAAACCCTATCTCAAAGTTCCCCGCCCCAGAAAAAAAGAAAGAAAAGAAAGGGTGCCGGCAGAGGCTCTCTTATATTCCTGTGCTAGTGGCAAATTGGACTCATCTCCAAGACTTCTTCCAACTCTATTTCAGTGCTTTCATGATACATTTCAATAATAGGAGCATGGCCTGTATTAAAGTCTCTAAGTAGGAAACAAAATAGCCTTTAAAACAAAATAAAACAAAACAACAACGAACAACAAAAGCCTAGACGCATCTTTTAACAAATTGACTCTCCAGCCAGGTGTGATGGTGCATGACTTTACTTCTAGTATTTGGGAGGCAGAGGCCACTCTGGTATACCCAGAGAGCTCCAGGACAGCCAGGGTGACATAAAGAGACCCTGTCTCAAAACAGCACCCCCACCCTCAGTTTTACTCACCAGAGTAATTCCCTGTTTTTCTAGTTTTGAAGATGAAATATGGGGGCTGGAAAGATGGCTCAGAGGTTAAGAGCACTGGCTGTTCTTCCAGAGGTCCTGAGTTCAATTCCCAGCAACCATATGTTGGCTCATAACCATCTATAATGAGTTCTGGTGTGCAGGTGTACATGCAGGCAGAACACTGTATACACAGTAAATAAATAAATCCTTTAAAAATAAAAAGAAGATGAAATGTGAAAAATTTCTGGCAAGTAAGTAGCAGTCAAATCTAGAGCTTTACATCGCATAGACTCGTCCTTTAGGAAGTGTCTGACTTGGGGTTACTATGGCTGTGATGAGCATAATGACTAAAGCAACTTGGGGACAAAGGGTTTATTTGGTTTACACCTGCATATCTCTGTTCATCATCAAAGAAAGTCAGGACAGGAACTCAAATAGGATAGGAACCTGGAGGCAGGAGTGGATGCAGAGGCCAGGGAATCTCTCTCTCTCTCTCTCTTTTTAAATTTTTATGGATGTTGTAAACGAGATTGCTTTTTAAATTTCATTCCCAGCAAGTCTGCTACTGATATATAAAAGTGCTACTGTACCAGTTTTTTATATATTGATTTTATATCCTGAAATTTTTACTGAATTCCTTTTTATCTAGTTTTTTGATAGGTTTTTTTCTTATATGTAGTCAGATCTGCAAATAGCAATCATTTGGCTCTTCTTTTGGATCTGGACAGCTTGCTTCTCTTACTGAGCGTTAGGCTTGCACTCCCAGCCCTGGAGCCAGGGAGATGGTGTGGTGGTGGAGCGCTTGCAGCCAGGCATGAACGCCTGAGGTTTGTGTCGTCGTCATTTCTAGGTGCAGCCTACTCTGTAGACCAGGCTGGCCTCAGACTCACAGAGAACCCCCTGCCTCTGCCTCCCCAAGTGCTGGCATCACAGGTGTGCACCACCCATCCGGCTAACACCTGAGTTTTATTCCTGCGGGCCACATGGTGGTGAATGAGAGAGAGCTGACTCCTTAACGCTGTTTTCTGACCTCTATGCATACTGTGGCACATGCACTTCACACAAACACACACCTTTTTTTTTTTTTTTTTTTTTAATTTAAGAGGGGCTGGAGAGATGGTTCACTGGTTAAGAACACTTACTGTTCTTCCAGAGGTCCTGAGTTTCATTTCCAGCACCCTTATCAGATGGCTCACAACTCCTTATAACTCTAACTCTTAAGAGATCTGACACCCTCTTCTGACCTCTGTTCGAACACAGATACACATACATGTGTGTGTGTGTGTGTGTGTGTCTGTGTGTGCAAACACACAGATGGTGGAAAGGAGCACACTTTAAAAAAAGATTCTAGTATTTTACTTTTTTATTTATTCATCTATCTATCTATCTATCTATCTATCTATCTATCTATCTATCTATCTATCTATCTATCGCTTATGTTGCCTTTAAAAAGCTGAGGCAAGGAAATCATGAATTTCAGGCCAGGCTAGCCTACTATGAGTTCTTAGCCACCCTGGGATACCCTACCTCAAAAGTAAATTAAGTAATAGCCCTAACTAAAAACATTGAAGGGTTTAGTTGGGCATGGTGGTACATGTCTTTAATCCCAGCATTCAGGAGGCAGAGTTAGGCAGATCTCTATAAATTTGAGGCCAACCTGGTCTACATAATGAGTTTC
This sequence comes from Psammomys obesus, assembly GCF_907164565.1. Taxonomy (NCBI): domain Eukaryota; kingdom Metazoa; phylum Chordata; class Mammalia; order Rodentia; family Muridae; genus Psammomys; species Psammomys obesus. The sequence continues at coordinate 35,436,702 of NW_026596046.1, forward strand.
AGGATAGTCAGAGCTATATAGTGAGACCTTATCACAAAATGAATAAGTAATAAAATAAAGAGATGTTGAAGGATGAGTCTGTAATTTTCCTCTAAAGTAAAGCTCATCTGAAATGACAAAATAGGAAATGGTTGTCTGTGGCACACAGTCGCTCACAGGAAGCTGAATACAGATATCAGTCATGAGTGTGGATCACTTAGCGTCCCAGACTACATCCCTTGACTTCCTTCTTGGGAAGTGGCACATCTCTAGACTGCTAACTAAGTAACAAATTGGCTGCCTCAGTTCTAAAATAGATCAGGGTAGAGTGATGAATCTGCTTTGGAATTCAAAGGATTTCTGTACTAGCATATTAACAAAGATACACTATTAAAGCTCCAATATTTACAGATCCCAAAGGAGCTTTTAGTGAATTAGGGCATTAATCTTTGGCTTTTAAAACCAGCTTTCCACTGTTAGAATGCCAATGAGCCTCTAAAGAGTGCAGAGAGTAGTTAGGTAGACACTTACACACTGTTAGTGCAAGTTGAGCTTGGTCGTTTTACTGGGTGTATTGTGGTAAAACATGTGAGGGCTCTTCCTGGATCACTCTGCACTGTTGCCCTGGGCTGAGCCCCATTTTCACAATTGCTAGGAGTTTGCTAGGCTCTTAGCTGGACTCGGCTTCTCCATCTTTGCTGCCTGTCTTTTTTCAATACAACTGTCAGTGACCCTGTTTCAAACAGAAAAAAGATTATGTTATTGTTCTGCTCAAAACCCTGTGTGTACTACTTGTTTCACTCAGACTAACACCTTAAGTCCTCACGGTAGCCTGTGAAGACCTACATGAAAAGCACATTCTCTTTGTGACTCCCCTTGAGACTGCTGTCCCGTGTGCTCCACTCTAGGCACACGTTACTGCTCTGTAGACATACCTTCTCTATGAGCCTGTGATAGTTAATACTGTCATCTCGGTAGGAAATAGAATCCCTCTAGGAGACAAACCTCTGTGAGGATGTTTCCACACATGAAGTGGTGTAACTGTGTGTATACATGGCTGCCTGCACACAAATAAAATCTTTTTAAAGAGAACTTATTTTTTAGAAAAACCAATATATTGAAAACTGAGGGCTAGTGAGGTGGCTCAGTGAGTAAAAGAACATGCCTTCACACGTACATGCACATAAAATAAAACAGGTACTGAAACTGTTAGTGCTTGAAGGTGTTACCTTTTGGGCAGTGAGTCAAAGTAATATTGTGGCCAGAAGGTGACAGTAACTTTATATGTTTAACCATATGAATGTCTATACTGTTTCTACCCTTCTACAGTGAGGAGATAGACATATTTTGTGTATTGCTTTTAAAAAATAGAGTTGCACTGTTTTGTGACTTTTCTCTTGAAAGTTTGAAAGCTGTTTATGTGTACAGTCAGAAGCAGTCTGTGAGGAGGCTGACAGCAAAGCCTGTGGCTAGGTTGTTCCTGCAGAAACTGTCTCCCTGTCTCCCTGCCTACCTGATGTTTCTCTTCTGTGTCTTTGTAGGTTACCCCACTGCCTACCCGGCAGCTGCCCCTGCCTACAATCCCAGCCTGTACCCGACCAATAGCCCCAGTTATGCTCCAGGTAAGCAACAGGTGGGAGCAGCAGTGGGGAAGAGGCGGGGAGTAGGCCTCCATTTGTAAAAACAAATTGACCAGTTGTCCCTTCTCCTTTGACTGTCCTGAAGTCAGCCAGCTCTGGCTTGATTCTCTTTGGAGTCCCATCTGGGAACGGTGACAGAGCAGCCTCTGGGTGGGAGTGGAGTAGACTCTCCTTCCTTCTCTCTGGGACTTAAGGGTGGCCCCTTTCTCCTATGCTGGACTATATGAGACATGCCTCCATCTCTGAGAACCACTTCATCTCTCAAGCAATGTCCAAATTAATTTTTGACTCAGTTTTGCCTGAGGCTGCCATTGGGAATCACTTTCTCTTTGTCTCCCTCCCTCCGTTCCCCTTCCTTCTTCCTTTTTCTCCTTCTGGGGTGTAAATCTGGAATAGAGTGAGAGACTTGCCACCACAGTGAAGAGCCTGTTTTCAGGCTGAGACAAGTTACTTGTTTTGCAGAAATGGAAGACATATAACACTTTTTGAACCTAGAGATTGAAGTGGGTTTCAAACACTGAAAGAGGTGCTAGGCATGATGGCATACACTTGAAGGCTGAGGCCACAGTCTGAAGCCAGCTTTAGTTCATAGTAAGAAAGAATCCCTGCCCTCCAAAAAGCTAAAGAAATATTGAAAAAAAATTTTTTTCTCCTATTTTATGGCCAGGAGCATTACTGATGCTGTAACCACTGACCTAACTCCCAACCTCAGTCTGTGTTAACACCATGATCAGGGGTAATGTGCCCTCTAGTTAGGAAGTCCTAGGCCTGAATCCCAGTGAGACTTCTCCCTAGTTACACGGCCTTGGACGTGTCACCTCACTTTTCCAAGATTCATATGTAACTACTTTTCCCAGGATTGCAGGTGATTTAAGTTCTTCATTCACTAACTGAGTACTTTGTTGAATGTCCTCTATACTGGGATAGGAAAAGTAAAAGTTTTTATGTTTGCCCGAAGGAGCTTATAGTTAATTTTGGATCCTGGCATATTAATAAAGGAATTGTACTACAGTACAGTAAGTATTATAAAATGAACACAGAACCTACCTGGAGGTGAGAGCAGGGGACTTCACAAAGCAGTTATCAGTAGAGAGGTACTCTGGAATCACACAGGGAAGCTACATTACAGGGGGCAGAACATGGTAAAGGGACACTGAGGGTGTAGAACCTGACCGCTGAGCTGGAAATAGTGGAAATAGTTGAAGCATAGACTGAGAGGGACTGGATGAATCTGAACTACAAATTAAAAGGAACAAATTCGAAAAGGCCTTAAATGTCACATGCACCTGCCTCCATTTTTTTATTTCGTGACTATTATTGAAAAGCCCTCAGGGATTCTTTAATTCAGTCTGCCTGTAGTTAGGACATCCTGGAAAACTGCTGCCCTGTACCACAGTACCTTTTACCTGACAGCAGCTTATAGACTAGAGCCTTGGGCAGGGTTCTGAGTTTTTCTTTCTGCACCAATCTGCTGTTCCTCATACACTTCTTCTTCTGAGGTGCTCAAGGCAGAAAAGAACGTGGGCTGTATCTATAGGCCTCTGTTTGAGCCTGGAGGTACCTTCACATCACACACGCTGTGAAGTTACAGGCAGCTCCCTCACTTATTTTTCTTTGGCTGTTTGTACAGCCACAACCTGTTCTAGGTAGGCACGGTGGCACACATCTGCGACCTCAGTACTTGGGAGACAGAAGCAGAGAATCAAGAGTTGGAATGCAGCCTCTGCTACATAGCAAATTCACAGCTAGCCTGAGCCACCTGAGACCTTACCATCCCGCAAAGAGATGTTTATGTATAAGTAATGACAGCTACGTCCTGCATTGCTACTCTTGTTCAGCTGTGGCCAAGACACCTGAGAAAACAACTCTCAGAGGAAAAATATGTTTTAGTTCACCATTTCACAAGGTTCATCTCATGTTGTCTTGGTTCCATGTGCTTGGGGAGAACATCATGGCACTGTGTGTGTGGCAGAAGAGAGCTGCTCACTTTGTGGCTGACAGGAAGTAGAGAGTGGTAATATAAAGACCCAGGGCAAGATTCAGCCCTGAAGGGCATACCCATGACCTGCTTCCTCCATCTAGACAGGGTATTCTACCACTTCCTCATAGTCTATTCCAATTTGGAATGCATAAGTAGATTAAGTGATACATTAAGTCAAAGCTCTTGACCCAGTCTTCTCTAGAAACATCCTTACACATACACCATGAGGTGTGCTTTACCAGGTTTCTACATGTTTCTTAGTTGAACCAAATTGGCCATCATAACAGGTGTTTAATTGGGCAGTGTTAATTAATTATACAAGCCCTACTCTAGAAGGTACTGTAGGTGATGCTCACTTGAGGAAGCTGCCATTACTGCCCTGAAAGGGTTTTTTTAGATTAACAGTGAACTACTGACAGCTCAATGTTGATCTTTCTATTTCCTTTAATAAGTAAGGTACATTATTCTCCTGCCCCAAATCTTTAAAAGTAGGCAGCAACAGTATAAAAGCTACACAGATGACCTGATAAAATAATCAAACTAATGAGTTCTATCTTCAAAACGAAGAGAACATTATAAAGTGTCCTAGTACATAAGTGATTTCAATCTAAGTACTGTAAAATCTGTAAACCAGCCTAAAATGGAGGCTGTGGCAGAAGCTCAGGTGAGGTCACGAGTAAAGAAGAGTCATTGTCTTCGCACTCAGGAATCCCAACGACCTCACTGGCTGTAGTCAGGGAGGTGCTGAGCCTGGAAAGCAGAGTACAGTGAAGCAGAGAAAGGAGGGGTGATGTACAGCATGTTGTATGCTTTCCAGAAACGCAGCTACCAAGAATAGAAAAACAAAAGCAGAGTGTACAAGGCATGTGCAGGTGAAGGGGCATTTCAGTGGCAGGGTAATTGGTACACATTGTGAAGGAGCAAGTAGAAGACAAGTCAGAGATGGCAAGTAGCACAGAGCTAGGCCTCCCAGCTGCTGGGGTGGGAGCAAGGACTCATGTTCAAATTCTTTCTTTTTCTTTTTCTTTTCTTTTTTTTTTTTTGAGAAGCTGAGTGACAGGAGGAGGCAGAGTGCCTGACAGTGCAGGCGGCTCAGGACTACCACTGAAGGTGGTTGAAGGTGAAGATTGAGTTGATTCAGGCTCTAATCCCCAGCACTGAGCTATCTGCTCAGTAGTCAGCACTTCTGATGAGAGATTTTAGAGTTGTTTAAAGATCAGTTTGTCAAGTAACTGAAACGGCAAGGAATAAAATACTGCTATTAGGCCAGGCATGGTGGTACATGCTTTTAATCCCAGCATTTGGGAGACAGAGGCAGTAGAGCTTTATGAGTTCAAGGCTAACCTGGTCTATATAGTTAGTGAGTTCCAGCCCAGCTAGGACTACATAATGAGACCCAATTTCCAATTGGGAAAACAGAAACTGAGAGAAATTCAGCAGCAAAAGCTGCATTCTGGCATCCTGCTGTTGCACCAGAACTCTTAACTGCCTGTCATTGCTGAGGCAGTGAGCAGACACTGAAGTGTTACACAGGAGCAGCCAGGCTGGAGAAGAAGGCAGTACAGAGAGGAGTCTGAGACTGTTAAAACATGGAGAGCCTGGAAAGCTGCTGGTGTAGGTAGAGGAGTACATTTCAGTATTTAAATAATAATAATAATAAATTTCTACCTAAGGATCAATGCTTTAAAAAGTCTAAATTTCTAGATTATTATTAAAGCCAAGACCAATTTACTCAGAAACCAAAATCCACAGTAAAGGATAGTGCTGGTGCATTATATTAGAAAGTCCCACACTGGCCAGGCATGGTGACACATACCTATTATCCCTGAATTTGGGAGTTGGAAGATTAGAGTTCAAGGCCATTCTTAGCTAGATAGTGAGTTCAGGGTTATCCGGGACCACATGGGAGACCCTTTCTCAAAGAAACACACACACACACACACACACACACACACACACACACACAACAAAACAACAGGAAGGAGGGGATAGAAAGGAAAGAAAAAAAAGGTGTCAAATGGAAATTACCCCTGTTTCAGATGTTTGTGTGACTTTGGGGGAGATCTCTTTTTCCCTTTTGAGTTACACACACTTATGCTCACATACTCAGAGCTAGGTCTGTTTCATATTGTGTGATGCTGACCTTCATAAGTCTGACTGTTATAGTTCCTGTCATGGAAGCTCAAGGTCAGAGGGAACAGGTGATTCTCAGCTTCTCGTTGGAGTTGGCCATTTGTGATGCAAGGAGGTGTCTGCAAGGAGCCAGGCATTGGGTTTAAATTTCCTGCAGTTACTTCAAGGAGACCAAGAAATTGCTCAGAGAGAGCTATTTTTAGTAGCTTTGTGCTCCCTTAGATTCGTCTGTCCATGATACAGGGGGAAATCTCATTCTTTCATTGTTTCTGAAAAGCTGTATGGGCACCTGGGCTTCTTCCTAAGTGCTTACCAATTTTAGGGATAATATTTAAGTATTTAACCTCAAAGGAGGCAAGATCTGGCCAAGACTTTGTTTTCAGAATCCAGGGAGCAAAGAGTTTAGCATATTTCTGGTAATATAACTTGAAAATGAAAAGAATGCTAACTAGGAAACTGCTGTCAAGATTCTGTGAGAAGCATGTTCTCGTCTCTGGTCATTTATACAGTTGGTATTCCCATTTTGTAAATTACAGACGTGGGGAAATGTAGAGGAAAAGAATATCGGGGCAAGACACAAATGTACCTTTTTACCTTTGTCTTGTAAGCTGGAGTTTCTTGCCTCCAGTTTAGCTCAGAGAAGATTAAGTAACTTTCAGAATTTTAAACGCCATGTGCCTGAGATTCAAACCCATGTACCTGACCCCATAGCTTATGTTTCTCTGCAGTACAACACTCTCCTAGGTCAAGTGTCTCTCTTTTGGACCTTGTTCACTGAGAGGACTTTGGTGGCCATGATTTTCCCCTGAGCCTTCATTTCTTCCTTATTGGAAAGCCTTTATCATGCCTGAAATGCCTGCAGTTTTGGGAGAATTGAAATGGTCTTAATATGGACAAAGAACAGGACTCATGACTGTTCGTATCCAGGCGGTATCTGGTCACTTCTCTGGAAGATCCTGCAGCACCCAGGGAGGTGCGTCTCTGTGACTAATGAACTTTCCTGGATGGCAAGTCTGCCACCCTTTCCAGGGGGAGGTACGTCCCAACCTCGGCATTCACTGCTTCCTATGCAGCCTGGGGGAAACTGCTATCTCGAAACAAGTCTGTTATATAACTGCAATATGTACAACTTTGCACAAATTCTTAGTGGTAATTTCAACTAACATTTCTATCCAACAGAGTTTCAGTTCCTGCATTCAGCTTATGGTAGGAGAGCTATTTTTCCTCATCTGTATTATGGCCTATGAATGTGTTATCTTGTAACAACAGTAGATTCCCTTTCCTTTCCTACCCAAATCCCATCTCCTAGGCTTGGGCTCCCCCAGGTGGCTCAGCAGCAGTTCCTATAGCATGCAGGAACATGTCTGATGGTGCAAAATCATGGGTTGGAGACACACATGAACCATTCCCATAGGGTAGTAATGAAGGATCATGGCACTAAAAGGCATCTCACATCCTAACCTGGCTGCCTTATTCAAACAAATGAATGAAAATTGTAGGGCCTGTGTATGGCTCCTCTGTTGGTTTAATGGCAGGCTCTGAGGAGCCCCTTTGATTATGCCTATTAGACCCTAAAATACCAGTCAGGTGGCCCCCCAGAATCAGATTTTCTATTTCCATTAGCAGTCTGACATGTCTGAAGACCTGGTTGACTTTAGATACAGTCTGTTGTCTTCGTCCAGATCTGGAGCTCTGGCCTCATTTTCTGGATGGTGAAAGGTATGGGCCAAGTGTGCCAGTGGGTAAGAGATCTAAGTTGAGTTCTCTGGGCAGTGTGGACTCCAGGCCCAAGGCACCACAGGAACTTCTGGGCACCTGTGAGGGTCCCAGCAGTGTAATTTCACTAGGTCCTTCTTGTCGTGGACAGTAAGGGACCATAGGAGAAACTTGCCACTTTTACCACACTTACCTGGGCTGCTCAGGATGTTTTTGTAAAATCCTTGAATGTTGTTTTTTTAACTTTCTCAGTCTTGCTGTTGGAAAGTGAATTTTTTACGCGTGGCACATCTTTCAGAAGGTTATCTGTGAAATTTATTTCACTGCTGCTGTGGGCTGTGTGATCTTGGGCAACTTGCTAATGTCCCCAGGCCATAAAGTTTTTCATGTCACATGATTTCAAGGTCCTTTTAAATGCTAATATTCCATACTCTTGTAATTTTTATTATTTCAATAGTGCTAGCTTCAGAACTGTTCCACTTACCATTCATGAGAGGCTGGTTATTTGCTTGCTGCAGGATGTGTGAACTCAAACATAACTCTAAAAAGTTAGAGAAGGCTGCATCATGCTTTTGCACTCTTCTAGTTAGAATAGAGGTTCTCAATCTGTGTTGAGCATTAACAGGATGAGGTCATCCAAGACCACCTGGAAACACAGATATTTACATTATGATTAATAATAGCAGCAAAATTACATTTATGAAGTCACAATGAAATAATTTTATGGTTGGGATCACTACACCATGAGGAACACCCTTACAGGCAGCATTAAGAAGGTTGAGAACCACTGCTTTAGAACATCTAATGTGAAGAAGTATGGGTAGAGTGCATCACAGAATGTTCTGTGCCGGGTCCTACACTGGCCCTGTGAAGATCCAAAAACCAGTAAGATAAGGTCCCCATTCTCTTGGAACTCACATTTTCTTGGGGAAACATTCAACCAGGTACAGAAGCCTCTAAGACTTCAAGAACTGGGATGGTCAGTTATATAGGATGATGTGGTCAGACAGTGGGCAAAGGAAGACTTCACAGTAGATTGAGTCTTACTTAGCTCATGGTTGATTACTTGAGACATGTGCACCATGTGACATGTGAAGAGAGATATGCTGAAAGAGCTAGTAGTGTAGACAAAACCATACAGAAGTAAAGCTTCTTGGTAGATTCTGGGAATAAGCAGTTTGTGCACGGTAGTATGGGGTTGGAGACTGAGGTGATTAGAGAATCAAGAGAGATTTGTCAGTCAGGAAGAAGAGAGTGGTTGAGAAGTAGGACCAGGCTATAAAACTTCAAGGCCACCTAAAGGTTCCACAACCTTCCAAAATATCACCTCCAGCCAGGGACCAAGTACATAGACTTGTCAGCCAGTATAGGGTATTTCAGTTCAAACCACAAGATATCATCAGTATTAGGGCAGGACAGACTTAAGTGTAGAGTCGAATCTAAGCCATAGGTAACAGAGAACCATGGAATGTTTTAAGACACCAGTGTGGCTATTGTTTGGAGGTTAGAAGCGACAATTAAAAAGAACAGACCCAAAGTGTTAAGCAATTGAAGTGGCTGAGGTAAGAGAAGATTAGAGCTTGAATTGGAGTTGGCTACAACTGTAGGGATGGAAGCATACAGCTACCAGAACTAGAAACCATTAAGACTGATGATATGTCAACACTCTGAAACAACCAGGGAGTTCGACTAGTACTGCAGTTTACAATACAACAAAACTGAAGCTCAGACGAGTAAGTGACTTGCCCAAGGTCTCACAGCTAGTAAGTAGCAGAGCCCAGGCTAGATCTCAGATTTCCTGACTCAGTACATGGTTCAGGATGATGGTCCCTTGCTGCCTGTCTTTGTAAATGTGCTTAACAGATTGTTCTAGTGTCAGAGGGTGTGAAGGTCCTATCTCCAGGAAGTGAACAACTCAGCAGCTAGATGTGGGCAGCCTGCTGTGACAGGGCTCAGAGGCCTTAGCTTGGTTTGGCTTTGGTTTTCTTCCCTCTGTCCTTTTTACATATCTATAGTAACTACTTAAAATCTTAAGTAACAGCTGAATAATGTTTTTATGTGCTATACCTGTATTTAATTATCACTTATTCAAAGGATAAAATATTTTTAGGAAGTAGGTCCTTTTTGGCATCCCCAAAACAGGCCTGCCTGGCAGAGAGCTCTTTCTATTGCCATGCTGCTAAAACCTTGAGTTGGGATTGGTTTCATCCGGCAGCTGAGCTCTGCATTGCTACCATGGTTAGAAAGAACTATTGTAGAGTTGAACAGAGCTACAAAGTCATATAGTTAGTGAGGACATTAAGTTAACAGCTAAAAACTTATTTTCATTTAGTTTTCACATTTATCTAAATTTTTAAAATAACTATTTGAGTACAACAGAAAATGCTTTCTGTATAATAAAACCAGAAGAAACTTCCCCCTGTTCTTGGAAAATCTCAAGTTTAGCCTAAGTGATCACGTAGGAAAGACAATCAGTGACACAATGGCACTTGCTTCTTTCCTGATTAATCTGCAACACTATTTTACTATGATATGCTGTCTTGTTCACTCCCTGGTTGGCGTGTGGCTGAGTTGCATTCCCAGTAGACCGTAAGTACCTTGTGTGCAGTGACGTAACCCACATGTGTTCCTGTCCACCATGGCACTGCCCTCAGTGCTGAGTGCAGCTAGGGTCTCTATGGGTAATTTTGATTAATTTTAGTTGTCACACAGTCCTTCAGGCAGTTGTCAGACTTTTGACTTAATGAAAATTATAAGTATGCCCCTCTCAGGAAAAACAAAACAAAACAACAACAACAACAAAAAACAGAACAAAACAAATAAGGACCTCTAAATTCTCCAAATTCTTATGGCCAAATTTAGACATCTTGGTCCTTGGCAGAGGCCCACCGAGCTCTTAGAGCATGGAATTGCTCTATTCGACTTCTCAGAGCTACCTATTTGACACAGCAGGGAGTTGTTTGGGGATGGTTGTGGCCATCAGCCACACTGAATGTCAGTGCCTGAATTTGGAGACATTGTGATGAGATTTTTTTTTTTTGACACTAATTGGATCCTTTATTAATTCCCTTCATATTAGCATCCCACCCTCTGGAGAAAGACACCCAACACATTTACTTAAAGCAGATTCCCTTCTTCTGCAGAGCATACACACCTGTGTCTGGCTGTCTAGCAAGGGCTCTGGGCTCTACATGGAGTTGTGCCGTCTCCAATTCTCTTGCCAGATTCTCCCTTTAGTGTCACTTTCCTGCCCATGATTTCCTTCTCATTTCTCAGCATTTGCTGTATATATTGCGGGCCATTAATGCAAGCAGCGTCAGCCTATGGAGCTACGTTCTGATTCTAGTTCAGAAAAAAAAACAGCAGAATCCACAACCTTCTCTAGCCATTATAATTCTGTGATAGAAGGAATGCAAATGTTAGTTGTAAATCAGGCAGCAAAGGTATTGTAGAATCTCTCTGGAGGTAGCAAACCCTGTAGGAATCAATAGGACCAGCATACTTTCTTCTTATGTTTCCCTGTCTGACCTTACCCCATTAATAAAATACTTCAGGTTCATCTGATTACTGCCAGTCCAGCCCTGCTTCCTGTTAATATACTTTAAAACACTTTGTCCAAGACTCCCAATATCTTATTAGAATGGAAAAGGTACTATAAATAAAAAATTAAACCTTTTTTTAAACTTTAAATAGAAATGTGGATCAAAAATGTGTCATCTCTGATGTTTGAAAGGATAGTTTTCTCTTTTCTTTCCCTCTCTCTTTCTCTCTCCCTCTCTCTTTCGTTCTCCTCCTTCCCTTCTTCTTTCCTCTCTCCTTCCCCTCAGGATACCATGACGGTAAGTTTTTTTAATCATTCCCCACTGCTAGAACACTTAATGAAATTTCTCAAGCTGAGCGTTGAGCTACCTGGAAAGTCTCTACAAATCTCAAACTAATTTCTGTAACATATGCCTACCTAGCTCATAATGGCCAAAGGGTCATATCTAACTCATGAGGAGCTGTCTCAGCTGAAGCATTCAGTACCACCTATTAGGAGATATTCAGGCATATGCAAGAAGTATGTCTACCTGGCCATGGCTGGTATGCAGCAGGAGTTGGCAAGGAGTGCCCCGTTACATAGCTAATAGTACAGCCACAGTGCCCAGGCCTTTAGGCTGCACAGCTTAGTCCATTAGAGGTGATGCTGTCCCTGTGAGGCTCGTGTAAAGTGGTAGTGCTTGTTAGTTTCTCTTTAGAAGCAACTCACAACTTGTTAATCATACCTTCAGATAAGATCTCGACCAGAGGGAATTTTTTTAAAAGACTAAGTTAATTTGGCCCAATACACTGTCAGACCTCCAAGTTGCTTCATGTGGATGAGAAAGTAGTAGAGGACTATACCATAGTCTTAGACCAGATGGTGATATGGAAGATGATGATATTTATGGGCATCTTCATGGTTTTAATCATAGGTAGGAAAATCCTGAGTGTCAGGATTTAAGTGTAGGTTTCCTTGGATTTAACTCATTTGGAAGCTCACTTCAGCACTCCTTCCAACCCACTATCCCATCTCAAAAAGGCTGAATCATTCTGTGTGTCTGAGCAGGCTCCTTGAGTTATGTTTCTGTCTAGCGCAAGACCCTTGCTTTTGTGTCTGTAATTGGTGGTGCCCACTTCTTATTTCTGCCTAATGCCATTCTTGTGTCTTCCCTTAAGCCACTCTGCTGATGAAACAGGCCTGGCCACAGAACTCATCCTCCTGTGGCACTGAAGGCACCTTCCACCTCCCCGTGGACACCGGAACCGAGAACCGAACTTACCAAGCATCCTCTGCGGCTTTCAGTAAATACAGCCTGTCTTCTCCTTTCCTTGTTCCCCTTGGTTGGGACTGATTTTTTTGTTAGCAAGAAAGGAAAGGGAATTTTTAAAATGACATTTTAAATATAAACACTGTTTTAAGAGGTTCTCCTGCTCATGCAAGAATATTTGCCTTAGTCATTCAAGAAAGCTGATCACCTGTAATCATGCCTTCAGCTGTAGGATACCACCACAGTGAGGGAGGTACACTCCTGGGCCACGAACTTGGAACTATGAGAAACTGTTCCTGCATTTTAGGGGAAAGGACCAGGGGGCATTTGAAGGCCTTGTGTATCTTTGAACAGAGAGAGCTTTTACCATCCACTGGGTTTCTTGACCTTAGCACTATCAGCATCTTAGCCAGATAAATTCTTTCCTGTGTGTGGTAGGATGTTTAGTAGCATCTATAGTGTCTCCCTGTTAGATGTCAGTAACAAAGTCCAAACATGTCTCCAGATATGGCTCAGTATTCCTCTGGGGAAGAAAACTGTCCTTTGGGTAAGAAACAACTACCCTAGTTCTTGTAAGCTATACTATGGGGACATGGTATCATGTAGACAGAAGCCCCGGCTAGATTGGTCATTCACCTTGAGGATCAGTGGAATAACTGATATTGTCACCTTTATAGCTGATTAGTACCACAAATGATTCCATTAAGGACTACCATTTAGAAATTACTAAGTGGAAAAACTTGTGCCTGTGGCAGCTGTCCTGCATGGGAATGGTTGGCTTTAGATATGAGGAGTGCTGGTTTCTGAATTTATGCCAGCAGGACCTGGACAAGCCTTTAGCAGGATGTTGTAGAAAGTCTCCTACTAGGTAGGCTAAGAAAATTCATTGAATTTGTTTTCTTTTCTTTCAAATATCCAATGTCATTGCTTCTCAACCTTTTGGTTGAGATCAAGTGTAAATATCCAGTAATGGAGCTAGAGAGATGGCTCAGCAGTAAAGAACACTTGGCTGCTCTTTCCAGAAGACCTGTGTTCAATTCCCAGCACCTCCATGGCAGTTCACAATCGCCTGGAACTAGTTCCATGTGACCTAGTGCCGTCTTTTGACATCTTTGTGTATTAGGTACAAATGTGGGGCACATATGCACACACTGGCAAATTCATACACATAAAATAAGAACTTATTTATTTATTTGTTTGTTTGTTTGTTTATTTATTTATTTTTAAAGCTATGCATGGTGGCCCATACCTTTAATCCGAGCACTCAGGAGGCAGAGACAGGCCCCTGTGAGTTTGATGTACATAGTGATTTCTAGGCTGACAAAGCTACATAGTAAGCCTTTGTCTTTAAAAAACAAACAAACAAACAACAACAAAATGTCATTTTTCTCTCTGTTGTCATTATCCTCACCTGTCAACATCTACTAACTTTCAGAATCAGCCCCTCGTTCAATCAAAATTATTTTCATTCCACTTTGAAAGCAGAGTTTCAAAAAGGTACTATGCCCAGTGCTGTGTAATTAATATGTCAGCACAGCTGGAAAAAGCCAGGATTCCATTCATGATTCTTCATGAGGTTGGTTTTACCCTTTCAAAAGACAAATGAGGTGGGCGTTGTAGTTCAGCATCTGTAATCCCAGTACTCAGGAGGTTGAAGCAAGAGAATCACAACTTCAGTCTGAGCTACACAGTGAGACTAGATCTAAAAAAAGACTAATGAGAGGAACAACAGCCATAAGGAGTTTTTCCAGGTGCCTCACATAGAAATGAATGAACATATGTAAATTATATAATGTAAATTGATTTGTACATATTTTACAAATATAGATGAATAAAGTTGCTACCGTGCAGCAGAAAGAGGCCTGGAGTAGAAGATAGAGGACTCTAGACTTGATTCTATATAACTTTGGATAATTTGTGGCTATGTTTTGGTCTTGAACTGTAAAACGGTGGCATTGGATTAGGCCACTTTTAAAGTCCTTGATATCTATTGGACTCCAGATTCTCTTCCTCTGGAGCTGTATACCTATATCCTTAACACAAAATTCTCCCTCTCTGGCTGCCTTAATCAGTAACCTAGCCTTCATGGCTTTGCTCACATATCTGTAAAAATAAGGGCCTCATTCCTTCCTGAGGTAGCCATTCCTATAGCCAGGCAATCTTGAGTGCCTTACCGTCTGTGATGAAATCTTCCAGAAGTCCCACAGAAATGTTCAGTAGTCACATCTTGCTCTCCCTTCCTAGAAAGGCTGTCAAGTTTCTACATAGGACCAAAATGTATCACTTTCTTTCTAGCAAGTAATGTATGAATGGATGTAATTTTTTAAAATGGATTTTGGATTGACTCACTGACTCATGCAGGCTCCTCCAAACATTCAGTTTTTATTGCTTTTAGTACCACAGTACACACTCAAGGTACTTTGACAAGTTCACACCAATTTAACCAATACTTGCTAAAGCCGGTCCATAACTAGGTATCCCTTCTACTTATTCAGTGCCTTATTTAACTGCCAACAAGGAGACATAGAGATCAAGGCAAGATTCAGACATACAGTCTTGTTTTGTCCGGACTTTGTCTAGATGTATAAATCTGAAGATCAATAAACCAATTAGTGTAAAAGGTATCCTGGATGTGAAGATCCATGTCTTTGTAGGTAGTGGGGGCTCTAAAACTGAAAAAGATTTATGACAGTGAAGCAGAGTTGAAAGAAGGCTACAAAGGTTTTATCTTGCTAATGCACACAGTCTGTTTACATTCTCCTATTTGATAGAGCCTGAAACTATAGCTGGGAGCCTGAGACAGACAACAGGCAGGCATCATAAACAGACCTCTTTATAAGGCAGAGTTGCCATTTCTAGTGATAGAAGTCCTTTGTCTCATGACTCTGCCTTTAGAGAAATGGGGATACAAAGGCCAGTACACCAGATGCCCAAGACTGTACTGTAGAGGCATTTACCTCAGAAACAGCTCTGTCTAGGGCAGCATCAGCTCTGAACTCTGGAGCCAGCTATATGATTACAGATATGCTGTACAATTTTGGAAAATGTGCTGCATTTCTAAGTTACAGGTTTTTTTTCTCTGAAAGAGAGAGAGCAGGTTGAATGTAAGCCTCCTGTCCCTGATGGCAATCTTGAGATGCACTGTGTTTACAGCGTGCTTCTGTGTGTGGTCACTCTTTGTTTAGCATCTCCCATCTCTCAAGTTCTCATTTTAGAGATCTCCTCCCAATCTGCAGTTCTGCTTCCCATCCCAAACTTCTAGAGATACAAAACAGGCTATAGCCAGCCTTTCTTTGGCTGGTATTTCATACTGATTTGTATTCTGAGTGTGTGTGCCTTGTTTCTTAACATGAAGAGGGGGAACATTCTCCTACAAGGTTATTCTTAGATGTGGAAAACAAAATCTACCGCAGTTTCCTAGAACCTTTTGATTCTCTGCAGAGGGAAGACAGCCCTGATACTTTGTAATAAGATTGCTTTTGCGGCTTAGATGGGGTGGTGCACCTTCCCTGGGAAAGCTAGAGATTCCAGAGCATCTTCTCTAGTCACATAAAAGAAAGCCACCTGTATTGCTGGCTTGTTAAAGAATTGTAAAATTTTAGAATCTTAAGAGCCCTGGAGTTTGTGTTCCAGGTTGAACAGACCATAGTCACAGCCTAGCTCTTGCCTCTTCTAGTTTTTAAGAGCAGTCTGTGCTTGTAAACCTCAGGAGTGAAAGCTTCCCGCTGTCTCTATGCACGGAGAGAGAAAGTAATAGCTAATCTATATGGACCCATCATTCATTCAGTTAGCCCCCATGCTGATTGTAACCATTGCTCTGTAGTTAGTGCATTTGGAGGTAGGTGGCTTCTGATCCATGGTGTTCTTTATAGAAAAGACACTAAATTCTGGCAGGATCCTCCACATCTCTTTGTAGAGATCTCTTTGTAGAGGCTTTTGGTTTTTGGGAGATCAAACACATCGTTTTGTCAAGGTTCTACCACTAAAGCTACATCCTCAGCACCCTCACATCTTGTTTTTTACCTTTAAATTAAGGATCTGTAAACTTTCCTGTAGAGAACCAGATAATAGATACTTTAGGCATCTGAAGGGTCATACACACTCTGTAACTAACATTGTGGCTGAACAAGTTGTCCAGCCTTATGTTTGGCACAAGCCTAGGATCCTAGCTCCGGGGAAGGTTGGAGTGGGAATATTGAAAGTTTGAAGCTAGACTGAGTCACAAAGTGAATTCAAAGTGAGTCTGGGTAATTTAATAAGATCCTATTTCGAAATAAGATTAAAAAGAGGGGACTGGAGAGATGGCTCAGAAGTTAAGGACACTGGCTGTTCTTCCAAAGATTCTGAGTTCAATTCCTAGCAACCACATGGTGGCTCACAACCATCTATAGTGAAATCTGGTGCCCTCTTCCGGTGCTCAGGCACACAGGCAGGCAGAATGCTGTATAAATAATAAAGAATAATAATAAGATAATTATAAGATAATAATAATAAGAAGAATATTAAAAGATTTAAAAAGTGGGCTAGGGATATAGCCCAGTGGTAGAGTGCATGCCTCAAATGTAGAAAACCCTTTACACATTCTATGCTAAAATAAATTTGAAAAGTAAAGTCTTGTGTATATCCTATCTCAGAAATTCACCACTTTCACTACTAGTAAAGACTTCTCTTTTCCCCTCCTTAAAATAAGGTCTAGAGGTTGGCATTGTTTACCCAAGATTGGAGGAAAGCCAGACCTATGCCCACATCTCTTCTCTTCCAACAAAGGCCTGCTCTGCTCTACACCATCCTTATTTCTGCCCCTTTTTGTAGAAAAAGCTCTGTGGAGCTAACAGGGTCCTCGGTAAGTGTCTTATGGGCCAGAGCTAAAGGCCAGAAAAGTCCAGGGATAGCAGCCAGATGCAACAAAGGTAGAAGGGGGAAAGGCAATGTCTCCCCACTCGGGGCTCCACAACTAAGATCCCCATAGAAGAGTCTGTAGAGGTTCCTAAAAAGACCTGTCTCGTTCAACCTCTAGATTTTCTGTGTAAAGGAGATAATGGGTCCTTGAAGATCACCAGATTCCATAGGGTAATTCCATGTGGTGATTCTTAAGAACACAGTCTTGCTGATCTCTGTCAAGTTATTCTATAAACATAAGATCTTACTCAAGGTGACTCCAAGGCAGCAATGTGATAGCCGTGGTCAGTGGTTCCAGGTCTAACTTCCGAGGCCCACTTCTGTCCTCGTTTCTGAGATAAGGACAAAGCCTGGGCTCTAGGTCAGTGTGCGTCCCTCTGATCCCCAATTTCAGGTGTTTGAGGAGAGGTGACCCTTCTCTAAGCCACAGGAAAGAAGTAAAAGGACAGCCCTACAGAGCAAAGTTTTCAACATCCTAGAAGATAAGGTTGTTGCAGTGGTATTTTGTTTTGTTTTCTTTTAAATATTCATTTATTTATACATATGAGTACTCGATTTACAAGTATTCCTTCGTGACAGAAGAGGGCATCAGATCCCGTTATAGACGGTTGTAAGCCACCATGTGATTGCTGGGAATTGAACTCAGGAACTCTGGATGAGCAGCCAGTGCATTTACCCGCTGAGCCATCTCTCCAGCCCATGGAGTGGTATTTTGTTTTTGTTTTTTTGTTTTGTTTTTTGCCTTCAAACTTGGTGAAGAGGACTGTGATTGATGGAGCCTATAAATGGTAGATAAGGGGGGAGGGGTCACTCAAGATGTACATGTAAACCAGCTTGGTCTTCATAATGAGACCCTGACTAAAAAATGAAGGGGTTAGGACAGAATGGGGGAAACAAGGCAGAGAAAGATAAAACCAACAAAAGATTTCCTGAAATACTAACTGAGGAACCAGGATGAGAACATAGCAATAAAAAAGAGGTGAGTTGAGTTGAGGAACCAGGATGAGAACATAGCAATAAAAAAGAGGTGAGTTGAGTTGAGGAAGTGTTTACTTGTCTTTTCACACAAGCAACTAAGAACCCCAGGAACCTGTCTGCCAGCTGAAAGGGCCCCAGAGAGTCTGTTTGGTTCTAGCTTTTTTGAATAAGACCCCTGAAACCCAGAGAACTAAAAGATACCCAAATCATGCTTATAGCCATGAGCACCAGGACTGAGGGAGCTGCCTGGGGCCAGGGTTCTGAGGGGTCTCTTGTCTGTCCTCATCTATGTTTCTAGTTGGAGTCAACCAATTCTTGTTTGAGAAATTGCCACTGGAACCTGCTGCTTTCAAGCAATGCTGTTCTGCCAACTAACTAGAGGTCTTTTTTATTGCCTTGGTACAGGATATACTGCAGGGACACCATACAAGGTCCCACCGACCCAGAGTAATACTGCTCCGCCCCCTTACTCCCCATCACCCAACCCCTATCAGACGGCCATGTATCCAATCAGAAGTGCCTATCCCCAGCAGAATCTGTATGCCCAGGTAGGTACACATGGAGAACCTCTTCTGCAGGAGCCTCCAGTCAGGATGGGGTGGCATGGGATGAAGAAGAGAAAAGAGGGTTCATGGGTCTGGCCAGCGACACTATAGTGTCGCTAAAGCAATATTCCTGCAAGACTGCCTACTTTGCTTCACTCCCAAAGGGTGAAACATGAAGTCATTTAGGTTAACAGAGCCCCAAATGCCAGAGGACCATTAGAAATCATCTAGCACAAGTGTTTTGTTGAACAAGTGGGGAAGCTGAGTCTGTAGAGGAGAAAGGCTTGTCAGAGGTCACACAGTGGCGGGGTCACGGGGTCGGGCTGTGCTGTCACATATCTAAATCTCACACCTCCCTTGATAAAATCTGTGAACAAAGTAGGAAAGAATAAATGCCCTCTGTGACCTGAGGTGAGTGGTTCTTTAATGTGCCTGTTGGCCCCATTTACAAGAACTGTATGAGGCTCTAACACGGCCATTCTTCTGAAGTGGCACTTAAGAGGTGTAGTGACTAGGAAAGCACTTTTTGAGGTGAGATCTAGCAGTGTTGGTGGGCACTGGTGGCACATGCGCTCTCAGCACTGGGTGGCAGAGGCAGGCCAATCTCTGAGTCTGGCCAGCCTAGTTTATGGAGTAAGTCCCAGGACATCCAGGGCTACACAGAAACCGTGTCTGGGGAATCAAAAAAAATAGCTCTGTTGGTGCTGGAGAGATGGTTCAGTGGTTAAGGACACTTAACTGTTCTTGCAGAGGACCTGGGTTTGATTCCCAGCCCCCACATTGTGGCTCACAGCCATCTATAACTCTATTTTCAGTGAACACAATGCCCTCTTCTGGCCTCCACGCTAATGGTACAGAGACATATATACAGGCAGAACACACATGTGCACACGTTTAAACAATTAATATAAAACATTTTTAAAACTGGCTATGTCTGAAAGTATACTGCAAAACTGGGGCATGGCAATATGTGTGTCTAATCCCAGTATTGGGAAGTTCAAGGTCATCCTCCGTTACATAGTGAATTCAAGACTAGCCTGCCTGGAAAATAAGTAAGTAAACAGAGAGGACAGGAGGCTTGAATCAGCTTTTCTCCAAGTATGGCATAGTATCTTAGCCTGTGCTCACTGTTAGGTTACAGTAAGGCTCTTTTTAATTTACTATTAATATTAAGATTAGAGAATTTCTGGATTAATCTTATATGCTTGTGTCCGCCCTGAGGGCTCAGCAGGCCCATGAAATGTAGCACCAGGAAATAGCCACGTGATCTGAGAAGTGGGACTCACTTCAGATCACTGTATCCATCCTCACTTTTGGTAAGGGGCTCTAGGAAGAGACCTCTTGGAAAATGCCACCCAATGACGACAGAATGAACATAAACTGACAACATTCGTACCATTGTGTGAATGCCATTAGTAATTCTTCCACCTGTGTGACAGTGCTCTAGTGTCCCCATGCTGAGAAACTATGGTCCTTACTACTAAATTAGGGGTAGCTTATGGTAGTACCTTAGAATCAAATTTTTAAGTTTTTTAAATGTTAACACCAGGGCTAAAGAGGAAAATCTCTTACTCAGTAATTCTTCATAGCAACCCTAGGCGTGCAGCAAGATGGAATGGAGAGGGCCTTATTTTTCAGACCAAGCTGAGCCACGGTACTGAACTGACCACAGTTTGCAAAGTAAGACAAAGCAAAGCCCCAGCCTTATGTCTCTAGGCTAGAGCTTCTCTTGCCCAGTTGCGTAAAGCCTGGGAAAAGCAGCTCCCCGTCCACTGTCTCCTTTCCTCATGTTTCCTGACCTTTCCAAGAACCCATGTGACCTTAGCCTCTTTTCCCAGGGAGCCTACTACACACAGCCCGTGTATGCCGCCCAGCCCCATGTCATCCACCATACCACGGTTGTCCAGCCCAACAGCATTCCCTCTGCCATCTACCCAGCTCCTGTTGCTGCCCCCAGGACCAACGGTGTGGCCATGGGCATGGTGGCAGGCACCACCATGGCAATGTCAGCAGGTAAGGGCAGCATCTGCCAGTGCATCTCTTGCTGTCTTTCAGGGTTCCTCACACTGGAGAGCAGTCATGGAACTGGTTGCAGCCCAGCATGAGAAATCCAGGGCCAGGGCGGGTGGCTTTCCAGGAAGCCAACAAGAGGCGCTCTAAACTTTAGAAGTTTAGAGTAAATTATTCGAAGGGATAAGAAAGATTACACACAAAATGGGCATATTGCTTGAGGCCCTGAGTAATGGTTGGATGGAGGCTAAGCAGAGAGGTGAAAGTGGGAAGGGAAGTACAAGCAGAAGATTAAGGTGGTACCTAACAGGATGGGAAGGTTTAAGGTTGGCTGGCCACTGCTGAGGGCATGACTGTGGAAAGGCGTGAATGCTTTCAGGTGAAGGAGTTAACATAGCTTTCAGTAGGAAGAGATGGGGTTGGGTTTGAACATTCTAGCTGTAGGCTGGATCAGGAGAGTAGTCTAGGTTAGGGGAGAGATGTTGACAGTAGACCTCTGGTAGCAGCAGGGGTCCTGGAAGGGGCACACAGGCACTCTGTTAATTAGCAGGAGCCTAACGGCTGTTCCCATAATTAATTGTAAGAGCTGAGAGAAACAGGAGTCCCTGTAGACCCTTTCTGGTGATAAGTCCTGCCCTTAAGGAACCTTGGGGATAAAGGTGGGAATTATAGCCTTAGAAACATGGGCATTCCATGATGGGCATGAAGACTAGAGGGTTGAGACTACCTGACAGATACCCAAGTTTTAAAGAACCAACTGCTGCCATCTGGAGGAAGAGAGAGGGTACATGGCTGCTCAGTATAAAAGCAACTGCTAGGTACTTGCCTTAGTGTCAGGCCTTAGGGAAGACCTGATGCTGCCTTGAACACATAGGTGAGTGTAGATAGAAGATAGAACCAGGAAAGCTAAGCTACTACTCAGGGTATGTGCAATAAGAGAAGCATGCAGAGAAAAGGGGGAGGAGTTTCTAAGAGTAATAATTCTGTCTTCCAGCACCCTAAAGAGCAGAAGCCTGGCAAGGTGGAAGAAAGACTGGCGTGCTCACCAGGCCGTCCAGGTTGATAGGGACATAGACAGGAAGAGAGCCATACAAAAGACTGCTTTCCTCCTCTCCATCCCTGTACCCAGCTTACAACCTCCTCAGGTTTCCTCTCCTCTCTCAATGTTTAGGTACCCTGCTGACCACACCCCAGCATACTGCAATTGGAGCGCACCCTGTCTCCATGCCCACGTACAGGGCCCAAGGAACCCCTGCGTACAGCTATGTGCCCCCGCACTGGTAAAGCCTGCAGCCCATCCAAGTGAGTAGGGCCAGAGATAAGGGGGAAGGGAGGGGACGCATGCAGGAACTGCCTCAAAAGGCCTGCCTTGAGTTTGGTGTCGTAGAAGCAGGCAACAGTCATCACTTGTTACCTGCTCCAGGTTCTTTACGTCACTTTTGATAATATCTATCACTTTACAGATGTTACAGTGCTCATGGTAGCTCTGATCTTTACCTCTATTTTTTAGATCAATGTGTAGATCAAAATCACTCAGCCAATTAAAATTGAGCTGGGGCTTTAACTCTTGTCCTCTTCTATTGAATTCTGTGTTCTTATGAGGTCTTCTGGAGGCTCAGTTCTTCTAATGAAATCTTAGCTATATCATATGCCAGCTCTTATTGAAGCCTAGGAGGGACCCTGGCCCCAGCTCCCTCACTGTCCTCCGGAGCCCAACATAATTTCCATGGACAGAGAGCCTGCTGCTCCCCTGGGAAGGCATGGAAGGCTCCATTTTAGGGATCCCAGGCTAGGGAAACAGAGGGCAGTGATTTCTCAAGCATCCTGTGGGGTGTAACTCTCTAATGGTGTCCCTTCCTCTCCCAGATCTGGAGTCACATTGTATGCAACTACTCGAGTCTTACACCGGTGCTGGAGCAGTCCCCTAGCAGCACCACCTCTATTTGCAAGAAGAGACAACGGAAGTGCAAGGGTCACTTTATGCATCTTTAATGGTTTTGATTTTTATTTTTGGTTTTTGTAAAAGCTGCTTTTTCTAATCTCCTAGGAGCCTTCCCCTCGTGCCTCCCTCTTAGCCACTGCCCTCTGGCCCTAGCCCCTCTCCCTACCTAACCAGGCCCAGTCCTCTCTGCACTTCTTTCCTTCCCTAAGCATCCTATCCCTGGGATCCCGGTCTGTTAGCAAGCGGAGAGTGAGGTTTATTGTGGTGGTTCACCTGAAGGCTAAATTTAACAGATGTGGCCCTAAGGTCTGGGGTAGGAACTTGGAGCTGTTGAAAAGGCCACATCTCTGTTAGATTGTCATTTTCTAAGGCAAGATTAGTTCAAATACAAAGAAATATCTTCTGAGAACCATCACAAGAGACCAAGAACAAACCCACCTGGTTATGTAGCAATGTTATCAGCAGCTTCGTGTCCCCAGGCTTCTTACCTGGGAGAGCAGAGACTTTGGGGAAGGGTGGAGGGAGGGGAGATACTGGGGAGGTAGAGAAAAGACAGCGCAGGAGGGTGCTCGGCTCTCATTTGGAAGGTCTCTGGCCACATTGCTGGGCCTGGACCTTTGGATTTGCACAGTGATGTTAACTGACCTGGCACTTCCTCCAGAGATGCTTTGATCTCAGACCTGCCAAACAGTTTGCATGGTGGTGGGATCCCAGCATCCAGAGGCTTCAGAAGGCCAGGTGTCTGCATAATCCCACCCTCAGCCTCATGTACCCACTCTGAAGGAGCGTCCTCCTAATGAGAGTGGGAACTAGTGGCATTTTTCCCTTGCCCTTCTGCCCTTCCCAGTGCCAGGTGCACGTGTCTGTCTGTGGGGCTGGCAGGCAGGCCAGGCTCTTGGTTACCTTGTGCCATTTTACGGCCAAAGTGAAGGAACCACATTCCAGGTGGGCGCTGGCAGTTCTGAAGGTCAGGATTAGTGAAGGAAAAACAATAGCAATAATCATTTCATACTCATGGAACTAAAGGGACCTTAGCATTCATCATCTCATCCATTCCCCTATTTGACAGATGAGGAAACTGAGGCCCAGAGAAGTGAAAAGGACTTCTCTGAACCTCATAGTAAATTAGCATTAAATGCAGCCTTCCTACCTACTGGCATTTTACCTACAGAGATTTTGCTAGGAATGGGTCGGCTTGGTTTGTAAAAATTAAGTCAGCAGTGCCCACATCTGGTGAGCTCTGGAATGACCTCTGGGCTTGTTTCTGCTATTTTCCTTCATGGACTCCAAAGGTGAAGGTTGAAGCCTAGGCAGAGGCCACATAGGGCAGATGGCAGGAACAGAAATTACATTTGGAAAACCTGTGAAGACACCTGTAATGTTCATCCCGAACCTGACTCCACCTCCAGAAAAAGGAGCAGGTGGACTGGCTTGAAGGAGAGGCTGTGCCCTTAGGATAGTAGCCCTTTATCCCAAGAAGAGAGGAAGAATGGGAGCCACCAAAAGAGAAGGACAAGGATGAGGCCAAGCAGACACAACCACATCTGGGCAAAGAAGAGGGATCCCTGCAACAAAGAGGTCCTTCCTAGTTCCGGCCAGGAAATGGATTGGCCAGCCACCCTTCTGTTCCCAGCTAGCAGAGCCGGTAGCCTCACTGGGTGGAACAGGAATATCTTACTGTGTGAAATTGGATCACTGGCAACATTTGAAACTTGAACTATTTTCATTTTAAATTCATGTGAACTTGGACATCACCTTCCTATTTCCCTTGTTCCACTAAAGGAAGAAAAAATGGAAACCCTTAACTTGGATGACCTCAGAAACAGTCTGATTGTTCCGGGGAGGTCAGAGTTCATCAGCATCTGTATCAGAGAGCCAGAAGTTAGGGCTCCTACTTTTCTGGTCTTCCAGGAACTTCAGGACCAGGAAGAAAAAGCTCATCTGTTCTGGGGTGCTGACAAGGTTTCAGTTTAAAACAAAGTTTTCCAGTGTCAATCTGCTTTTACAATGACTCTTCCTGCCCTCTGTGGTTTTGTAGAGGTGGGTGAGGGTTGCTAGAGATCATGCTTGAAAAAAAATGCCAAACTAATAACGGTGGTAATACTTATAGGATACATTTGCATGTGTCAGGTGCTTCATGGATGTCAAAGCACTTCACAACCTTTAATGTACTGGCCCAGACAACAAACAACAGGGTCAGTTATTCCACCCACTTGACAAGTGAGGAAAGAGATTCTAAAAGGAAATGAAATGGCCCAAAGTGAGCTGTATGCTACAGTCCTGGCAGCTTCCTAAATCCTGTGGTCTCCAGATGACCTGGTGGAGAAAAGAGACCTGGGAATGGCCTCTTAACATTTGTTCTTTCCACACCAGTAAGTAAAGGCTGTCTGTGCCCCTCACTGTTTGTGTGGGTGCCTGTTATCTACTCATAGAGAATCCAAGGCTCAGAAAAGTACAGGGATTTTTCTGGTAAGGAATCCCCTCCTGGCCCTGTTCTCCTCAAGCCTGATTCGCACACAGACTCGTTCTGACGCGTCTATGCTCTGCACCCTACTTTAACCCTAGTCTGTGATTCAAGATCAGAAAGGCCCCAAGGTGAAAACTAAGTGTTGACATGCTGTAGTCTGAGGAGCGCAAGAGCCCCAGGTCAGCTGACCTCACCCTATTGACAGAGATCCACAAGTCTAGCCAAGCTTAAGGAGCAGAAGGACTGAGGCCCAGAGCACAGGGTTGTGTGTGCCCCGGGTTAGGTGAACACAGCTTCTGGCAAGGTCATAGGTAGCTGGCAGGGGAACTCTAAGTATCATCTAAATATTCTGGATGGCCCAGTGGTCAAGGTATATGAGACCAGAGCTGGAAGGATCTCTTCGCCTTAGGGTAAGGGTTGTGCACATGACATCATGAGCTCCCACACTGGTATCACCGTACACTATACCATGTCCACACTCCTGCCTCTCCCCAGTACAGAACTGGGAGAGAGGTGGCTCTGTTCACCAGCCTCTCTTGTCACCATTTAATCATCTTCATCTGCCCGGGGCCAGGAAATCTGGAAACTGGACTACTCCCAGTGAGTGAGAACCTCAAAGTCTCTTGGCATGCTTAAAAGAAACAAACAAAACAAAAACCCTACTTTTCTTCCTATGAGATAAAACACCTTTTCCTTCTTGTTATCCCAGCAATGCCTGAAAGGGCATACCCTCCTCCCTGAGTGTTCATCAGGGACACACATCTATCTGTCCAGACCTTTTTGTATGTAAAGTACTTTGTTTGACACTGATTGCCAAAACCTCTAAAAAGTGGAGCAGGGCTGTGCATCATGATGCTATTACGGGGTAAGAGACTTGCCAAAGGACACATAACTCATGAGTGAAAGAGCCAAGATTTGAACTCTTGATCTTTTGCTCTTCCTGCTCCCTCCTGGGTCTCCTGAGTGTAAACTTGCTTGAAGAAGGAAAGGGCTGCCTGCTACCCCACACAGAAGAAGAGTCTATGGAGACGTGGGGAGCTCCCATCTATCAGCTAAGCAGAACTGTGAGAATTTCTGTTTTAGGTCAAGACCTGTGATAGGCATTGGGGACCCAGAGGTAGATCCACCTGGTAGCACAGATGAGAAGTTGCCACAACAGATCTAACTCAAAACATTGAAAGTGACACTGTCCAGTACTGAAAATAATTGAGGACAGTATCAATCAGTATCATCCATCTTTCAACTAAGAGGCTTGCTTCTGGGAAGCCTGTACACTCCTGTCCAGATCCATCAAAGTACTTCAAAAGGACATGGCATAAACCTGAACTGCTGAAAGCATGTCTAGACTAGAGTCCCAGGCTTGCTTGTACACCAGTGAGAACCAGGTCCTAGAGAGACTAACTTGCATCCCATGTATCTCAGTGCTTTCTGGCCATCCGGATTGTTCCAAGTTTGAAACCTAGGGGTGTTTTTTTAGAAGGCTTGATGCTCTGTTCTAAATAGGCTTCAGAAATGAGTCATGGGAAGCATACAGATAGGACCAGCTCCTTGGTCACCAAGTTCTGGCATCCTTATTGTGCAGACATGACACATCAAACTAGGGATTGGCTGAACCAGGCTTAGTTCCCTGCGTATCAAATATCTTGCCCCTGCTATGTATGGGCTCTGGCCTTCATAGCATTCTGGCTGGATCACTTGTCGTGCCATGTGTGACTCACTAGGTCTGCCTTTCCATCTTGTGTTAACCGTATCACTGCTGAGTGTGTGGCCTCCCAAGCTTGAGAGATTAGAGAAGGGTACTCTGGATTGAAGTGGACAAAGGGGAGCATATCAGTGGAAGAAACTTAGCCAGACTCACTGGTCAGACAACACCCGAGCCTCTAGGCAGACTTTGTGGATATGCCAGGCTGGCAGCAAGGCTTGTCCTTTTCCTACTCCCATTCCCTCTCCTAGAAAAAACACTCCTGAAATCTGGCATTATGTGGTTCCAGGACTCGGCCTTCAAAATCCCAGTAGGTCAGCTTAAATATTTCATGGCCAAACTTGCCTGAGCCAGATTTAGGTTCCACTCCGTCAGTTTCTCCTGTGGGTATTTCCTAATTTATATACTGTTGATGCCAGCCAGAAGGCCAGCCAAGAACATAGGAGTTAAAACTGGTTGCCACAGAGCCAAAGAGGAACATAGAAGACAAAGAAGCACTTGCTTCTCTGTGGCTGCTACATCAGTAGTCCTTAGGTATCCCTGCTGTGGGCAGTGTGTCCTTTTATCCATTCCAGTCTGAGGGATAATTTTCTTTCCCACGAGAACAGGTAAGACAGCTTTGCAGATAGCAGCAGCCCACAGGAATCGGCTTTGGGCTAGCATCCTCTGTCCTTGACCCCATCTCAGTCATCCTCCAGGTTCCAGCCATCCTCCTCATGCATGAAAGTCAGATTCAATGAAGAATAGGACTGGCCCAGAGACCTCAGGTCAGCCAGATCTACTGGCTTGTGAACCAAGCTCCTTACAGGGTGATGCAAGGCTAGGCCTCCTGCACCTTGGAGTTGTCTTTGATCTTTGAAGGCCCAGGGCCTGTCCCCTTCCTGTCTTCAAGGCATCTGCATCCCTTTCATATCACATGACAGAGAAGCTTGTTCTCATGGCATGTAACATCCCTGTGAAGAGAGCGTTGTGTATGATTTTGTATTTTTTAATTCATTTTAACCTACAGGTTGGAATCTAATTTTTAAATTTTATTGGAACTCACATTTTAAAAACAAATAAAAACATTAAAAATAATAATAATTATAATAATAAACCTTTGACCGGTGTCTTCCAAGTAGTTTCATCAAATAATTTATAGGTGTTTCCAAAACACAGCCTGGAGTGTTAGATTAGAAAGCTCTGTGGCCACGCTTGTGTGTATGAAGTGTAAATCTGGTTTTGTTGTTTTGGATTCCTTTGGGTTTTGTTTTGTTTTGAAGATCAGATAGTGATCACTTTGAAAGGTTGAAGCCAAGAGTTTGTAACTATGATATTTACTGTAAGCTGTAGAACATTCAACTATTAAAAAAAAGTTTCCCAAAAGAAAAACTAACAACAAAAAGTGGTTCTTGGGTGAGGGAGGCACAGACAACCTCCAGCCAGTGAGTCCCTGCCCTTCTCCCCCAGGGAATTCTAAGCTTTTTTTACCTGTTCTGAGTACACACCTGGTACCCCAGTACTCTGGAAGTGGGGTAGGATTGCAACTTGAAGGCTGTGTCTCAAAGGATGTGGAGATGCTCAGTGGTTAGAGCACAGGCTGCTCTCACAAAGGGCCAGGGTTTGAGTCCCAGGACCCACAGTAGTTCACAACCATCCATAACTCCAGTTCCAGAGGAACACATGCCACCTTCTGGTCTCTGGGGGCACCAGGCCCTCACGTGGTTGGTGCACTTACATGCAGGCATTCATACACATAAAATTCATACACACATTTATATATGAGTCTCAAAAAAGAAAACAAGCAATTCTGAGTTCTGTGTCTTCTCTAGACTGCGATGGGGCACAGTGGATGGGAGCTGTGAAGTGGCAGGTTTAGCACCTGGACCAGACAAAATCCAGGGAAGCTAGTAAAGAGTGAACATCTATTATGGCTCAGTGGTACCTGTGTGGGAGAGACCCCTAGCATCAAAAAGAAAGAAAAAAGGAAAAGCAGTAACAAAAACCCTGCCATTTTTTGAGTGTCTTATGGCTGGTTCTTACTATTCACTTCTTGCTCGTTGACCTTTGAGGTCCTCATGCCTTGCTGTGAGGGAAGTTCTGCTACTTGTCCAACGTGAGAGGGGAGTTAAGGAGGGAAGGACATTGTAACATTGAAGTTGGAAATCATACTTTTTCTGGTTCTAGAATCCAGGCCCATCTCAGACATTTTCTTAAAGGATGTAGTCTCCTCTCCTCAAAGTAGTGAGGGAGCATCAGATAGGAAACCAAGGGGGTCTTGGTGGCTTATTCCAGGACTTGTTACAAGTTCACAGGGCCTCATACAAACCAGTCATTATGGACTCTTTTTTCCCTCCTGTACATTTGGATGTCCTGTTCCCTTCAGTGTGATACCACTGCCAATGTTGCTCAGGCTTTGTCTTAATTACTTTTCTATTGTGAAGGTACCGTAACCAAGGCAACTTACAGAAGAGTTTATTGGGACTTAAAAGTTTCAGAGGATGAATCCGTAATCACCACTGCAGCATATTCTTACCTGAAAGACGGAAAACATGTGCACAGGAGCTACCTGGAAATGGCATGGCTTTTTGAGACAGGGTTTCTCTGTGTAGCCCTGGCTCTCTTGGAACTTGATTTGTAGACCAGGTTGAGATCTGTCTGCCTCTGCCTCCCAAGTGCTGGGATTAAAGGTGTGTGCCACCACCCCCTCCAAAGCATGGGCTTTTGGAACCTCAAAGCCTGCTCCCCTCCTAATTTTGAAACAGTTGCACCAACTGGGGACTAAGCATTCAAATAAATGAGCCTTAAGGGGATCATTCTCATTTCAAACTGCCACAGGCTTAGGCATCCAACTAGTTTTCTTTCCCAGGGCCTGGCCCTCACAGTTCATGTTCCACAGCTAATAGGCCAAAGACTCAATGTTCAACTGTTGAAAAAAACTGGCCAAAAGTGATTAGGTGTGTGCCCCTATGTTTACTCAACACGGTTGTATTAGGTTCAATAATGTTTGAAAACTTTACAAGGGCAGGAGTGGAACGCAGAGACACTGGGCCTGCTTAGCTTGGGTAAGGCTCTGAGTTCCATCCCCAACAAGAATCACTAAAACCCTCCATGGGGTGAAGATACACAGAGGCAACCTGCTGTTCCAGTGGACATACCTTGGCCCATGCTGCAGTGGGAACTGGAAATTGGTACACTAAGCCTCACTCTGCCTCTTGACATCCTCCCAGCCTTCCATTCTATGATCCATTGTGGACCTGGTGAAGGGAGGAGAGGGCACCTTATCTGGGATAGGATGGATCATCTTAGGCTCATCTCTAGATCACAATGGCAGGGCTATTGTCTGGTAACGGGCAGAGTGCTAGAGATTGGACTCCAATACCTGCTCTTCCCTCCAACTCCTACCTCTACCCACTGAGAGGGCTACAGGGGTTTGCAGGAAAGTTTCCAAGGGAAGTTGTGGGGTTGTGGAGACCAAGAATGTCATACATCTACATCATTTTTTTGCCCTGATGTTGGGGAGACACACAAGCAAATGAGGAAACAAGTTGGTTTTTTTTGAGCAAGCAGGAGCAGGTTAGAGTAGTGCTCATAGTGATAGGAGCGTTCTTACCAGCCTGGAAGCCTGAACGTGGTATCTCCACCCTGACTGGTATCCGAATGTGTCGCTAATCTAGCCTTCCCAGACAATTGATGAGGTCCTACCTCCTGCCTCACCCTCCAGGACACTTATCTTCACATGCCACCCAAGTGGCTGTGTTATCCAAATTCTAGATAAGTTGGGGTACATGAGTTGGCTGAACGGACAGCCAAATTTGAGTAGCCAAACCCTGAGATAACAGTAAATGGATGCCCAGTGCACACTGCAGCCATCGGGGCCATTTCCTTGGATACACAGAGGGAGACCTTGTCTACTCCCAGTTCACAGTCCCAGAGGACCCTGTACCCAAAGGCTGTAGAGAGGAGGGAGAGGTGGGTTCTCAAAACATCTGCTCATCCTGTCAGAGGTAGCTTTTTTTCTTTTCTCTTTTTCCTTTCTTTCCTGCCACTGCTAAGCTAGCCACCTACCTTGGTTTCTGCCCAGAAGACTACTGTCCTCAAAAAAGCTAGGCTTTCTGAAGTCCTGGCACAGCCAGCTGGTCCTCTCTCCAGGCCAGGCTTCCATACCTCACAAGTTTTATCAGTTTCCAGTCCTTCTGCCTCCATGGGATAGCCAGTAGTGTTTGCATGTGTCACTCTCTCCCATGTTAAACAGTATACCACACACAAAAACCCTAACTTAAGGTCTCACCAGCCACGGTGACTTTAATATGGGATGGTATCTCTCGATTTACCTAGCACTAATCCAGCTCTCGTCACATCCCTTAAACTCACCAAGACCCTGTCTACCCCCTAAGGCACATAACAGCCTGCCTGGCCTCTCAGCGAACTTTGTCCAAACTCTACACCCATTCTTGGCTACCAGAACCTGATGGCTTTCTTACTGCCAGGCGCTAGGGTCTGCCCTGAGACCTTTTTCTAAAACAATGGACTGGACTCTCCTGCCCACCTGTGTTCCAAATGCCCTTCCTACCTATTGGTCTGGCCTTTGCACATGCTACTCCCAATTTATGGGTCACACCCCCCCTCCCACACTCTGAGCTTCCACTAGAGCAGTTGCCACTCACAACATGGCTCTTGTGCCCATGAAATACATTAGTCCATGTTAAGATGTGCAAAATACATAAGACTAAACTGAAGGGGAAAAGTTCATAATTTTCATAATGATTTTATATCACAGTGAAAATGTTCTGGATATAACAGGTTAAAATATTTAAGTTTATCCCCATTTAAAAAAAATTTTTTTTTGGAATGATTATAACACTTTCAATCGCACATATGCCTCAGCCCATCTTTCTCTTGGGAAGCCTGGCCTCTGGAGACTTTGGTGAGAATGAGGAAGGTGCTGAGGAGGGAAAGGACAATGTGTAGCGCACCTGGCCAGGCCCCTGGAAGTATGAGGTAAGCAAACAGTTTTCCAGAGAGGATACAGGGCAAGGATGCACCTCAAGACACCACTTTCTGCCTTTTATTACTCAAGTGTGTGAGGCTGGAGATGTAGGGACAGGGCGACAGCCGGTTTCAATAAATAAGGAATGGGATGGGCAGCGGGCCCCGTGCCCGCACGGCCCCACATAAATAACGATGCACCGAGCCAGATCAGGGACTAAGACAGGCTGGATTGGCAGTCATCCCTGCTGCCCAAAACTCAGGCAGACACTGCCACAGGGTCGTGGAAACCACAGGCCAGAGGCACTCTAGCCCAGCAGCCTCCTCTTCCCACAGCTCTAGAGCTTGATGGCAGCAGGGTGGACCAAGGCTCTGTACCAGAGAGCCCTGTCCAAGTCAAGTCATTTATCAGTTTCATTAAAAAGAGCAGGGTAGGGGCAGGCACATGCACGAAGCCCCTTCTGAAGGCATCACCATACTAGACAGTCCCACGGGAGCCTTAAAGGCCAAGGCCTGGGAAGCAGCAAAAACAGGCCAGATAAAGCTACTAATGGGAGGGTAGAAACGTCAAGCTCCCCAAAACAGGACTCAGCCTAGAGTCTGCAAAGAGCTGGGGAGGTCCTGGGAACTGAGCTCTCCCCCACTTCACACTCAGAGCCTAAGGATGAGCCCAGGATTGGGACCCAGGTACTCTGCCCCTAGCACAGGGCTCTTTGCTACCCTCTCCCTTTATAGGGCCTGCCAGAAGGCAGGGAGGTACATCCAGGGTCCAGGACATGAGCAAGAGTGGCTAGTTCCCAAGGCACAAGCTGGGGCCCAGGCAGACACCACTCCTCCATCAAACAGACCCCTAGGGGACAGAGGGCTCCTATGATGTGTTCAAGGGCAGGCACAGGGTTAGGGCACCCCGCAGGGAAGTAACAGGGCTGCAGGGATGGGGCGGGCTCTTGATCTCCTGCTCACGCGCCGCAGGCTGCCTCCTCAATGAGGCGGACGGTCCCACCTCCAGGACTTGGCCTTTGCATCTTGGTCCTCAGTCCCAGCTGCAGCTCTCCCTCCTGCAGGAAGCCTTCAGAACCTCCCAGGGCCGGGCAGGGTGTCTAATTCTAGACAGCCCCTCAGATGACCAGGTTGCTTTCACTTAGCCGGACCACGTAGCGGTTCTCCTGGGGGTCAGGGTTGAGGGGTTAGAGCTGAGTCAGAGGCTGCTTTGGCGTCAGAAAAGTGGCATCTACGCAGAGCTCCCCACACTGCCTTCTTGGGCCTTTCTTCTGTCAGGGTTTACCCAGGTGCAAACACAATTCCCTGCCCCAGCCCTCACCTCAGCCTTGCTCTCTGCTGGCGGCTTCAACCACTTAGTATGGCTGCCACCACTTCCCAGCAGTGCCCGTTGCTCCGGGGGAAGACCAGGCTGTGGGGAGTCAGGGAGATCACCCTCTGAAGGCCCAGCCTCCGTGATGGTCTTCACCTCAGATAACAATGAACTGGTCCGCTGCTCAGGAATGCGAGCCACACGGAACCTGTAGGGAGGGGCGGTACCAACATCCCCCATCAGAGGCGGATCCTAGGGTAGAGAAGGCAACACCTACCAGGGACACACTGCAACTTCCAAGATCACAGATTGAGCCTGTTATGCTGCACAAGAGCCCTTTCCAGCCCCCCCAGAGACAAGGCTATTTGTTCCCACTTCCCAGCAAGCCCACATCTAGTTAGATGGGGACAGACCTAAGAAGTCCCAGGTATGATAACACCAAGACCATGCCTCAGGGACCCAAGAGCTCTGTGTGAGATAGCATAGCTGCGAAATAGTGACTTTTTGGCCACTTACGCTACCCAGAGATGCCCAGGAAAGACTAATCAGCACTAAACTGACCCACGGACCTGCCCATCTCCAGGCTGTCAAGTTATTGCCTGACCCAGCTATACCTGCCCACCTTACCTGCCCACAGACAAGATGGTGATCTCGCCCTGACGTCCTGCCTTGGCATTAGCCTTGGGAGCCCTGGATGGGTTGGGCAGGAGGGCGGGAGGAGGAGTGGTGGCAGCTGCTGCCTCAGGAGACAGCAGCACCTCTGGCCACTTCTTCTGGCTACAACGGGAGCAGCAGGAGCCTGAGAGTGAGGCCAAGTCCTGCACAGTGTGGAGGTGGTGGCGATGTGGGCAAATGTGGGGCATGCTGGGAGAAGCTGGCAGCAGCCTGCAGAAGGAGGAGTAGAAATAGTCACTGGGGCAAGCCAGGGCAGGGAGACTCCATCAAGAAAAGGGACACAGTGACGTAAAAGGGAACAGACCAAGTGGAGATCCCCGGAGGTAAGCTGATGTTTGAGGGCCCCATCCCTCACCTGGGTACAGGCCTGTGGCTCGTCTGTACCAGTTGTTTGCTGTGATATTCTTTCAGCAGCTCCTCCAGGGCCGCTGCATTCTCTGCGGGCAGGTGGAGTCAGTACCCAACTCCAAACTGAAGGAGCAGAGCACCCCACCCCACCCCTCAGCAGACAACCCCCGCCTGCTCCCACATCCCTGTCCCAGGGCCTGAACAGGTGTCCTTCCATCCCTCACCAGTCAAGATCAGAGGCAAAAGGGCAGCACCCAGGGTCAGAGCACCCATCAGACTGAGGCTCTGGACTGGGGAGGCAAAGCTGGCAGGACTTCCCCCAAGTATTATCTAAGGTTCTGGGAGACTCCCCACTCCCAGGCATGGGGTGAAACGGAAAGACGCTCTCTTCACCTTTCTTCTCTGTGATCAGGCGCACTAGGACTCCAATGGTGTCCTCATTGGCATCCTCTGTTCTATAGGCAGGATTGATCCCTGGGAAAAACAAAAGGAATCCGAGATTCTAGGGAAGATGGGACTCAGCGCTCCCAAGCTACACCAGGATCTGCTGGCAGAGGGCGCCACAGACCTTGCTCAGAGTTACAGCAGCATCTACTGTGCAGTTCAGGTGACAACCCCCATAGGCCCAAGACTACCCAAGGCTACCAAGACTCAAAAAAGATGCTACCATCTTTATTATCCTGCACCCAGTGACTCCAAGTGTTCAGGACCATCTGAAAACCCCATGTTTTAAACATCTGCATACTGTGCCAGCCTCTTCCAGGTAGACACTGGGCCTCTCTTGGCCTTGGAGAACTATAGGCTCTCCCTACTCAGAACTCCCAACACCATGGAACTATTTAACAGTTTTGGGCTTAAACCTCAAAGGAATGAGAACGGACCACTGTGATGGGTCCTAAGCCAGAAGCTTGTTTCCAAAATTGTGTACCCAGGCAGCAGCCAGCAGTTAAAGTCACTAAGCTGGCAAGAACACCCCTAGGTAAAATGGCCTTGACTCACTACCTTCCTACT
Organism: Psammomys obesus; assembly: GCF_907164565.1. Taxonomy (NCBI): domain Eukaryota; kingdom Metazoa; phylum Chordata; class Mammalia; order Rodentia; family Muridae; genus Psammomys; species Psammomys obesus. The sequence continues at coordinate 35,471,798 of NW_026596046.1, forward strand.
CACTCACTCCATAATTCAGTGTTAAGAACTGGAAGGGGCCCTGGGAAGCTGGCGTGAAAAGTGTGTGTCACTCCTAACTTGGCCAGAAAGGCTTCTGAGGGCCCAGAGCAGTGCATATGCCCATGAGGTCTCTACCCTTCGGGAGCACTGGTAAGCAGAAAAAGTAATGGCCCCAAGGCCCTCTCCTTCTTCCGCCAGTGCTTGTCTCAAACCACAGTGGAGCTGAAGCCTGAACCCTACGTGGTGCCTGCCAGAATAGTGACTCCACACTCCCACCCCACGCAGGCCATTCTCCTGCTCCAGACCAAAGACTAGAGGTCACTTTGAATCCGACAACTGTAGCCTGCTGCCCCAACAGAGTCCCAGCCCTATAGTGGAGCAAGGCCTCACGCAGAGCAGGAACCTCACCAACACCACTTGCCCAGCTCGCCATTTTCTCTCTGCCTGTTGCCCTACCTCACCATCCTCCATGTCAGTCTGCACTGTTGCCATCGAGGCTGCTGACAGCACCTCCAGGAGGCCTTCCAGAGTAGCCCTCTGCAGGCCTCCTATCAGACTCCTAGACCAGGAAGCCCCCTTCAAAGCCCCTAGCCCCCACCTGGACCCAGCCAGATCTTACCACTGCCTCCACCTCCAGGGCTGGGCCCCACTTCCTTGTGGGCTGTGCAGTGGTAGCCCTTCCGCTTGAGCAGGTTGCACACTAGGATGCCCAGAAGCCCCATTAGACAAAAGACAGGTACGATGGCGATCACTGCATACTGGGCAGCCGTCTCCTCGGGACCACCTGCCCGAGTGCCATTCCCAGGCTGCCGAGGTTCACCGTTGCTGTTGGCACCTGCTGCCACTTCAATGCCACGCCGGGCCCGCCGTCCTGACTCTGAACACCACAGAGGATGGAAACAAGGAAACAGAAAAATCATACAAGAAGTTGCTAGGCTGGCACTGCCCTCCTCAGTCCCAGAAAGGCTCTCTGCCTGACGTCCGGTGTCTGCACACTTTTACCACAGACAAGGTGGTGATCTTGCCTTGATGTCCTGCCTTGGCTTTGCCTTGGGAGCCATGGGTAGGTCTGGATAGGAGGCTGGGAGCAGGAATGGTGGCAGCAGGTCCAAAGACCTGAGCACAAAGCTGGGGGAAACTGATACTCCCTTTCAGTTCACCCTCCACCCTAGGGAGACAAGGGCCAGCTCATGCCCTTCTTCCTGAACCATCCAATTATCCAGCGAGGCTTCCTTGGGCCTTAGCCTACATCTGCCCCTCAGGCAAGGCGCATGGTGTAAATGACAGACACACATGGTCAACTCCTGGGCAAAGGGACATAGGACTGTGCCTTGTCACAAGAGGTGATGGGCTCCGTGTTAAGAGTCACATACATGTATGTGTTCACAGGTATGTGTAAAGGTACATGCGCATGCTCACGTGCATCTTTAGGGAGAACAAGATCAAACAGGATATGAACCCCCAGTCCTCATGGTGGCTGCCTGATGCTGGGTTGTCACTATGACTCAAAAGCAAGGTGGCGGTGCTGCTTAGCAGTTAAGAGCACAGGCTGCTCTTCCAGAGGGCCCAAGTGAAATTCCCAGCACCCACATGGCAGTGCACAACTGCCTGTAACTCCAGTTCTAGAGGATCTGACACCCTCACACAGACATACATGCAGACAGAACACCAACGCACATGAAATGAAAATATAAATTTTTTAAAAAGCAAGGTGGCTGACCATATATGCTGATCACCTCTGGCTGCCTGTCCTCCTACGGGCTGGAAGAGGCCCCTAGTTCCCTACATGAGTGCTTCTGGGACGCCCAGGCCCAAGTTCACTGACAGCTTTTGCTGTCTCACCATCTACTACTCACCATCACAGCCACCAGCACTTGGAGGTGCCCTGGAGCATGGCTGACACGGAACATGAGGAGCTCCCTGTGGCCCAGACCACCTGCAGGGAGGGAAGACGTCACTGAGGTCCTTAGGAAAAACTGGATTCCTTCCTACCAAGTGCCAATGGTCCCACCCATCCATTTCACAGATGGGAAGAGAGGCCCGCTCAGGGGACAGCGGGCCAACAACCCAGCTGAGCCCACCCTCACCCTGAGCTCACCCAGGCTGGCAGTCTCCACACACGGTATCTTGAGTTGCTGTGCCAGGCTGGGCCTCCAACCTCCTCTGAAGGCTGCAGCGGTAATGAGGCTGGCATGGCTGGGAGTCCCATGAGGCTGAGAAGGTGCCTGGGGGGCAGGTTCTGCATAATGTGCCCTGCCCTGGGCCCTGTGGGAGAGGAAGAGGGTTACAAGGCCAGGAGCCACGCCAGAGGTCTCTGGCACCCAGGCCCAGGCCTCCCCTCTGCCCCCAGGAGTCTTCCCAGGACAGGACAGCACATCGCTCACCAGGTCCGGCTCCTTGCCAGGTGGACACAGCCGAGGGGTTATTGATGTTGGAGTGGCCAGAGGCCAGGGCAGCAGCTGGAAGGATGCAGGCGGAACAGAGGACATGGTGACGGAGGAAGGAAGTGTTAGGCATGGGGCCTTCAGGGTCCTCTGCTCACTACCTCCTTCCTAAACAGAGCATGAATTGCATACGACGCAGGCCCCTAGCCAGGCTTCAGGGGCACTCTTAGGGCCTGCCTCAGCCAGTTCTGCTGCACTGCCAGTGTCTAGGTAGAGAGAATTACATATGCTTCTGGAAAATACTGGAAAGGCCTAGCTGGGATCGGGACCTCAAGCCCTCGAGCCTGTGAATTACTGCCCTTTCAGATGAGTTACACCTCCTCACCCCAGACAGATGAGGAGGAAATACTTCCGAATTCCTCTGAGATTGTCTCCCTTCCTGCTGTGCACCCCCCCCCCCCCCCCCCCCACCACCACTTTCAACTTGTCCCCCCCCCTCGTGACCCCCCCCCCCACCCCTTCCCCCCCCCCCCCCCCCCCGAGGCTGAGCATGTCATTAACTACCCTCTGTTTATCGAGCCTAGAGCCAAGTCTGCAGCTGGTGCTTACTTACTATTCTGGGCCCTGGGCTGAGTCTGAGACCACATCCTTCTCTGTGACCTCCTCCTATGCCAAGGCCACCCCATTCATAGCCTGCACCTAAACAGGGCATGCCACACTCCAAAAGAATGTTGTTCTAGATATGGGTTACTAGCTCCATCTGGTGACCTCCCCGTGCTTCCCACTAAATTGGATACTACCTGCCCTGACTCCTGCTGTGGGAAGATTCTGTCCCCCAACGTGGACCCAGCTACTAGTGATAGGGTTCTCCAGGCAGAATATCAGACCTGGCCCCAGCACCTGCTAAGGTTACAGGCTGCCTCGTGGCGACCTCAGCTTGTTCCCCCTGAGCTTCCAAAGCTCGGAAGTAGGAAGACCACCATAGATCAGACCCCAAGGTGCTGCCTAAGGCTGCAAGTCTGTGGGTACTCTGACTTCAGCCCCGGAATCAGGGCTTTCTTCAGCTTATACAGATCCAACATCCAGCACATGAGGTATTCCATTTCTTCCAGGTCCCTGCCACATCTGCCAGAGGCAAGGACCTTGTCCTCAGCCATGCCTGCAAATGGAGGAAATCCCTCCAGCCCGTGCAGGAATTGCTTGGGAAAACTGTATGCCCTGGTATGCATGTCATGTGTAGAAGAGGCTGTGTCTGTCTCTGCAGGACTACTACCAAATGCCAAGGAGTGCTAGCCAATGCTCACCAGGACTGAAGGCCTTGGATTCTTCCCAGAAGGAGCCTGAGGCTCCTGAGCAGTGTCTGTACCCTCCCCTCCTAGAGTGCTGGGTGTACACTCAGATTCCTTATTCCAGCTTCTCTGGGGCCTTCCCCAACTCACCACAAAGAGGCCGGACAAAGGCCAGCACAGCAGGCTCTGCTTCATCGTCAGGCTCTGGAGTGACATTGACCTAGGGCAGATGAAGGAAGCTCAGAAGAACAGCCAGACCAGATGGGCAGCTGCTGTCTCCCTCCTAGCCACATTCACGATAGCAGGACTGCTGCTGGGTTCTGGGCAAGCATTTCCCCACGTGGCAGAATGCAGGTCTGAGAAAAGGTGGAACTGACCTGTTTAGGGCCAGCCTTATAGGCAAAGGCAGAGAGAAGCTGAGGACTCTGTAGCTCAGGTTTCCCAGGAGGAAGTGCTTCCTTCCCCTTCCATAAACAGCCAGGTGCCCTGAGGCATCAGAGGGGACCGAGAGGAAGGAAGCAGGGGAAGGAAGGCCTGTGCTGGGAGTTAAGATATCTATACTGCCTCTAGCCCTGCTGTTACACCAACTTCTCACAGCTCCCAGACCACTCTCACCTTCTGCCTTAATACTTGCAGAGTCTGCTATAGGAAGACCCTAATCCTTCAAGGCCAGGTCAAAGGCCAAGTTGTGGAAGTTCTTCTAGAAGCCTGGCTCATAGGCTGTAATTCCCGCTCACTCTGTCACCTATTGCTGTCTACGCCTCCACCAGGGAGGCCTGGGCATATGTGCTTGCATCTCCGCCTGCTCATGTGTCAAGGCAGACCAGAGAGGGAGTGTCAAGATAGCAGGCATTCAGCCTGCTGGAGCCTCTCCAGCAACTCCTTTATGCCAGACGCGCCTCTGTGTTAGGGAATTAGGAACACCAATGTCCACAGAGGACACCATGGCAAACAGATTAAGAGACAATGGTCACACAGGGAGATGTTTCAGAACTGTCACTGCCAGCTCCCCAGCCCACTGACCCCCAGCTGAGTGAGGCTCTTAGGCCCAGACAGTAGCACCTCTAGAGAAGTCTAGCTAGTGGACAAGGTTGGAGTGGCAGGAAGGATTCAGATTAAACAGAAAGTTTATATGTATTTCCCAGAGGCCTGGCTTTAGGCCTCACAGGCTGGGGTAGGTGGGTCATCAGGCATCAACACAAGCTATGTACAACCTCTGAAACCCAAGGGTGCTCCAGGGCCTAGCCCTCCCCCACACCACTGGATGAGGGGGTCATAGGCTGTTGGCTGCCACGCCCGGCAGAGGACTTGTTGCTTGCAGGAGGTTCCAGGTCACAAAGCTCCCTCTCTGCTGGTAGCCAGGCTTCCCGGCTGGAAATAAGAGTGGAGCAGAGGAAACCTATCTGCCACCTGACCCGGGCCTGGCCCCACAAAGACTAGGGCCAGGGGTTCGAGTTACACCCAGGGGAGGGGGAGGAGCTCCCATCACATCATCCAGGGACTCTCCAGGTCACTGGCAGCGGGCCCCTCTTGGGCTCCAGGCCAACTAAGGGGAAAACCAGAGATAGAGAAGGCCAGGCTCCAGAGTAGGAAAAGGCCACATGTGGCAGTCAACACCCAACAGGTGGCACTCCTGACTCATCCCTTGACCTGTCCTTCCTCAAATTCAGTCACAAAACTGCCTTCCAGGTTCTGCACCATAGTGTCCTTTAACCCTCCCGGACTCCATGTACCCTCAAGACCACCTCCTATGGCTCCTCCAGTCCTTCACTGTCACAGACCTGACCACAAACCCTAAGTCTTTGGGTTGCCCCCACAGCATGCTCCCAGCCCCAGAAGCCCTTCATGTCCTCGGGCAGTCCAGAGGGCTAAGACAAGGGGTGAAAAGCAAGAGGCAACACACAGAGGAGAGAAGCCCAGGACCACCGGGACCCTAGCTGCACCTGCTAGCTGACCTGAGCCACAAGGAGAGGCTATTCAGCTGCCCATCTCAGACAGGCCAGAAAGCCAGTGATCTGGGGACTTCCCGGAGGACCATGAGGGTCCAGAGGCCCAGCCTCAAAGCCAGAGTGGGCCCACTCAGGCATACCCTCCGACAGCCGCCGCCCAGGGCCCCTGCCTTCTAATTATGCACCTTCTAATTACCACAAAACTGGCACTTACTGCAGTCTGGCTGCGTGGCCCCTCTCAACCAGACTGAGCCCCACCCCCGCCCGCCTGCGCAGCCGCAGGCGCACACGTGCACGCCTGCTGCTGCAACCTCGGCCCTCGTCCTCTAGAAGCCGAAACGCTACCCTAGAAACCCACGGGAAACAAGCTCAAAGAAGCTCCCAGGCTAGGAGTGCTCATGCTTCTCTTGTCTAGAAGGCCAGGCAGTCGGTGATACCCCAGTCCCAACACCTCCTAAGAGCTGCCTGGAGGTTAGATGACAGAAATGGCAACTCTGCAGCCCAAGAGTGAAAGGTACAGCCCACAAAGCCCTTCCAGCTCCAGGGTACCTGAGGGAGAGAGGCCTCCCTACCACACAGGGTTGAAGAGGTAGTTCTAGCTGAGAAGGAAGTTACCCAAAGGCCACTCCTCCAGGTCTCCTAGCCCCGAGCATCTCGGCCACTAATCCCCTGTGGGACCTGAGCCCCGGGCTTCCCTAGCCTCAGTTTCCTCATCTGCAGGTCAGGTTGTTTATCTTCTGTGATGGAAGCCTGTCTTGAAGCTTGGCCCAGGTAATTGGCCTCAAGTGGGTCACGGGATTTCCTCCTCACACCCCCATGGGGGTGGTAATTAAGAATTTGTTGGCTTGCTTGTTCACTGCTTGTCCCCCAACCAGACAGCAGTCAGGGTAGGCATGTCTGCTTTATTCACCACAAAGCCCAGCCCCCCACCCAGGCATGGAACTCGAAGCCTCTACCAAATGGGCTCAGAGACTCGGGGAGGGAGGGCCTTTCTTAAACCTAGCCCTCCAGAGAAGTGCCCAAGCAATTAGAACAGAAATTCCTTGAGTACAAGCCAACTAGCAAAGCTACCACAGGGATCCAAGCTGCGGTAGAGGCTGCCAGTGGAAGCTGCTCCAGGGAGCCGCTGGCCTAGAGGCCTCACAGAAAGGGGAAGCTATAGACTTGCCCAGGCCTCAGGCAGCTTCCTCTTTCCTGGAACTGAATCTGTGGGTTTACCCCTGGCCCCAGCCAAGGCCCCCCAAGTACACTCCAAAAGATCTCCCAAAGCTGCTGCCCTCTTCTTCCGACCTCTAAGCCAACCTTACCTGCAGCCTAGGTGTCCTGACAGATGTGTTTGTGACCTGAGCCAGCTCTCCAACCCTTAGAATGGCATCCCAATGCAACTCGGAAAATCTCCTTGCACAAACGGGAGATTGACACAAACACCAGTCACCTTAAGTTTCCTTCTCAGCTACTTGAAGCTTCTTTCAAGTCACAGAGATGTGTGTTACCTGTGGTTTCCTCTGCCCAGAAACCCCTCCTATAACTTTTGGCCAACACCTACTCTTCCTCCAGGGTGAAGTTCAAAGTCACTTCCTCCTGTGGGCTGCCCCAACCACCACCTCCCCTCAGCTACGGCCCCATCTGCCCAGCCTCTTTCTCACCACAACTGTCCTTTATGCCCAGTGCTGTGCTGGGGGTGAGAAGCAGAAGAGAGGTCTTCAGTAGAGTACCCAGCTCTGCCAGAGAAGGAAGGCCAGAAAGAACACATTGCTAGTGGAGGAGCTAACCTCGGGACACGTCACTGAACACAGCCTGCTCCCTCTGCTCTTCACTGGCTGTGAGGCTGTGGGGCCGTGCAGAGGGCTCATGGGAGGGTAACATGAGGATTCACCATTCTCAGCACAGGACTGCCACAGAGTAAGCCCTAAATAAGTATGCACCACACTTCACGGTGCCTCAGTTTCCCAATGTGTAAATTTTAAAAACGGGCACACATCTGACCAGCAAGTGTAAAGCTCAGGAAGATTCTCTTTTGTAGTGTTATGATCGGTGATTAGCAAGGTAGGGGTGAGGTGTAGAGGAGGAGTCTGGGAAGACTGGCAAGCAGAGCCCAAGTCATGCTGAGCTTGCACTTTTCCCAGGGCCTACAGGAACCCTGAGAGGTTGAGCAGAGGAAGCAAAGCACTGAGTGATTTGCCTCTAGGTGGGCAGGTGAACTAGGCTGCCAGCCAAGTGAGGGCACTGAGGGAGAGGGAGGGGGGGATCAGAGCCCACCTGGGGTAGGGCAGGTAAGAAGGCAGATTCTGCTTCCCAGCCTGTGGCCTGCCCTGAAGCCGCTAGAGGCAAGGGTTGCCTGGAAACACAGCTGGACACAGGCCTTCCTCAGCAGTGGCAGTGCCAGGCAGCAACAAAGGCAACATCAATAGAGAAATCCAGGTTAGCCAGGGACCCAGTGGTTCCCTGGCAACTGGGGCTGAAGTAGGGCAGTGCCCACACTGGGCACCAGTTAAGGCTGCTAAGCATCGCCAGCTTCCCTAACAGAAGCGGGCAGACCCCAACCGGGGACTATCCCTTTCCAGGCTGAGTTAAACAGGTCGAGGGAAGTCACCGTGGGTTCCTACAGCCAGTAAGTACGAAGGCAGGGATGGAGGCCAGGACTGTATCAGCCCTGCCTTTCCACTCTAAAGTCTAGTCCCGAGAGTTTGAAGCCTAGTCTTGAGAGGCGGACGGACCCTCTGAAGAGTGCTTGCCAGTCTGGTGGCAGGAGGGCTGGTGTAGGGGCATGTGGAGGGTGGCTCAGACTGAAGTTTCACTAGAAAAACCTAGGCAAGGCCCAGAGCAGGTATGGCTCCCACCTGCCAGCCTCAGAGGCCTCTAGAACTGCTGCACCCATGTTCATTTTGTATATTGTGCTAATTTGTACCAAGTCATACAGGAAAGAGCACTGGAAACTATAGGAAGCAAGAAGACTGGGGAAATCTGGGAATTCCCAGAGGCAGGAAGAACAGCTTCAAGGGCTGCTATTGAGGCTGAAGGCCCGGAGATAAACAAAAGCTGCCTCGAGGCTAGGCAGAAGGGAGAGCATCCCCACTCCCAGCTTTCTTCTCAGTTCTGGGCAACCATGACAACCTAGGTCACTGTAGGAGCCTCCTCCAGTGCCGGAATCTTAGAATCCTCTGCCAACCACACTTCCAGGCATCAGAAGCTGGACATGGTTCTGTTCCTCAGACCCCCTGGCTGCACTGGCCCTGCATTTCAGCAGCTCAGGTGGTAAGGTGGACAGGAGGGGCTGAAAGGGCTAATTGGCTCCTTAAGGCTAAGAAAAGGGCTGAGGCAGCTAGATCTGGCTCTCCCAGCTCCTCCAGTCAGAGCAGGAAATGAATGCAATCTTCTCCCTCCTTCCTAGGACAAGTCTAGAGACAGAGAAGAGAGTGTCTGAGATAAGACGGTCAGCTCTGGGACAGAGCTGAAGCTCTCCAGTGGCCCCTCACACAAGTCCCATTGCCTCTCCAGGCTGAGCCCTGCTGGACTCTCCACACAAGCTTCCATGATTCAGACTTGTGGAAAGGAGGCTGAGCTGGCTGAGTAACCTGTAAGAACCCGGTCTACGGCTGGCAGGACAACTCAGTGGGTCAAGGTACTTGCACCAACACCAAATGACCTGGGTTCAGTCCCCCGAGCCCACATGGTGGAAGGGAAGAACTGATCCCCGCAGGTTGTCCTGACTTCCACACCACCACATCAATGCAAAATAAAGAAATGTACTAATGATTGTTTAAAAAGAAACTAGTCTGAAAGGTAACAAGGCTGACCACCACTGGAGAGGTAACAATCAATAGTCAGCTCTTGCCAGTGTCACCCACACCTGATGCCCCAATGCTTTCAAGGGCCTGCGTTAGCCCACACCAACCTTTAAGAACCATGGACTGCCTCCTCTGGCCCCAAGACAGGACAACAAGGGCCCAGGGGGAAAACACCCATTTCGTCCCTCATTCTTGCTGCTACCTCCCGCTCCCAGAAGTCAGCTTGGCTATGGCCCTGGCCACACACCTCCACTTTGCATTGAATTGGTAATAAGCCGGGATGGTCTAGAAACTGCTCAGCATAAGCCCTGACCCCATCATCCCAACTTGGTTGACTGGAGCAGAAATTTGGGGAGCAACTGAGAAGAAACCACAGGACCCCTGCTCACTCTCCAGTTCCTCAGGCTTGGGTGCTGGGGAATGAGGCCCTTCCTAGAGGAACCGTGCTGAGGCCTGGGCATATGTGTGACCAAAGGGCCAGTAGGGGCAAGGCTAGGCTCTGGAACAATCCACCTGGGCTGAAGGTCTGGCTCTCTCACTGTGTATCTGTGACCTTGTCCAGGTCACTTAACCTCTCTTGAGCTTCGGGGCTTCCATAGCTTCAAAGGCCATGGAAGGGATATTTGGAATCACATCTAAGCCATGCTGGCCAAGAAGCACCGGTTCTCACACCACAACCTCACAGGGGGTCATCGGAGGAACTCAGGCTCCAAACAAGCGATGTCCAGTCAAGGCCACCCAGGTGCTTGGGGGCCGAAAGCACACTGTGAGGAACCCCAAGTAAGTCGCAGCAGCAGCATGAGAGAGTGCCGACGTGGCGTGTGTGCCTGCCTCCGCACCAGCTGAGGCCACAGGGTGAGGAGAGAAGAGGGCTGCACAGGGACAAATCCAGCAGTCCGCATGTGGCCCCACCTGCCCAGAACCTGGGCTAACTGGGTCTGCTCAGATGACCTCACAGTGTGGGGACGATCCCGAATACACAGGCTGACAGCAACTCTACAAGCAGGCCTGAGCCCAGCCTTCAGGAAGCTTTCCTATCAGGGGACCCACTGAGCCATCACTTCTCCATCTCCTTTGACCCTTGTCAGTAGTCAGGAGGCTGCCTGAGGGAGTAGAAAGGAGGCAGAATGCAGGGCGCATTGGCTCCCGGTTCTTTCCCACCACGAGTATACACAGGGCCAGGTTAGTTCCTTCTCTCAAACACAGGCTTGGACCCTGCCTCTAATTGGCCACAGAGGCCCCTCCATCCCCCTCCATCTGTGCTAAACAACCAGGCACACAGGGTGGTTTATTTATAGAGTGCTCGTCTTTCCCAGGGTGGCCCAGGAAAGAAGTCTGAACTTCAAGGCCACAGACCTGGGTTTGGATCCCAGCATCTCAGGGTCTAAAAAGGGTCATCTGATTCCTAGTTTCCCTGGCTATGTCAACAAGGACTGGGACCTCTCTAGAGGACAGGGACAAAGCTGTCCCTGTCCTCTAGAGAGGTTAGGTTGAGCATACAGCAGGGTTGCAACACCGACTTCTGTCCCTACCTTCCTAGTGGCACCAGCTTAGCATGTGCAAGGCTCTGGGTTTGATCCACAGTACTGAAAAGCAAAACTAAAATAAATAAACAAACAAACAAACAGACAAATAAATAAAGCCTGCACGCAGAGAGAGCCAAAGCTCGAACAGAAGTTTGCAAAGCTGTGATAGAACCTGCTGCCCAAGTGTCCAAGGATCGAGTGGCAGGATGGAAAGTGGAGAGGAGAGCTACAGTTGCAAACCTAGGGGCTGGGTGTGCCCTGCCATCCTTGGAACCTCGGTCTCTCCCTGTGTAAAGCGGGCTGAGGCTGCTGGCTCTGACTCCTGGGTCTGTAAATTGGGCCCCTCTATGTTTCCTACCAATGGCAGACACAGGCACCTCCCTCTAGTAACTACCACACCAAACAGAAACCCTGCTTGGCCCCACTGTCATCCCCAGAGGCACATGTTCCCAGAATGGTCTGGCTTAGGCAGGGCATGGAGTAGAGCTGGGGGGCTCCATAGAGGCTGGGCCAGAAGGGAAGGTTAACCCTTACTTAACCCTTCTTCCCTCTCTCCCTCTCCTGGCCCTGAGCTATTTCTACCTCTATGCTGGGGATGGAAATAACTTGGGCTCAGCCCCTGGAGACCAAGACAGCTATTTTCATCAGCCCCAAAAGCACAGCTCCAGTCACTCCAGGGAGGACTGAGGAATACCATGATCCCTAGCCCCAGCTCTAGGCCAGACATCGGCAATGATCAGAATGGGGAGAAGGGGAGACAGAGACCCAGACTGGGCAGGGTACAAGCACAAGGCCACTCCATCTGCTCCCCACCACAGTAAATGGGAGAGTCAACGATAGGGGGATGGGGACTGCTCAAACATGATGAAGGTCACTATCCTTGCCACCCCTGGGCTGTGCTGCTAACTCCAGATCTCCAGAGCCAGGTTAGATGTTTCCAAGGCCAGCCGTAGGCTCTTAAAGGCAGTAGCCAGGTCTTTCTGGTGATCTCTGGCTCACAAGGGGGAGGGGCTACGGGAAGACTGTTGTAAAGCACCCACTTGCAAATTGCCAGCCATGTGTGCACACAAATCTCGCTACAGATTCATAATGGGGCACCTGGGCCAGGCCTGCCAGCCCAAGCATGATAGATGGGAGCTCAGATATTCCATGAGCAATTACCAGGAAAGTGATGATCCTCTCCAAGCTCCTCAGAAGCTTGGATTCCTCAGAAGACTTGAATTCCAGTCCTGGCACTATGCTTACTCCATGTGACCTTGGACAAGCCACTGTGGTTCTCTGAGCCTCGGTTACTCTCGCTACAACAGTCACCACATCTCAGAACCAAGGAAACAGCAGTTACAAAGTGTTTAAAGCAGAGCCTGTCACAGAGGGTAGCAGAAAGCAGAGCCTCCACACACTACTTCCATCTGGCGAGGTACTCCACTGCTGTTGGCACCTCTGGCGCTAAGGAGCCCAGCTGCCACCCATCCTACAGGAACTGCACTGACCTCTTGTGGGAGCAGGGGCCTCAGAATGGTCTTTCCCAGAGATTAAGCAAGAACTCCAAGACCAGATCAGTCCAGAGACTATTCACTGCTGGAGAAAAAAAATTCCCTCTCTCTCCAACCAGGGAGCTAAAGAAAAGAGACCTGAAAAGCTAAAGAAAAGAGAATGTCTTTGGATTGAGATCTAGGCAGCTTCTGAGTGGAGTGTGACATCTTCTCGACCAGCTGAGGGCAAGACTGTTTCCAACCTTTCAGCAGCACATAGGTGCTAAGCTTGGACCACTGTGTCACCAGCAGAAGCCGGCCCCCACCCTGCCCCCACTGCAGTCTGCCTGGAGGGGAAAGGAGAATGGAGAAGGACTGACCCGAAAACAATAGAGGATCCCAAAGTGATGATTCACAGGCTACTCACACCTCTGTGCAAAGACTGAGGCCCAGCCGGCAGATTCTGATAACAACAAGACAAGACAGAATGGGCCTGGCTGGATGCTGGGGACTTCAGTGTGTGTGTACCTGTGTGGAGTGGAGACTAAGACCACTTCACATCTTCTGTTGGGGACTTCAGTGTGTGTGTCTGTGTGTGTGTGTGTGTGTGTGTGTGTGTGTGTGTGTGTGTAGTGGAGACTAAGACCACCTCACATCTTCTGTTGGGGACTTCAGTGTGTGTGTGTGTGTGTGTGTGTGTGTGTGTGTGTGTGTGTGGAGTGGAGACTAAGACCACCTCACATCTTCTCTGCCAGAGGTGCTTTCCTAGCCAGTGGCACCCAGCATTGGCCTCCTCTTCCTTTGCTAGGTCATGTCTGGGTGCAAACAACTCCCTAAACTGAACTCCTGAAGGGTGCCTCAGAGAGAGCTTTATTCCCTAGATTCCTGATCTTCCTTGCTCCCTCAAATGCTAGAAGATGTCAGCTTCTTCCTTGTCTCCTTACTCTGTCCTGAGTCAAGTACAACACACACACACACACACACACACACACACACACACACACACACACA
>NW_026596046.1:35485226-35573315 GCF_907164565.1 Psammomys obesus
CACACACACACACACACACACACACACACACACACACACACACACACTACATGGCCCCACATGCACCCTGTGACCCCGTGACTCAGGCTTGCTCAAGTTATTTAGAGTTCCTCTCTTCTACCTTATACTCACAACTAGCCCCAATCACATTGCAGGCCACACAGTGACCCCAGTGACCTGGGGTCCATCACATACACAATCACACACTCTGCTTGTCTCTCACACACAGGGCCCCTCTGTGTCGCCCGCTGGGCTCGGCGTCACCGCCCAGTGTCCCAGCCACACGTTCGCCCGGGCCAGGCCGCCTCATGCGCCGTGTCACCCACAGTCACGGGCTGACACCGTTCACAACTCCCCCTTCCCGGCCGCCCCGCGTTGCAGCCGCCCCGAGGCGCCGCCGTCCCGTCCCGCAGCCGGTGCTGGTGTCAGTCCAAGTTTCCCGGGCTCCACCGACCCCTCGGAACCCCAAGTTCCGCTGCTTCCTCCCGGGCACCTTCTGACAGACTGCGCAGGGAGCCGGGAGGACGCGCGCGCCGGGATGGGACGGGGACGGGGACGGGGCAGGAGAGTGGGGCAGACGCACCCGCCGCGCGGGAGAACTTCCTCCGAGCGGCGGAGCGGGGCCGCGATCGCCCTGCTTACCTGGCCGGCAGCACCAGCTCCCCTCGGCGTCCGACGCGGCGCCCGGGCCCCGCTAGGCGAGCGCTCCGGGCCGGCCGCGCACCCTGCGCGCCTTTTGAATGAATCGCCGGCCCGGCCGGGAAGCGGCGCGGCCCCGCCCCCCGCGTCACGGCCTCTGGCCCCGCCCCCGACGTCAGAGCCCGCACCTACGACCCCCGAGCCCCGCGCCCCTCAGCCGACCGAGGGCTCGCGGCCCGGCTCCCGGTTCTCCCGCCAGGCCACGCTGCTCTGCATCGCCACCTCTAGAGCCTCCTAGGAACTGCAGGGTTGCGCACGACGGCCCGGAGGCGCCCAGGATGCTTTTCGGATGCGCCCCTTGGGGCGGGGCTGGGGTGTGTGTGCTCCAAACCGAGAAACCCCGGCTTGGGGGGGATGCAGTGACTTGATCGACGCTCAGGTCCCATCACCATTACCTGCGTAACTAGGGCCACAGCTGACGCTTCCTGGGAATTTTCTTACTTTTGGAATTGTTTGCGGGTGGAAACGACCTCAGTGTCATAGATGAGGCTCAGGAATAAGAAAGTCTATGAAGAATGCTCACCTGAGTTCTCCTTTGGAACCTGGCCCAAATACCCCTCCCCCAGCGTAGCTGGTACCTCCCCCAAATAGGTAGGACAGGTGACCCTCCTGTCCCCTGGTGTCCCCTAACACCAGCTGTCCCACCCTTCCCTTCACCAATGCCAGCCATCAGAATGCCCCGTGGAGGCCAGGGTTAGACGTGTAATCCCAGGATTCAAGAGGCTGAGGCAGGAGGCTCCTCAACTGTAGCCTGCGCTACAACAAAGCCTGGAGACTTTGTTTCACAAACAAGCAAACAAACAAAAACAACAACAAAGAGTGCCCAGCGCTATGAGACATTGTTGTAGAAGTCAGGGCACTGTATGCATTGTATTCTGGCCTCTGTAAATCGTGCCCATGTGTGATACAGTGTGTCAGTCCTGCAAGTGGCAGCTCTGTTCACTCAGCCTCCTCCTCCATCCCCCCAGTACCATTCAAGGGATCCAAAGTAGCCAGGAGAGCAGGGCAGCAGGGAGGACCCAGAGCTGGGGACAGAGGTCGGGCTGGATAATCACAGCTCATGAAAGAGGTTGAGGAAGGTAAATAAGCCTGGTGGGAATAGATAGGCTGGGCTGGGATTCTAAACAAGCTCAGTCATAGAATCCGAGCCACAGAAAGGAGAGGAAAGGTCAGGTCCCCAGAGCCTGGGAAATTCCAGGAGGAGAACTGGACACCTGAGGGAAGAGAGGGACGGGAAGAGTTTCCATTTCCCTGGGCTGAGCCCAGGTCTCAGGGACAAGGCAGAAAAAGTTCCAGGTTACCGGTGTCAAAATCATGAGCCCAGCAGGCCTTGTGACATGGGTTTGTGATCCCAGAGCCGTGGAGGCAGAGACAACCAGATCTCTGTGAGTTGTGGGCCAGCCTGGTCTACATAGTGAATTGCAAGCCAGCCAGGGATACAAAGTGAGACCCCAGTAGATTCAGTGTCAGTTGTGTCCCCCAAGTCTGGGGACAGGGGCTATTCCAGGGCCCCACATCACAGTCAGGAAACCGCGGTGGGGAACAGTGAGGTGCTCAAAGCAGCCTGGATGTCCTCTACCTCTGATTTCTTTTGTTTTCTCTTTTTGAGACATAGCCCCTCTACGCAGCCCTGGCTATGTGTGTAGACCAGGCTGACCTCACGCTCACAGAGACCCGCTCACCTCTGCCGCCAGCATGCTAGGATTAAGGAGTGCTCCACCATGCCCATCTTTCTAAATTTTATTTTGCTTTAATTATATTATATTCTCTGTGTATAGGCATGTTGCCTGCGTGTATGTCTGGGTACCATTTGAATGTCTGGTGCCCAAGGAGGCCAGAGGAGGGCATCTGAAGTTATACATGGTTGTTAACCTCATGTCAGTGCGAGAATTGAACCTGTTCCTCCTCTGGAAGAACAGTCAGTGTTCTTAACCCCTGAGACATCTCTCAAGCCTTTATTTCATTTTCTTCGTTTATTAAACCGGGTTCTAGAACTCCAATCACCAACAGCTTGCCCACGGACCCAGCTCTCAGCCCTTTTTGAAATGTTTTCTCGCTATCAGGACATGCTATCTCCCACTTTTCAAATTCCAGATGTTGGTATTGCAGGTCCCACTCACTAGTCCAATAAGGATGTAGGCTTTGTACTCACAACTGGTCTGACTTTCCCAAGAGAGCCCGGGCCCATCTCTATCAACTCTCTGGGAAGCTTTGGTCACCCTGAAAACCGGGGCACCCAACCTATTGCCAGAAGGTCACTCTGAATTTCTGTGGGCCATCTTCACAGCGTGCACTCCCAGGAGGACACGTGTCCCGTGTGTCCCGCTCCTGCCCCCTTGGTTCTCAGGAGCCTAATTATTATTTACTGCTGGTTGGACTTGCTGGCTCCTTGTCCAGCTGACTATGACTCCCAAGGCTTTCCAACAGGAGCCCTCCCCAGGAGTCTGGAGCCGTTCTGCAACTAGGAGACAGAGGGTGACAGCCACGCATTTGGGACTGGTTCCTTATGTCTCTTGGAGAGTTACTCAACTTCAGAACAGACTCAAAATCATAGGTTCTGTAAAATCCGGGCCGCTCAGGTGACCTCACAGTCTCCCACAGTGCACCTGGAGACGGCCGGTGCTCCCGCGTTTCATCGTAGGTACTATAGGACTGTAAGATCGCAGTAGGTCAGAACGTGTTTTCATAGCGACCCATAGGCAGGAGCAGGGTTAGGGGTGCCAATCCTTGCTAGGCCTGCTGAGGTAGAAATCCTGGGTCACACTTTCAGAGCTACCAGAATAGTTTTGAGAAGTCTTTGAACAGGCGCCCCCTGCTGGCTATCCCGGAAATCCAGTGGGAGTACTGTCATCTCTGCTTTTCCAGTTTCAGAACTGCAGGCTGCAAAAAATTGCAGATATTCAAGTCCCTTGTATAAAACGCATAGAATGCATGTGTGCAGCCTGTCTAATTCTTTCCTATACTTTAAATTCTCTTCGGATTACTTGAAATACACAATACGACACAAATGCTATGAAAACAGTTATTATTATTATTTAGGGACTAATTACAGGGCAGAGTTTGGACCTGCTCAGGACAGATGCAAGCATTGTGGGTCTAAAATTTCCACCCACCAGGTATGGCGCCACATACCTTTAATCTAATCGCAGCACTCAAGAGACAAAGGCAGGAGAATCAATGTGAGTCTAAGCTCAGCCTGATGTATATAGTGAGTTCCAGGACACCCAGGACTACATAGAAAGACCCTGTCTCAAAAAACTAGAGCAACAGTAATAATAATGATAATAATAATAAAAATAAAATTTCCATCCATAGTTGGTTGAGTCTGAAGATACAAAAAGGCTACCACTAAAGTTTCAGGCTTAAGTTTATTTATTTATTTATTATTTATTTATTTAATGTATATGGGCATTTTGTCTGTGTGTATATCTGCATACCAGGAGAGGGAATCAGATTCCATGGGACTACAAACAGTTATAGACAGTTTTGACCCACCATGAGGGTGCTGGGAATTGAACTCAGGACCTCTGGTAGAGCAGCCAGTGCTCCTAACTGTGAAACCATCCTTCCAGCCCACAAGCTTAAGTTTCAATGCTTAGGCCCTGTCCTACCTTACCTGGCACGCCTTAGATCCTGTAGGTGTGTGTAGATCAATGGGAGGGGCTCAGACCAACAGAGAAGTAGGGCTAGGTAAGGCCAGGGCCCAGCACTAGGCCAGGGCTGACTGGGGTTGAGGACTCACTTGGCTCAGCCTACATCTAGGTCTAGACCCAGGCCAGGGCTGGAACCCATTGGGTGGGACTGTGTCCCGACTCCGGCCTTACCGACTCCCTCAGAAGCTCAGCAGTCTCAGTTAAGTGTCTTCTCTGGTCTGGGGCCTACTGGCTCACCAGACTTGTGCTTAGGAAGAAGAAGCTGAGGGCCTCTTTGTCCCTGGGAGGGGCCGTCTTAAGAGGACTCTGCAGCAATGAACTTGCTGACTGTCGGCCGTGGGGCTGGTGGGGTTAGGTCTACCTCGGTCAGATTTGCAGCCCAGTTACATGGACAGATCAAGGGTCATGAGGTGTCTGGCCAGGCCTAGGAGGCAGGTAGCTTTGCTGAAGTTAAGCAGCCTAGAGGAAAGGAATTAGGGGGAGTTGAGGAATACAGGCTTTGGTGTCACGTGGATAAAGATGAAGTCCTAGCTCTTCAGTGGTGGGCTGGGTCGCCTTAAGCATGTGACTCTACTTCTCTGAGGATACCATGTGAGGATACCATGTGAGGAACATCAGCTTCCAGAGGGCCACTGACGTTTGGAGCCCCAGTCTGCCCCCCGCCCCTAGCCACTCAGCACTCGCTCTGGACGCCTCTCCGCAGCATCTGGGGCTTCTGCCTGCGTTCATCTCCGAACCTGCTCCCTGGCCCTCTCCACAGCTCTGTCCTGCACTCCACCCCTGGCCAGCCTTGGATGCCTGTCTGCTTGCTTTTGCCCAGCAAGGCTCCTCACTGGACATAATTGGGCCCAAAATAGCACTTCCCCTTGCCACTTCCTGCAACCATCTTGTGGCTTAAGGACAGAGAGAGATGGAGAGTTGGTGTTTGGCAAGTGTGCAAAAGATGTGAAGGACTCTCAGAGGTCAGCGGGGTGTGCAGAATCAAGAATTCACCTCCAGGTCCCAGTGAGCAGAGGCTCCAGGGCTGGAGCTTGCTTTCTGCTCCTTAGGTACCCTCATCCCCTCCCCAGGCCCAGCTCAGGACTAAGAAGGTGCCTTGGCCAGAGTTTCTGTTCTCCTGCCAAGATCCCTGGACCTATAGACTAGTGTGCTGAAACGTGCTTCAAGTGGGAGACCGATGAATCTAGCCTTCCGTCTCCTCTCATTTTGAGGAACATTTCCTGACTTTTCTGATCATGAGAAACCCTCGTGCCTAGAGTCTATTCCCTAGTGTCAGTCCTGCCTTTCTGTGTCATCGCTACTAAGTCCTGGAGGCAGTCTAGCTAAATCCTGACCTTTGTCTCTAGCCCAAGGCATCTGCAGAAGCTGCTCCTTGAAGGGATAGTCCTTGGCTCTGCCTCGCCCCCTCCTCTGGGATCAACAGGAGTTGCTTCTCAGAGCAGTTTGAATGCGAGCCCTCCATGTGACCACAGGTGGCTCTGTGGGCCACCTCCCTCTCTCCCATGATGTATCAAGACCTGAGCATGTGGATCCAGTTCTGATAATAGTCAACAACCTTCCAGGGCCATCCTAAGAATCAGAGGAGGGGCTGGAGAGATGGCTCAGCTGGTAAGAGCACTGTCTGTGCTTCCAGAGGTCCCGAGTTCACACGGTGGCTCACAACCATCTATACCGGAATGTGATGCCCTCTTCTGGCATCCAGGCGTACATGCAGAGAGAGCGCTCCTACATAAAATAACAATTAAATAAAATCTTAAAAAACTAGAGAAGCCCAGCTGTGGTTTTCAGCAAGCAGCAAAAGGAAGCTGAGTTTACTTGTTCTCTTGTATGCAAGACCTACGGCTCAGGCATGTAGCCCTGGCATGAGCAACAGCCTGGGTTTGATTCCCAGCATTGCATAAAAACCAGTTGTGGCGGCCCACACTTCTAATCCCAGCATTCAGGAGGTAGAGGCAGGAGGATCAGCAGTTCAAGGTCATCCTCAGCTACAGACTCTGTCTCAAAAAGCAAAAGAACATATGGCTGTATCTCAGCCGGATTCTCCAACATTTATTTCATCAATCATGAATTCAACATCTATTGAGCACTTACTGTGTGCGCCCCACAATGCCTGGGAGTGAAGCAGAGAACATGCCCTGCCCCAGAGCATCCACCCTGGCTCTCTCACCTTCCCCTCGCTCTGCCTGGTCTGTGCAATGGGCCCTCCACACCAGGCTCTTGCACGCTCCTTGCGTGTTCCTTCCTCACACCAAACTCTGCTCCTATTTCCCTTGAAGGCATCTCTCTCTGCTGTCTGAGAATACCACGCCCCGTGGCGTCTCAAGCCCGGATGGCCAGGAGTGTAAGAACTGATGGGGTGGCGGACGCCTCTTGACTTTTCCATTCGTCCACTGAGCCATACACTAGTTTGTCTGCTTCCTCATACAAATGTTATACATCAGTGGCTTCCTATGAAAATACTAATACCTGGGTCCTACCTAAGGTTCCAATTTAACTGGCCTTCAGTGGGCCTGTGCGCCCAGAGAACTACAGTGAACAGCCCAGGCTGTAAACCATGTTTTAGAGGAGGTAATTCTTCTAGGGGCCTCCCCTGGGGGAGAGCCTGAGGCCCTTTCCCTCAAGGCCTCCTTATTCGCAGCGCGCTGGCACAGGCTGAGCACCTGACCCCGAAGGGCGCCTCGCCTCAGGACAGCCCATGTCCTGGAAGGTGGTCTCCTAAGTGGCAGTGCGACGCGCCATCCCTGCTCTCACTGGAGTGCCTACTGGGAGGATGGCACAGACCCTGCCCTGTGTATCTAGTGCTGAAAATGAAGTCTGCTTTGGGCTTCTGGAGGGGACAGAAATTCTGGGGCAGCAAAAATGGCTAACGTATGGTAGCTACTGACAGAAATGCGATAACTGGACTAGAGGCGGGGAGGTAGGCGCCTGAGGAGGGCCTTCAACGTCTAGATCACCGGGCCCCAGCTCAGGCCTCCAATAGCAGGCACCCTTTTGATTTCAGGGCCAGAGTGAATCTCCTTACATTCCAAGAACTGTACGTACTAGCCAACCATCCTGAAAGGGAGAAGGGATCATCAGACCCCTTTACTGAGAAGGAAGTAACTCGACCTGGTCACATGGCTGGTGAGTGTCAGTCAAGATCCCAAACAGAATCTGTTCAAAGCCTCTGTTCCTTCCATCTCAATCTGATCCCACACGAACACAACTGGCTCCTCACAAACGCCATGCTAGCAGGATGTCCTCTACTCGGCCCATGGTGCTGAAGACCCGGCAGACCCCTGAGGGATGAGTCCTTCCTTTCTTCCTTCCTTCGTGGGTCTGTCAAGGTCTTGCCATGCAGACTAAGTTGTTGGTTTTGCTTTGTTTTCAAACAGGAGATGGGTGGTGGTGATGGTCCACATAGCACCGGCTTATCTAGAGCTTGCTGGGTAGACCAGGCTTGCTTTCAACTCAGAGGTTAACCAACCACTGACTCCCAAGTGTTAGGATCATAGGCATATGCCATCATGCCTGGCGCAAGCTGATTTGGAATTCGAGATCACCCAGCCTTGGCATTCCCGCATGCCAAGCATACAGTCCGCAACTGAACTACCTATTCAGTGCAGAAACAGATTTTTTAAATTAAGAATTTATTATTTTGTGTGTAGGGGTGTTGTTTTTTGTTTTTGCCTGCATGGAGGTCTGTGGCCATGTGCACGCACTGGCCCTGGAGGCCAGAAGAAGGCATCTGATCCCTTGGGGTTGGGAGTTAGATGGTTGTGAGCTGAGGATGCTGGGGATTGAACCCAGGTCCTCTGGAAGAGCAGTCAGTGCTCTTAACCACTGAACTGGATTTTAAGACCTGCCCTTTGTTGTGAGGGCGCCTCGAGTCCCGTGGGGACACCATGGTGTCCTTTCAAAGTGGTGCCATGTTGCTGGCATTTGCATTCTCTGCAGTCTAGTTTAATGGCACACCGCTTTGTACCAGAACCAGCCAGAGCTTGGCTCTAGTTCTGCTCCGTAGAAGCCTTAGGAACTCTTCTGCCCTGGCTCCTTGCCTGCAGCGTGTCTGCCTCAGACGTCCAAGCCTAAACCTAGACTGGCTTGACGTGGAAGCTCTTGATTGATACACTATTGATATGCATATGATTTGTAGGGATTCTAACATTCAAAATTCCTTCCTTCTTCTAATGAGAAGACTGAAGCCCAGACAGCTGCAGCGACCTGCCCATGACAACACAGCAAGTCAGCGCCAACCCCATCCCCCCAACGCCCTTCTTTACCTCCTCCCTTAGCCCAAATGAGTCAGTCAGAAAGCCCTCATCCTTGGGGAGACAGAGCCCTGAGGTGGCTGCCAGTAGGCCTTTATGCCCAAGGCCAGCGGGGGAGCCATCATTTGGTGTTTCTATTTATTGACTCTTTAAATTTCATCATCTGAGGAGAGTTAATACATGACTGTTTGGTAGCAAGAGAAATGTAATGTAAGACCTCAATGACCCACCCACCCCAAAGAAAAAAATCAAACAGAAGAGACAAACCCTATCTGAAACCAGACCTTTGGAGTTGTAGCTGAAGCAAGGGCTGAGGGTTAGGTGGCTCCCTGTAGCCTGGTGGTGAGGGAGAGACTACCAGAGGTAGAAGCCTTCCCAGCTGAAAAGGCTACGCCTCGCCCCTCAACTCTGGAGGGGGAGGGGTGTCCTTCCCGAAGGGGCCACCCCTGGCAGGGTGGGGTGTTTAGAGAGGGATTCAGTGGTCAGAGAAAGGGGACTCATAGGTCCACCCCCAAGGTGACCATTGTGCCAGTGCATAAGACATGGGGAGGCAGGAGCTGGGGCTTGAGCCAGCTGTGAGGAGTGAGGGCCCTTGTCTCTGACCTGAGAGCCCTGTCCCAGACCCACCAATGTTCCCACAGAAAGGAACCTCAGGTACCACCAACACTTTGGACATGCTAAATCCCGGGAAGCTCCTCAGTGAGAGAATCATGGTCCTCCAGTCATCTTGTCTGAGGGCACATGAGCAAAGTTTGCTTCTGGATTAGGATGGGCGGGCCCGTCAGGGAGGGCTGGAGTCTGTTAAAGGACAGTGTCTTAGTGCCCTGAATATGCGTGTGAGCGTGTTGAGTGCCTGTGTGTGTGTGTGTGTGTGTGTGTGTGTGTGTGTAATGGATGGGCATTGGTCCTTCCAGGAAAGCTCGGAACACCCGGGATTCCAGGGTGGCCTCTCAGGCAGGAACAGGCTCTTATCCTCCTGTCACTTCTCACATCATGTCCTGCCCCAGGTCACTGCATAAATAAGTGCTTTGGAAAGTATTCGTCTAAACAGTAACATAAATACTGTACACAGGAAAGGCTGCTGTCCCTCCACCTTCCCACTGCCCCAGAGAACCCTCCACATATTGCACGTGGGGTCCAGCCCAGTGGGGTCCAGGCCCTGCTGTGTCTTTGGTCGAAGCTTCAGGGACAGAGGTCCTGGCAGCCCCCACACCTTCACCCTGGTCCCAAACGGGAGCACTAGGGCAGTCAGTGGGTAAGGGAGGCCTCGGCCTAGCCGGCGGTCCCTGCGTGGACTCTCTGCTCAAGGTCTGCGAGTGGCCTGGGAGAGGCAGGCAGGCTGAGGGCAGCGACAGCTGAGTCCTGGGCCACAGGGGCAGGCTCACACCCTCCACAGGAGCAGGTGGTTCGTGCTGTCGTCCCGGCCCACCGTCTCACCACCGCCGCCGCCGAGCCGGAAGTCCTCATAGCCGTCACCACCGCTGATGACCAGCATTTTCGGCTTGGCTGAGGTGGGGCCTCGGTGCCGAGGGGAGTCCCGGTGATCCAGGGATGGCAGCTTCTCGGGGCCTGGGGAACAAAGGAGGCAACTTGTAGCTTCATGTCCTATCACGGCTTGACCATCTCATCCCAGAAGGTAAGACACACACACACACACACACACGTGCGCGCTCATGCTTGCTGTTAACCAAGAATTTCCATATGGGAAGAAAAAGGCAGTCACGATTCGATTCTTGTCTCCTCTGTGTGTGTAAACACGCACACACGTGCATTTATGCTCTTTCTGTTTGTGGTAAAGATACATATTCATGTGGATGTGTGTCAGTGTACATGCATGTGTGTGGAGGTCCTTGGGTGAACGCCTTTTTCTGGTTCTTTAGAAACAGGATCTCAAGTTGTGGCCCTGGCTAGCCTGGAGCTTCTTGCTCTGAAGATCAGGCTGACCTACTTTAAAAAACAAAAACAAAACAGGGTTTCTCTGTGTAGCCCTGGCTGTTCTGGAACTCCCTCTGTAGACCAGGCTGGCCTTGAATTCACAGAGATCCCTGTGCTAGGATCAAAGGTGTGTGGCCGCCTGGCTATCCCTTGTTTCTTAAAGGGATTTTTAAAGATTTAGTTTCCGTGTATGACACGTGCACCCTGCACGCAGGGCGTCTGCACAGGTGCTGGGGATGTGAGCGCAGGCTCGCCCTGCAAGCGCTTCACAGCCACCCCAACCTGTGCTAGCTAACCAGGAATGACGCTAATACCCAGCACTCCCGTCTATCCAGTACTGACATGTAAGGGCCTCTTTATCGTAATTACACAATAACGTTGTTTTGGTCCATGAAACTGAAAAATCCTATCACCTAGGGAAGCTGTGGTCACCTTACTGGCAACAAGTCACACTGCTCCGTGTGTGGGGTCCCGGCGTAAACAGCCCTGCTGTGCAGTCGGCCACGTGGATGTGTGACACATTCATTTATGTGCAGAGCGTGTGAATGCAGTATAGATGTTACTGATTTATTCATTTTCTTTCTCTCTTTTCTGGGCTTTTAAATTTTGTTTGGGGATTGATGCCAGAGCTATGAACATCTCGCGAGTTTTTCTTATAACAGGAATATGCTAAGATTTTTAGCTGTTCTGGAGTATTCAACTATACATTAAAGAAACTATACATTAAGAAAGAGTTTACTAGCTGGGGGGCGATGGTGCACGCCTTTAATCCCAGCACTTGGGAGGTAGAGGGAGGTGGGCCTCTGAATTTGAGGCCAGCTTGGTCTACAGAGCAAGGTTCCAGGACAGTTAGGGCTACACACACACACACACACACACACACACACACACACACACACCTTCACCTATGGGCTCGGCAGCCTATTTCTTGTGACAGGCCCCATTCCTAGCTCTCCGATTTTCCACCCTCTTGCAGCATCCCCCCGCAGAGCCCCCTGGACGGGAGCGGGACGTGCAGACCCACCTGTGTCTGGGGGCGGCGGTGGGGTTGAACAGAGAAGGTTGAAGCCGTCGGGCAGCTGGACTGCGGCCAGGAAGCGGACGTGGCCGGTGTGGCCCTGGCCCAGGCCGGCCGGGCTGAGAGGCGCCCGGGGGCAGCTGACGGTGCTCGGCGAGGTGGGCAGGGTGAGCACCACCCCAGCACTGGTGCCTACCCACAGCAGCTCCTCACAAACCAACAGCGCTGTGATCCTCAGGCAGGCCGCCTTGTGCTGCCGGATGATGGCGTCGGAGCCTGGGGAGAAGACAGCATCATCGGGCTTGGAGGCCGAGCCCGTCCAGGCCTCCCCCAGGATGGAGTGGTAGGTCGGTACCTGCCAGCATCCTGTGCACAGGAGGGGTGACATCTACCTCCGCCAGCTGCTCAAAGGTGTCTGGGTGGTAGAGACAAACATGGGCGCTACCTTTCAAGGTCACCCACACACCCAGGCTGGAGTCCGCCATGCAAGCCACGCTCCGGCTGGAGTCCTGCCCTATGTGGAAGGTGTGCTGTAGGGGAGAAGGACAGGAAGCCGGCGGGAGTAGGCAGAGCTGCTCCACCACGGCCCATCCCACATGTAGCTCCCACAAACCTCTCTAGATACCTGCCCGACTGACAGCTGAGGCAGGCTGGGTCCTCGGGATGATAAATTTCAAAGTTTGCCCACCTGATCCTCCCTAAGTGAAAAGGGTGGCCTTTCCCCATGCTTGACTAAAGCTCGTGTGGCTGTGAGACCAGTCAGCAGTCTCTCCCGGGTAGGCAGGAAAGCGTTAGCAGAGGGGAAAAAGTCACATCCTAAGAAGGCCTATGGCCGTATATCAGGCTAGTCATAGAGCGAGGGCCTGACTCCAGGCTTTAACCTTCATCTCAGTCAAGGAAACCTATGGGTTTCCAGAACCAGCCTAGGTTCTCCCAGGTTGGAAGCTTACAGTTCATATGTTAACAAAGCAGGACTAAAGATCAGAGGTCTACAGTAAGAAATGCTGACAACAGGAAGGACCCTCTGTCCCCGCAAGGACCCCAGTATTGCGCTGAGAGGGGCATGAGTGAGGAATTCAAACATATGTGGAAATTTGCTGTCTTTCTCATCAGCTAGAGTAGAAATGAGGGCCAGGGAAGGACAGAGAAGGCTCAGGGAAAGGTCCTAACCCTCAGCTGATCCTTCTCTGTTCCCCTGGTCTCATCTCCCTCTCCTGTGACCCCGCTCATCCCACATCAGTTCTGTCCCCACCCCTGCTACCTCCAGCTGCAGTGTTTCAGGGCTCAGGACAAGGACCCGGTTCTGGCAGCCACACCATAGCCGTCCACCCACAGACACCATCTTGGTGATGGGGCTCCCCTGAGCACCCAGGGTCATCGATTTGAAGTTCTGGGGGTCCCAGAAGCGCCCTGGAGAAGGAATGGGGTAAAAACAAAGGTTCAGTGCAGGCTCTAATTTAAATGCCAGCCTTCTCTGAAAAGAGAGAGATGTGGACGCTCCCATTTATAAGAGAAGATGTGGGGGCCTTGAAACTGCCCAACGCCTCAGACAGATGTAGGCCCGCCTGTGGGCCAGAAGTTCCCATTTGCCTAGAGGGCTCACTGGCCACCAAGGGTGAGAGAGGGGGGTTGTGGGGGGGCACATACCCGCTTCCCTCTGGTAGACTACAAGCTCTCCATTGGCCAGAGACACAAACACCTGGTCATTCAGATACCTGAGAAAGGAAATAATGAGGTGTGTCCAGGGGCTGAAGCAGCATTCCGGGCCAAGGGGATCACAGGCTCCCAGGAGATCACCTCCTTTTAGTTTCTACTCTCGCAGTTGGGAGAACCTGAGGCTGAGGAGCCCCAGCGACACACCCAAGCTAACCGTGTGGAAGGCGCGTGGCTGGCCTTGGTCCAGGCCTCGCTTCTGCATGGTCCCCAGAAGAGGGGCCAGCAGGGCAGGGGAGATGCACAGAGGGAGCCTATATGACGGCCAAGAAGATTCTGGGCGGGAAGGGCAACGGGGCTTACAGGATGCAAGTCACGGAGGCTGCGTGCTGGAGCTTCATGCTGTTCCTGCGGTCACGGATGCTGTCGGAGGACTGGTAGACGTGGACACTGCGGGTTAGGGAGCATCTGTCACAAGCCGTCAAACCCAGCAGCCCCACGAGTCATCGCTCACGTCTCTGCCTCCACCTCCCTTCCCCTCCACCGGGCGCCAACACAAGGTACTAGCTTCTCGTGGGTTTCAGGGTCCTCTGGCATCCCCAGCTGGCAGGACCCCTGAGACCAGAACCATGGTACGACATGGGTTCCAGAGCTGTGTCCCAGACCGTTCCCTGCCCCTACCAGCCATCCTCAGTGCCCAGCCACACGGAACTCTGGTAGGCCTCGGGGTCCACGCTCAACAGGTCCTCAAGGCTGCCCCTTGTGAAGGAGCCACGGCTGGAGCGGCGAAGGGCTCTTCCGTCCATGGGGCTGGAGCCACAGGGCCCACCTGGCCCAAAGGAGCCAGACAGTGACAGGAAGCCAGGCTCTTGCTCTTCCTCAGAACTGGTTGTCTCCGCAGTGGCCTCCTTGGAGCTTGGGGTCTCCTCATCTGCAGGGACAAAGATCTCTATCCCTATTCCCCTCTACCAGGCACAGATCTGACATCTTCCTAGGCCTCCCTGGTCCCTCTATCTGCTAAGGCCTTTCCCCTGCTCACTCTCAGCACACACCACAGGTTCCTTGTCCTCACCTGGCCATCTTGAGTCCAGCCACACCAGGATGGAGGGACTATCCGCTCCACCCGATGCCCACTAACGGTGCACTCCAAGGTCTCCAGGACCCCACCTATCTTTCCCTCTGCCCCTCCCACCCTGGTAGACGCTAACCTAGTGAACGGACTCCTGCCTTTGGCGTCTCCCCGCTCACTGCACTCTCATCCCCACCCACACCCACACTCACTGCCAAAGCTGGAGGAAATGGTAGACTGGCTGGCCTGGCTCTGCAGTGTCCCGGAGGGGCTGGGTGAAGATTCCTCATCAGAGTCACTGTCAAAGGGCACCAGCTCGGGCTGGGGGTCACCCTTGGCGGGGCCTGGATCCATGTCCAGGCCAGACCCTGAGATGGATATGTGCAGGCAAGGCTGAGGCCCTGGCTCCGCCAGTGTTGCTGCTTCCTCGTCGGCTGCGGCCTCGACATCCAGGTCAGGCCCAGCGGACTCCAGGGCGGTCCCCCGCGGGCTCCTCGAGGGCTCTGGCTGCTCTCTAGATACAAATGGGACAGGAGCAAGAGCTGCCACTAGGAGGCGCCCGAGACAGCACCCACCCCGCCCCCGCCCATGGACTACGCATCTACAGTCCCCGCCCACTTCCCGGCCCCGCCCACCAACCCCCCTGTCAAACTCAGTGAGTACCGAGACGAGGGCTGGCATCCTAGGCTCTCCACCAGGGCCTTACCTAGGGCATCGAGGCTGCAGGCCTGGCACGGCTCCGATGCAGAGAATCCGGGCGGAGCAAACGGCGATACAGGCCTCCACATCTGGTTCGGCCCTCAGGCTCAGCAGGCACACCTGACCCACGTAGCCATCACTATTGCACACCCACACCTCCGGCGCCGGCTCTGGGCAGCCGCTGAGGGTGGGGGCGGCGCACGAGAACTGCGGGAAACCCCGGTGGACCGGGGAAGGCGAATGTTAGAATGGTGCCAGTGCCTCGCTCTACCGCGGACCCCAGCAGAACGGAGAGAGCGCTGGCGGGCCTGCCGTGCATCGCCACGCCACGCTGCGTGTCACGTGCACTAGGGCCACCCAAGCCTGTACGCACACATACATGTACCCTGCCTGAACAGGGCCGTGAGTGTATGCGTCTAGTTAAAACGTGGTGCTGGTACTGTCGGTTAGGTATGAAGACTCACACAGCTGTGTGAGATGGGCTTCAGATCCACAATCTTTGTTCATCCGCACACACCTGCACACACACGACATTCGGGCAGTGTGCGCACATGCACAGACCCAGACACAGGGAGAACCGCAATGCTGACGATACATGGGCGGGATGGCGCAGAGAACAAAACTTCACGCACACGTGGCTTTCGACGGATGCACCCTCACGGCCCACACGCACACACACCTGCATGCCGCTTCGGGTTTTCATGATAGGGATGGCCTTCAGGAACTCGGGGTCTAGACAGCTTTTACTGGATGCTGCAGCAGAGGAGACAGGGCAAAGGAAGACACACCCTGCTTAGCACCCACCTTACCCTGGCTCTGCTCCCACCCTTCCATCTCCGCCCGTCTGTCAGAGTCCCCCTAGGGAGGGCCTGATGTCAACTCTGCCAGGGGTTATACCCTGCTTGCACTTGGCCTCGGTTTCCCTTCTGTACAGGAGGGAAAAGAGTCCTGGGTCTCTATGTTAGAGACTCAACAACTTTCCAGGACTCAAGTCCATACTGAGGAAGAGGAAGGTCTTGGTTGTTCAGGCCTATGCTGGGGTCCCTGTCCTAAACGGACTCTGTCTGGGAGCCCCTGGCCTGCCAGGGAGGGGCTGGGAGCCAGAGCTAACGCAGGTCTAATCCGCCCTTCCTATCAGCAGCTGGAGTAAAGGAGACCGCAGTTCAGGAGTTCTGGCTGTGAGAGAAGACACCAGCATGAACTGGCTCACCCAGCTTCCTTTTGGCCTCATCGAAGGCCTGCTCAAAGCCCAGGCGCGCATCGGGGTGGGGAAACTCGAAGATGAAGGAGTCGGTGCCCTCCGGCCGGGTGGCACACAGCTCCAGCTTGGTGGGTGGGAAGGCAAGAGAGTAGCACAGCGCCTGCTTTTCTGACAGGTCCCGGTGCATGGCGGCAGAGAGATCCCTCAGTGCGTCGTCCAGACTCTGAGGGAAAAGAGCCCAGGCCTCAGGCCAAGGTCTCACCGCACCTGGGAATATGAGGACCTGCTTCTCTCCTCAGACAGTGGAAGGATGGATACCTCCACCCGCCACAGACAGGGATGAGCCTCGCCCTGCCTCAGATGTCTCCTCCCTCAGACTTGGGACCTGTCACTTCCCTTAAGTGGGAGCAAGACTGTAATTTTCCTCTTCAGATAAGTGACAGGACCAACTGCTCCCTCAAGCAAACGCCAAGACTGTCTCTCCCTCAGACAAGGTCAGGGCAAGTCCCAGCCCGACTCTGCCTTAGTTCGGAGCACAGACCTGGTGGGGGAAGCCGAGGCTCTCAGAAAGCTTGTTCATTTGACCCAGGGTGGCCAGGTCCTCATCCAGGCGGCTGATGGCCTTCTGGATGTTCTCCCGATTGGTAGTTTGTGACGCCCCTGGCAAAGGCAGAGGAAAAGCCGTGGACACATAAGACAAGGTCAGGCTTGGACAGACACTCTTCCCTTACTGCACAGCCTGCAGCTGGACACGGGACAGGCCTGGCAGACGGACAGCTTCCAGACCCAAGCTCAGAAACAAGGTTAACAGGCAGCTTCCAGAAAAGACCCAGGCCCGGGAGCAGGGGCTGGGCCCGGTTTAGAGCCACGAGGCCAGGAACTCCCAACTCTGGAGAGCGTGCTAGGAGAGTGAAGACGGCTCAGGAGGTTATATGAGCGACAGCAGACGTGGGGGGATGCAGCATGGTGTGGCCTCATGGGGGACTTGCC
Organism: Psammomys obesus; assembly: GCF_907164565.1. NCBI lineage: Eukaryota > Metazoa > Chordata > Mammalia > Rodentia > Muridae > Psammomys > Psammomys obesus. The sequence goes on from NW_026596046.1 coordinate 35,502,394, forward strand.
AAATAGACATGTCCTCCTTGGCAGTCCAGTTTGCTGACTGAGGGACCTGCCTCCCTGGAAAGGAGGGCACGCTGAGCTGGTTCCCGATTGCCTGGTCTCCTCCCACAGCTGACCATTCCGAGTCATTAGCCTGACAGGCCACCTCACTGCCTGGGGGGTATGAGCTCTTTCACCGAGTAGCCCCCAAGGGACCTTCACTGCTAGGCTGTATTGAAATCAAGGGACAGGAAGCCTTTTTTCTCTTCAGTCTTCCTAAGTGACAGGTTTGCTGTCCCCTCTGCTGCTGTTTATCCAGTGTATTGGTGTCATAGGTCACAGAACGGTGAGACCAGGAGGTCATGACTGCACTCCAGGAAGAAGGGGTTCTGAGACTGGCAAGTGTTGTCTGGAAGGGTCCTGTGGGCAGGGAGCCCACGGAGACATGGGCAGCCTGCGGGGGAGGGACACGGAGCTGGCAGGAAGATGCAGCCACACTGAGACACAGGAGTACACAGAGGTGCTGCTCCAGACAGGGGCATGTGCAGAGCAGCGCTGTGGCCTCAACAAGCCAAGCCTTGGGATACTCGGCCATAGTTGAATGCTTGTGTCTCTACACAGATTATACCTGAAAATTCCTATCAAATGTTGGTATAGGAGGTGACAAGGTCATATAGGTGGTGTCCTCATGGGAGGGATTGAGTGGGATTCATGCCTTTAACCCCAGCAGAAGGCAGAGGCAGACAGATTTCTGTGCGTTCAAGGCCATCTATACGACAATCTACACAGTGTGGTCCAGGCTAGTCAGGGCTGTGTCTGAACAAAACAACCTGAGACAGCTTGTTTAACCCTTTGACCTGGTGATGACACACAGGAGGAGCAGACCCCTCAGCAGACACCAGTCTGGCCTGTGTCTTTCCCTGGAATGCCCCAGGACTGGGAGCAATACATGCCTGTGTACACACTACCAGGTCTTTTTTGGTTTGGTTGTTATTGTTACACGGACCCAGATCAAAACAGTCTCCTATTGCTTCAAAACAGCACTCCTACCCCAAAGCCACGCTTTCTTCCATCACAATCCTGCTTTATTCCTGGCCACACAGTAGAATGGACCAGGAGCAGGCCCTTCTGTCAACTGGTCTGTTCGCCAGAGAGCAGAGATGAGGTGGACTCCGTCCTCACTAGGGGACCCTGTGGGACAGCGTGGTTCATCTGAGGCCACCTCTCAGGTAGTCTTAGAGATAGTCTGGAGTGATAAGCCAGCAGAGGATCTGAAGGGTGGCGAGAGAACAGGGCCACCTCACAGCAGGAGGAGATGAAAGATGTCCTCAGGGTGTCCAGTTCCTGACAGGGTCAGCCCCAAGCCACCAGGATCTTCTTAATCAACCTTCATTTGGGCTCTCCTCCTGGGTGTGTCACTGCTAATCGGGAATGGTACCACAGCAGCCAACAGCAGACATCAAAATGACAGCTAGCACGACAGCTGACTATAGTTACAGTTGACTGCACTGCAGCCCCTCATGGATCTTGCCAGGGCACTAAGAGGATGATCTGCATGGATGCCTGCATCTGGCTGCATGGAAGCTTCCCCGGTGCCTCAAAACCAGCCCCTCATATGGGATGGAAAGTGAGGCACAAAAGCAGAAAAACTGATGGACACACCGAGAGACTTCTCAGAGGAAGACTCCAACAGCAGGACCTTACCTTTGATGATGTCTGTGTCTTCCAGTGGCAGCTTCCACAGCAGCTTGTACTTGCTGGCTGTATCGATGACGCTGGCGGCTGTGTACCTGTGGGTAGCCAATGGGGTGCTCTGGCTGGGGCAGGGAGTAGAGCCCACACCACATCGTCGGCTCTCCTGCCTGCACCACCCAGCCCCACCCTGGCCACTCACAGGCTCATGGAGCTGCGCCGGAGGGAGCCCGACTTCCGTTTCAGGGTGGTACAGACTATCAGGTCTGTGAACAGGAAGAGGGATCGGTCCTTCTTGCCTCCAATTGCCTTCTGTAGGGTCCAAAGTGGGATTCCGGCTGAGTGTGCAGAGTTCAGGGGTCTATCCATTACTACCCTAGTGCCCACAGAGGCAGGTCCCGGGGAGGGGGGAGGGCTCTACTCATTTACGTGGAGTCAGGACTCATACAGGGCCCCCGTTGTGGTGGGGTAAGAGCAGGGGCTTGAGGAAGCAGGCGCCAGACAAGTGAACTGAGGTGCGTGGAGGGCACGTGGGGAGAGCAGCCAGGTTTACTCCTTACCACTTCAGCAACCATCTCCTGCCTCAGGAACCGCCGCAGGGGAGCCTGGAGCTGTGGGGTGGAAGGAACAGCGGGTCTTAAAAACTAGCTATCAATCCATTAACCCTGCAGTGATGGGTTGGCCCCCTCTACGAGCGAGGTCAGCCAGAAGAGCATCCTGTCCTCTCCTGTGCTGCCAGGCCAGAGACACAAGGTCAGACGAGGAGGAGGAGGAGGACCCAGAAGGGTGGGGCACTGTGGTCACAGAAGCAAATACACCACAGCCCCCGACCTAGACACGGATGGCCGCAATCCAGGTGACGGGCGCAGAAACAGACAGGGGCGAGGCAGGGCGGGGCACGCACATCCTCCATGCCCTCGATGTGGGCCTCGATCTCCTGCAGCACACGCGCATGCCGCTCCGCCTCCTCGGCGCTCCGCACGCCCTTGTTGATGCGCTCGGCCACCTGCTTGATGTTCCGCTGGGCGTCCAGCAGGAGGGGGTGGTCTGGATGGTCTTCCGGTGTGTGCTTCAGCAGGTCCTGGGGTGGGAATGGGGATCTGCTTAGCTGCCTCAGGGACATGAAACAGACTGCTGCAGCAGGAGAGACCACACATAGGCATCGAGGGGACTTTCCTCCCCGCCTGGAGTCTGAGGACAGACATCCCCCACCCCTCCACGCCCCCACGCCCAACCACGCCTACCTTGACTAGAAGCTCATAGCGTGGGATTCTCTGCACAGGCTTGATCAGGAGGTCAGACAGCGCCTGCTTTTCCTTGTTCTCACGCATGCTTTGCTGAAACCCAAGGCAGAGTGGAGTTTCCGTGTGCGGAACCGTGTGCCAGGAAGACACAGGCCCCCAGCAAGCTCCTCCAGCTGAGCCCAAGGGCAGAGGTGACACATCTGCCAGCTCCACACGCTCTGGGCAAGAGCTCTGGGGATGCCCCAGAGCTAGCCCGAGGTGAGCTGGCCCATCCCGGGCCACATACCTCCAAGAACTTGAGAAAGGCTGGCCTCGCCTCCTTGGCTACGCGCACAGCATCCTTCGCATTGAGGAAGTTATCAATGTAGGCCGAGTAGATGTTCACCAAGACGTCTTTGGAGAACTGTGGGTGAGGAGCCGGGTCAGGCAGGCTCAAGTGCCCTCCCCTACGTCCCCACGTCCTAGCTTCCATCTATTTAACTTGAGATGGCCTGGTTTGACCTTCTCTGGCTTTGTCTAAGCGTGTACACCTTGCATGTATGAAGTGGACTGAATGAGCAGGTATGTGTGTGCATACATATGCACATAGTATGTCTCTGGGGTTTGTGTGTAAGCATGCACACATGTGCCTAGATGTGTGCTGAGCCCAGACCTTTTGTTTTGTTTGTTTGTTTGTTTTGTTTTTTAAACTTCTGCACAGTCTCCAACCCCATCAAATCAGCCAGGCAGGCCTCACACCCTCCTTGTGGTGGGCGTGAACTGACCCATCCTAGCTTCTGGGACTGCCTGCGAGGTTGTTCCTCCACCAGGAAGACCCCTCCCAACCCAATCAGCCCCCCCGGGCACTGGGCACCGGGCTGCAGCCTGCTCTCATGGAATGCACCCGCTGCCTGATAGGGGGCTCTCCCGGCACAGCGAAGCCTGGCTCAGGGCAGGGTACATGCTGGTGCCCGTCCTGCTGGTTGGCTGCTGGTAGGAGCTAGGTCAGGGGACCTGGACAGCTGGGTTCCTGTCTCAGCTGCACCAAGCACAGGCCAAGATTACAGCATCCCTCATTCTCTAAGGTGCCAGCTGTGTCTGTCTCTGGACAGGACAGGGCTGAGTCTTCTGCAGCCCTCAGCCAGCATCCGGGTCCAGACAGAGGTTGAGTTCAGTGACACCGAGGGTGGAGACAAGAGCCCTTAACCTCACCCAGTGCCATCAGTTTCCAAGCAGCAAAGGCAAACAGATCTCATAGGTTAAAGCCCCCCACCCCACTCTGCCTCACACCGGGCACATTTAAACATCACATCCCAAAGCAGACACGATTTTTCTGTTTGTTTGTTTAAGACAGGGTGTCACTATGTAACCCTGACTGGCTTTAAACTTGCTAGTGGACCTTTTTAATTTTTTTATTACTTAAAAAAATTTTTTTTTTGGCTCATAGAATTTTCTGGGAGGATTCTCTTCAGTTTTGCTTTTACAATTATGTAGCTCTAAGTAACAATTTATTTGAGTTTGGCTATGACTTATCAGTCATCATCAAGAATTCCTGGACACTGAAAATGTAACTTAAAAGTTTTTCAATATAATTAAACTTACATAAAGAAGTACCAATTTAAGAAGAAATAACATGTTATATTTGCAGTAGTTTAAGGAAATGATTTTTTTGGCTTTTTTTTGAGACAGGGTTTCTCTGTGTAGCGTTCACTGTTCTGGAACTCCCTCTGTAGCCCAGGCTGGCCTCAAACTCACAGAGATCTGCCTGCCCCTGCCCCCTGGAGTGCTGGCATTAAAGGCGTGCCACCACCACTCATCTTTGTTGTCGTTTTGTTTTTAACTTTGCCTTTGTGGTTCTTTTGGAGTTCTGAGGACCACTGAAGGACCTCAAAAGGCTCATGGGATGGTATGGCTCCTGAGATGATGACTGGGCGCCAGGGCCCCACTACGTCACTGTGTAGGATAACGCCAGCCTGTAAAAAGCACCGGAGGGCATTCAGCCAGAGAGCGGTGAGCGGTAGAGGCCGCATCCGTGTGAGGCCTTGAAGCAGAGCCAGCTACCAAGCCCGGGTCCCAGCCCCGGCCCACGGCTGCATCCGCGCAGCGGGTCACTCACCGACTGGACGAGCAGAGCCCCCACCTTCTGCTGGGCGTGCCACGTCTGCACGCAGTGCCGCACGTGCTCCAGGAACTGCTCATGGTGCTCCAGGAGCTCGGGGATCTGGCCGAAGACTTCGTCCACCAGAGAGGGGTCGCACAGCAAGGAGTTCTCTGGCTGCTTCAGCGGCTGCATATAGCCCTGCGGGACCACGGGGTCAGGGCACCTTCCCACAGAGGTGGCCCTCACCCGCCGGTCATCACCCTGGCCTGCAGCTCAGGGCTTGCCACTGAGACCAGGAGCTCAGCAGTGGGAGGAAGACTGTGTCCCCAAAACTGCGCTCAAAGGGGGAGAGGGGTGCAGGAAAGTACGATGGATGCCTAAAAGGGCTTGGAGGGAGGAAAGCGGGAAGATGGGAGGGTGGATGCTCTCCAGGAGACCTCATCAACACGATAAATACTTATTGGGTAATTACTACACACCAGGCACTGCTTCAAGAGCCAGAACACATCAACGAACAAGAAAGGCCCACTCGGAAGTAGACACTTGTGCTCTCAGTACTAAGGAGGCTGAGGCAGGGGGATCACCACAAGTTCAAGGCCAGCCTGGGCTACACAGTGAGCCCTTCTCTGGAAAAAAAAGTCAATAAGAAGACCTAACATAGCTTACATGTAGTGAAATAAAACACACAAATGAAAAGAGGCTAGAAAAAACAAACAACACCACATTTCACCCAATCTAAGGTTTGCCATTATTTTCAGTTACTTTTTAGGGCTTAAAAAAATCCCGACACCAATTAAGTTAGGACATGCTACCTATTATACGACCAGCCCCGGGTTGTTGAAAAGAGAAGGCCTTCCCTCTCAGGACCTACTCCACGAGAAACTCGGGGTCTAAGCTTAACTGGTGACAGGCGGGGCACTGGAAGCCATCTCTGAAGTCCCTGGAGGCCTGAACGGAATACTAGTTTAAAAGTTTTTGTATCTCCTGGGCAATCTGTGAGTAAAATTTCTGTTTTTCACGAGTCTGCCTTTAGTGGTACTTCCTAAGCATAAACAGCCCCTCCGTTGGCATTCTCATGGAGAGATCGCCCTCTACTGGCCCATGCTGCAACTGCAGGCCAAAAAAATGAAGGCGTGTTGTGAAAAGACATATGCGATGTTACATTCATAAAATAACATTTATATTAAACATTTAAAAAATCTGGCTTGTTTTGTAAAACAAACTTGAAAAAGTCAAGCTGAACGGGATTCTCTTGGCTGGCTGAGAAGTCTGAAAAGGCTCAGGGTGACTGAGTAGCTAGCGGCTGGCCTCATACAGAGCTCTCTGGCCAGCGGAAGCCGGCACCCTGCCGGCCCAGGATCTGTTCCTGCTGGAGCAGAAGTGGCGCTTCTGTGGGTCACCCTGCAGAGGAGCAGGCACGCGGTGGGAGCCACGAAGCCAAGCAGGGGCAGACACGGAGTGTCAGAAATAAACCAGCAGGGCCAGGCATTAACCTCAGCAGGAGGATCTTGAGTTCGAGGGAGTTAGAGGTCTACAATACGCCAGAAGGGACTAGGGGCTCTGAAAACAGGAAGTTTGAGGATGCAGGGGGCCAAGGGGAGAAAGGCTGCTTAGCAAAAGGCAGTGTCTTAGCTGAAAATATCAGGGTTCAAGACAAGACTCAAGGATGGGGTGAAACCCAGGAAAAGGGTATAGATGTAGGGTGGCCTGGGTTCAAATCCTACCTCCCCTGGCTGCCTTTGCATGCGATTCCTTTCTGTTATTTTGTTTGTTTTTGTCTGAACTGGCTAAATAGTCCAGCCTGGCCCTGAACTCCTGATCCTCTTGTCTCCCACTCACTCAGTGTATGAGATGCTCCGTACATCTCTCCTGAGATACTCATTTGGGGCAGGTGCTGTCAAGATCCCACTCTACAGCAGGGCAGGTGAGGCACAGCTGAGCCCATGATCTGGTCCAGGTTCCGCAGCTGCCCACAAAGCGAGCAAAGCCTGAGCCCTGGAGTCACGCTCCAGAGCCCTGGGAAGGCCCGCCTTCTTCATCCACACTCCTGGCTGCGGCCCCCACAGCCCTTCGGTTCAGGTGATAGTCTCCTGCTCACCTCTAGCTCTCCCCTCTCACCCACTGCCTGCAGCTCCAGTCCTGCTTGCCTCGTAGGGCCCAGGCCTGCCTGCTCTGAGTTCCACGGCTCCTTCTCCCTCCCAACAGGCATGAGAGGCAACACCAACTTCATCTTCACCCGAGAGAATACACGAACAATGTCATTTTGCTGGTCACACCAAGGCTCAGAGAAGCGAAGACACTCAGACTCCTACCCCCCGGCAGGAGAGACACTCAAAGCCAGGGCTGTCTGACCATTCTGCCTCCAGCTCTCATGAGGGGATGGCAGTGCGCCTCTGCCCTGGCTACTCTCCCTGTCCCACATCCTGGGGATCCCTCCTCAGGTTTTCCCGTGCTTGCAGGAGACCGAAGCCCTTGCCTGGCTTCCTGTCGTTCTCCTTGGCGGCCATCCTGGCTACTTCTGGTGATGACCGTGGCTCCTCCACTGCCTGGTCTCTGCTTTTGTTGTGTCCTCTGCCTGTTCCCCTCATCGGGCTTGCTGGACACCCCGAACCCAGGGTGATGTTTCCCAAACCCACACATCAAGGAAGTCCTCACTTTATGTTCTTATCCCTACAGACATTTTTAAAAATGTATAAAAATAGAGCAATGGGGGGGCTGGAGAGATGGCTCAGCGGTTAAGAGCACCGGCTGCTCATCCAAAGGACCCGGGTTCAATTCCCAACAACCACATCATGGCTCATGACCATTTATAATGTGATCTAAAGCCCTCTTCTGGCCTGTAGGTGTACTTCCAGATAAAGCACTCACTTAAAAAAAAAATCTTAAAACAAAACAAAACAACAACAACAAACAGAGCAATGTATTTCTTTGTGGTAAAATATACAAAGGCTACAATCTGTCCTTGACCAGTTTCTTTCGTTTGTTTCTGAAATAGGTCCCCATGAATTCCCTTGAGTTATCTATTAGTCAAAGACAGCCTTGTGTTTTTGATTCTCTTGCCTCTGCCTTCTGAGTGCTGGGCTTCCAGGTATGGACCACCACGCCTGGTTTATTATGCGGTCCTAGAAATCAAACCCAGGGCTTGCACACTAGATAAGCACTCTTTTGAGCTACATCCCTAGCCCCAATTAAATCAGTTTGAAGTGTTCAGATTAATACACACACATTTATACTGTCGTGTAAATACCCGCTTCATCTCCCAGCTGACAACTCTGGACCACCGAGAACTGGAACACCAACTTCCTATGTCCTCCTTTCCCAGCCTCGGCTTCCCTGGGGACCCTGCCTCCACCATTTCACTTTCTATCTCTGGAAGCTTAACTCCTCCGAGCACCGTAGAATGCACAGCATTGCTTGTTAGGTGAGTGGCTTATTTTACTTAGCAGCATCCTCCGTGTCCTTCAGTGCTGTAGCGTGTCAGAGTCACCCTCCTTTTCAAGAGGAGTACTACCCACATATGGACGCACACCCTTGAATTCTGTGTCACCATCTGTCATCAGTAGCGACCTGTCTGGCTGGTGACTACTACTCTCCGGAATAGCCCATGAGCTGCAGGGAACAGATTCGTGTCCCTCAGACTCTGCTGACTGGTGACCCCTGCACTGCCCAGAGAGCAGTGTTTGGTCTATAGAAGGGCTCTGTGCAGCCTTGTGAAGGGGTAGAAGGAGGGTTGGCTCTGGATAGCTCCTGGACTCTACTTCACCCTGAGCTGTAGCGGCTTGAATAAGCTCATCTTTAATTGTGCTCGTGGGCCCCATTTCAGCACACACACCCAGGCTCTGGCCTCAGTACCTGCAGAGCTGAGCTCTGCTCGTTATCCTGCCATAGATGCACCCCTCCCCCCTCTGTGCTTCACCTCTCCTGGGCCAGGAGCCCGGCAGAGCCCTGCCTTCCTGCTTCATGCTCCAACACCTGGCATAGCCATCTTCCCGCTTCATCCCCCCACGGCCCCCAGCCCCCAGTTCCTACAGCCCACCTGACCTGAGCAGCTCGCCTGCTGAGTGTCTGTCCCCCTTTGTCCCTCTTATAAATCTGTGCCCTTACTAGAACTCTGCAGCCCTGGCCCAGCCTACTCTTCCCCACCCATCTTTTCAGCAGACACACAGACTTCCTGACAAACATGCCTACCTGTCTCAAAACCCTCTGATGACTCTCCAAGAGCCCCATTGTGGTCCAAATCCTTCTCCTGGGGCTCAAGGACCCCATGGCATGACCCCTGCTGGCTCCTGCAACATCGCCAAGAACCAGCCCCTCATACTCCATCCCTTGTGTCTCTCTCAGTGCCTGGTCAAGCCCTCTGCAGAAGCTATCCCCACGGTGCCTTCTCTAGGGAGCTTTCCCTGATGGCACTCTGGCGAGGCATTTTTTCATGCCTCTAGAGCAGTGGTTCTCAATCTGTAGGCTGTGACCCCCACAGGGTCGCTTATTAGATATCCTGTATATCAGACATTCGTGTGACAGTTCATAAAAGCAACAAAATTACAGTTATGAAGTAGCAACAAATTTTTTGGTTGGGTGTCACCACAACGTGAGGAACAGTGTTAAAGGGTCGCAGCACCAGGAAGGTCGAGAACAGCTGCTCTAGAGTGTCCTACATACTGAGCAGGGTTTCCCTCATCCTTGCGCTTCCTGTATCTGGACCAGGGTCTGCCCACAGCAGACACTCAGGATTTAATTCCAGTCACAGAGAGGGCACGATCAAGGAGGCGCACCGCTCAAAACCGGGGTCCAGGGCTGCTGAGGAGACACAGAGCAATGGTGTAGAGGCTCCTGCTCCGCCCAGGAGCCTCTACTCACCCCTACCCTGCAAGAGGTGACCTCTTCCTCGGGGGTTCTCCACATGCAGGTGTATGTCAGGGTCACAGCTCTCTGGTCTCTGTCCCTGTCCACATGGGTGACCCCACCTGTCTGCTGCCCACACTTGGACTGTTGCTCTCAGGCCTAGGCATGGGCCTCACCTGCATTAGGGTGCGCAGGGACTCCACATATGACTGCTCTGTGTCCAGCAGGGTCATGGTCACGTGCTTCCTCATGTCCTGTGGGGAGAGAAGTAGAAGGTGAGTGGTCTTTTGCTCCCCTCAGCCTCTGCCACCTGCAGCTCCATGCAGACTCATCCGCTCACACACGGAGTCCATCCGATCCTTCTCCTGGCCTTCCCTGCCTGCTTCCTGTCCATTTCCCCCCCGAGAATCTCCCCAAGCATCCTGAACCTGGCAGGCCTTCTCCTAGGTGTTCTCTGCTTCCTCCCAGCTGATCCCTGTTTTCCCACCCCAACAGGTTCTGGACAGAGACGGAAAACTAACAACAATAAACCTCCACAGTTACAAAGGAAGGTGCCTCCTGGCCACACCCACTCTAGAGACCGACTCTGAACGTGCCAAGCTCCAGCTTGCTGCTAGGAGGACATGTCTGACCCGGCTGTGTGTCACAGCATCCCTCAGCGTGACGCTGTCACTTCCTGCTTTAAAAAGAAGACACTGCAGCCCAGGGAGGGAGAGCTGGTGCTAGGCGCTGCAGCGCTGGAAGCGTCAGGGTTCTAACAAGGCTGGACCCCAATGCTAAATGAAAAGGTTAGAGTCCCTTCCGGACACTGTGTGTTCCCAGCCCTCTAGGCCACCTGTGTGGTCCACAGTCTCTCCACTTCTTCTTTCTGGTTGTGTACATTTGTGTGTGACAGGGATCTGTGTGCTCATGTGTTCAGGTCTGCTCTGGCATGTTGTGGACGCAAGAGAGCAACGTTAGGTGTCTTCCTAGACTGCTCTCCACATTAGTTAATTCATTAATTTACTTACTTTTCCACACAGAGTTTCTCACTGAACCTGGCGCTCACTGTTGCAGCTGGCCAGGGAGCTCAGAGATGTGCCTGTCTCAGCTCTCTAGCACTGGGGTCACAGACGCACACTGCTGGGGTCACAGGCACACACAGCTGTGCCCAGAACAGCTCTTACAGTTCTGGGAACTGTCTTCGTGCTTACCCTTCAGGCCTCTTTCTCTTTTTGGGACAGGGTCTTCTATAGACATGGTCTTACTCTGCAGCTCAGGATGGCTGGGCCTCCCTCCTGCTGCGGGGCCATCCCACCACGCCCAGCTTCTTTCTCACTTTTCCTTCCGGCTGTGGTAAGCTTACCTCAGTGCTGCTCCTCTGACCCTGGAATTGGGGGCTCAGTCTTGTCCCTCAATAACTGGCCAGGAGGCACACTCAGAAGTGGACTCCCACACTGGGCTCTACTGAGGCATGGGTGACGCCTCCCTGGGACACTCCACCTCTGCAGGCTCTGTGCAGTGCTGTGTTCCTCAGGCCCTACCTCAGAGACCTCGACTTCGAGCAGACCATTTACACTGCATGCTTCTGGGGCCCTTAAAAACAACGCAGCTTTGGGGCTCCCACGTCCAGTCCTGGGCTGGCAGCCCCCAGATACCTCAGCACCTCACAAGTGTGTGCAACTCATTTCAGCCCTGCACAGCCGTTGTCATCCACTGTACAGATGACAGAAGCCATGAAAGCCAGAGAAGTGACATGACGTGCCCAAGATCACATGGCCAGGGACAGACAAAACCAGGCCCAGGGCCTCTTCAGACACCTCACGTAGAGCCTTAGGGCGCCGGCACCCTATGCTCCCATTTACCAGAAACCTCGGGCCACAGAGCTCCCCAGCGCTGCTCTCCCTGCTGTGCGACTTCAGCGGCCCGGCGGCCACACTCTCTTATGACATGGAATCAAAACCCTTTGCTCCTGGTACTGATGGAGAACAGGGAGGCTGTCCACACGTACCCAGTGATTCCACGTCGCTGAGACTTCCCAGGAAGTTCTCTGATTGACTGCAGGACAGCCAGACCAGGCTTTGGCTCTCACCGCTACTGTTCCCTGCCCACACCCACTGGCCAGCCAGCCCCAACCTGGGTCCTGGGCAGAGGAGTTTCCTGTGAGGCACGGCTGGCACTGGGCCTGCTGGCTGGGAGGCTGGGGTGGCAGAGGGAGCTGACGCTGCAATGCCGCCTCTCCCAGCCTCCTCCCTGCTGCAAAGCACAGTGGGCTGTCATTCAGCTGTCAGGTACGGCACAGAAAACAAGGCCAGCTCCTTGTCACCGCATGGAGCACCCTCTGCACGTGTCCGGACACGGGAGAAGCAGGGGTGGGGGCGGGGAAGCTGGAGATGGGGGGACAAGGCAGCTGTCCGCCAGATCAGCAGGCCCACCTGTTTCTGGCTGGCCAGCCCTTCAGCCTGCTTTCCTCCAGATCCCCTCAACCCTCAACAGCTACAGACAGGCCCCTGGCACGGGGACATGGGGAACCCAGTGTGGGGGAAGGTGGTCACGGCAGGAAGATGGTGAGGGCAATTCTCCTATCATTCAACCCAAAACCTCAGAGCCTGGTGTACCAAGCATGAAGAAAGACACGCAGAGAGAAGCCATGAAAGCCAGATTCCCTGCATCAAGACACAAATGCTGGCTAGATATCCCGCTGCGAGCTAGGCCCTCCTGCCCAGAGACCTGGAGCAATGGAGACACATACACACGACACAGTACAGTACCCGGATTAGGGCAGAGCCCTAGTCCCCATTGTGCCCAGAGCATGGAACAGAGGCTGGGCCCGGACAAACACACAAAAACAAGGCAGCATCCCTGGACTCTGCCCCCGCCCCCTCCAGAAAGGCAGAGGGGGGCAGGGATGGGAACACCACCTTTCCCACAGCATGACATCTCCAGGCTCTGTAGTTCCAGTGGGGAGATGGCAAAGGGAAAGCTATGCTGACTACCCCCAGCACATACACACAGCTGGGACCCAGCAACCCTGAGGGATGCTAGAAAACTGGCTTTCCTGGGGACCCAGGGTGACCCAGAAACAAATTTGCTTTCACCTGACGCACTTGACAAAAGTACTGTCCTGGGCCTTGACCCTTAATGCCCAGCCAACCCCACCATCGCAGCCAGGGCTCCTCAACGCTAACCTCTGCCTTCCCCTGAGGTCAGCACCCCCCAAGCCCAGGGTTGGCAGGCAGGCAGGCTCCTGACGCCTGATCCAAGTTCCAGGCCCTGCTCTCCAGCATCTGCCCACGCTTCCCCCCATCTCCTGGGTCTGCAGCATCCTAGGTTTCCTGCTGCCCCTCCCCTTCTTCGTACCTGGGCCTCCCCCGGCTCCTCAGCGGTGTCAGAGCCCCCGCCCCCGCCCCCGGCGGACTCCCCGGAGGCGGCGGCCGGGCCCAGGTCGCGCATGTCTTCCAGCGCGATGGTGAACTGGGCCAGGGTCTTCACCATCTGAAGCATGCGGCCGGGCCGCCGCCGGGGCGGGGACTGTGCAGAGTCGGAGAGCCCCCTCCCACCCGCGCTCCTCGGGGGCCCTCAGCCCCGCCGCGGTGGCGGTGGCGGCGTCCGTCAGCAGCAGCGTCGGTGTGAGCGCAGCCGGCGGTGGCGCTGCCGCCTCCTCCGCGCAGGGAGCGCGCAGCGTCGCAGTGAGAAGAGTCCCGCCCTCTGCGCGCCTCCCCTTCTCCCGCAGCAAGCCCAGCGCCGCGGGACATCGAGCCCCGCCTCAGGACACAGTCTCTCTCTCTCTCTCTCACAGACACACACACACACACACACACACACACACACACACACACACACACACACACACACACACGTCCACTGCTGTATCTAGGTCAGGGTCAAGTGCACTCGCATCAACAGCGTCACCATACAGATATCAAACTCTGACGCCCATGAGCCTGACCCGCCTCCGCTCACAGTGACGCGGACTTCAACAACTACAGCATGGCAGGGACAGGCACCCACCCATGAGGGCATCAAGTGTGGACTGCTGGCAACCCCACTGGCCCCGGCTCTGGGAGGGGGCTCGGGTTCACTGAGTCACCGCTAAATCAACCACCACCTCACCCGGCCTAGTACCTGGCTCCAGCCCTGCTCCCTTCCAGCCCTCTCCCCATGGCCCTCCCTGGGGAGGGCCTCCACCCAACTCTCTGGGGTTTGTTTAAAGGTGATCCTCCTTCCTCGAATCCCAGCACAAGCACAGAACCTACCCCAGGACCCACTTAAGAAGACTGGGGTGCAGTGAGGAGGTTCTGACACCAGCTCCCACTGGGACTAGGAAGGGGTCCTTACACCTGCAGCTGTGACCTAGCCCTGGTTAGCGCCACCTCTTTGAACTTTGGGGTTCCCGCGCTCACCAAACTCACTCTGCATCCAACTTGTTCTCTCTGGGTTTCCTGGGCAATGGGACCTCCACACCCCAGCCAGCCTTATCTTTGTCCCCCGCCCCTACACCTTTCTTTGTTGCACCCTAGAAAAGACACCTCTCCCTAGCTTCGGGGCCTCCACCTAAGCCTTTTCCCTCCCCTAGCAATCAATGCCTTTCCTTTAAGACACAAATGTCACCTCTTCTAGGAAACCCTACTGGGTCTTCAGATTAGGTCCTGTGTGCCTATTCTATGTTCTCCAAGATCCTCAGCTTTCTTTTCTTAACCACAGACAGTCTGTAATGGTACATTTGAAGAATGACTAGATCGATGCCCAGGAGACTGCTGGCTCCCTGAGGTAAGGGCCCGAGGCACTGAATGCATGTAAGAGCTGGTCAGTAGGCCTCATAGAGCCCTGCTTCCCCCTTGCCAGCCGGCCTTTGTAAGTTTCCTGGCATTCATTCAGCACCCTCTATCCAGCCCTGCTTCCTCAGCCCCTCCACACCCAGTGCTAAGGAATTCTTTTTAAAAGACCTATTTCTTTCTAATTTATAGGAATGAGTGTTTTGCCTGCGTGTGTGCCTGCCTGGTGCCCGGATACCGGAAGAGGGTATTGGATTCTGGCCCCTGAACCAGGGAGCCCTGCTAAAGAAGCAAGTACTCCTAACTGCTGAGCCATCTTTCCAACCCAGGAACGGTTGTTTTTTAACACTTCCTCCAAGGTCTCATGCAGCCCAGGGTGGCATTGAACTGCCTGTGTAGTGGAAGGTGGTCCTGAACCTCTGACTCCGCTGTAAACAACGCCCCAGTTCTGGGATTACAGGCATGCACTACCAAGCCCACTTTGTATCATGCTCCCAGTTGAACCCAGTCTTGTGCATGACATGCAAGTATCCCGGAAGCTTAGGTCGCCCCTAGCACCTCTGAGTTTTGCTACCAGTATTGAAGATTAAACTCTGGACCTTCTGAATGCCAATCGAAAGGCTGGTGGGCTTGCTTTCTTCTTGTGTGTGGTGTTTGTCTGAGCCTAGGTCTTCCTATGCAGCTCAGGCTAGCTGCAAACTCATGATCCGGGCGAGGAAGTAGCTTAGTGGCAGAGGGTTTGTCTAGCCTGTGCGAGGTTGTGGATCCAATCCACAGAACTTTGTTCAAAAAAAAAAGTGCCTATAACTTTTGCCTAGGCAAGATGGCATACACCTATAATCCCAACACTTGGGAGGTGGAGGAGGGAAGCTCAGCAGTTAGGTCATCCTCAGCTATCTAGTAAGTTCAAAGCCAGCCTATACTACATGAGAGCCTGTCTCAGCAACAAAGCAAAACAGGTCTGGGAATAGAGTTCATTGGTAGAGCTCTTGCCTGGGGTACAATGGCCCAGGTTCAGCTCCCAGCACTGCAAACACGCACACAACAAGCCTCGTGCTTCTCCTGCCTGAGTGCTGGCATTGCAAGCATGCGCCCCCCGCGCCCGGCACAGATGCGTCTCTCTCGAAAGGGCAGGGTCGCAGGGCGGCAGGCACAGTGCAGTCGGCACGGAGCTAATAGGAGGCGGTGCTTAATAAATGTGTGGTGGTCAGTGAACGCAGAATCCGAGGCCGTGGCTGTGTCCGCCCGGTCCTCGGGATCAGGGTAGCCATTCATTCAGTCTGCTGAAGGAAGGAAGGAATGCAGCGGGGAGCATGGCCGACTCTTTTCTGGCCTCTAGACTAAGAGGCCAGCACCTCCTAGGAATGTGCTGAAAAGCACATTCACCCCTCCCCCAAGGGATCTCAACCTCTCCCCAAGGGAGGAGCCAGAAACCCTCTGAATCCATCTGCCTGTGCCCTTCCCAAGGGACTGCCTTGCCCAGACTTCCTCCACACAGCTTGATCCTCTTCTTCCTCAACAGGGTGGGCATGTTGCAGGACAGAGAATGAGTATGCCCATGTCCAGGGTGGGCAGCCAGGTCTCACGGGTAAGTTTACTCATGCACACACAGGCCCATGGCCTGAGGGTCGGCTGCTTGGTCACTGTAAGCCACCTGGGCTATCAGAGTCCCCTCCACCGTTTGGACCTTTCTCAAACTGCCTGCTCATGGTCTCATTTCTCTTTAGTGGCTGGCAGGCAGGACTTAGTTTGGGGGTCTTAAAGGTGCCACCATCCATCCCTCACTCGTTCCCACAGGACCCAATTCAGAAGAATTCCACCCATATTGGTTCCAGGCTTTGAGGGAAAGAACTTACAGGAGGCTTCCAAAGAGGAGATGGGCCTTGCAAGGCATGGAGGTCAAGAGACACAGGAGTAAGAGTGCAAGAAGACAGAGTCCCTGGAGGCCTCTGTCCGCCCCTTCCAGGTGGGACTTACTGCCAAATGCCACCGGTGCTGTGCAGCTTCACTAAGGATGGCTAATTAGATCCAAGCCTGTTGCCATAGCACTGGTGATGCCAGCAGAGCAGAGAGGTGGAAGGAAGCTGAAGAAGGCACAGGGGACGAGGCAGAAAATCATCAGCGCTTTCAGGACAGGGTCAGCTAGGGTGAGGCACAGAGCACCCAGGGCAGGTGTGGTTCTCTGGTTCCTCTGAGCAGCCTGAGGTGCTCGGAGCCCCTCTCAGAGCTCCGTAGGGGTTTGGAGTAGGTCACAGAAGTTTTGTTCTTTAATTTACATGTATTTATTTATTTGTTAATTATATGTGTGTGGGGGGTGCTCCTGCCATGGTCCATGTGTGGAGGTCAGAGGACAACTTTTGAGAGTCAATGCTCTCCTTTCACCACATGGGTCCTGGGAATTGAACCCAGGTCTTCAGTCTTGGCAGCAAGAGATTTTACTACCTGAGCCACCTTGCCACCCCTGAGAAGAGTTTGTGCGTGCAGGAAGGCCTGCCCTGTTTCCATACGGCATCCCTACCACCTCAGACATCTTCCTTCCCAAGCAGAGGGCTGTCCACACCCTCCTTGGTCAGGGGAAGGCAAGAGACAGTAGGCGGGAAAGGGCTCGGGGCCTCACCAGACCAACATTCCCTCCAGGGCAGACCGCCAGGCACCCTGGCTCTGAGACCACCCTGTCAGCCCAGTGAACCCCTGGCCCTCCGGCCTCCTCCAGGTCTGTTGACAACTTCCCCATCTCTGAAGGAATCCCGGCATCCTGCTCACCTGCCTCCTGAGACCCTACCTGTGGTCCTGCAGCTAATGCTGGACCAATTGGAGGACCACTTATGGCAAAGGCTAGACCTAGAATGGACTAATGAACTGAAGAGTGATGGTAGTAGCTGGCTAGCTGGAATGATGAGAGATAAATAATAAATGGACGGATGACAGGACACTGACTCAGAGGTAGATGAACACACGACTGGCTGCACTTAGTGGATGAGCAGCAGCTCTGGTTTTTACATCACTCACTTGATTAGTTCAATAAACACTCATCAAGTACCTACCAGGTACCAATGCCAAGCATTGTGCTAGGAATTTTTTTTAAAATTTACATCTTTTTGTTTGTTTGCTGTTTGTTTTAATGTATGAGTCCTGTCTGCACGTACACCTGCAGGCCAGAAGAGGGCATCAGATCCCAGTATAGATGGCTGGGAGCCACCATGAGGTTGCTGGGAATTAGACTCAGAACCTCTGGAACAGCTAGTACTCTCACCTGCTGAGCCGCCTCTCCAGGCCCTGTGTAGGAATTTAAAAATACGCTCTTGGGCTGGAGAGATGGCATATGGTTGCGCAGACAAAGGTACTTGCCACCAAAGCCTGACGACTTTAGTTCCTCAGCCAGAACCCACACAAAAAGCCAGATGGGGTAGGCCGCCTAGCCTGGAGTGCACAGTGCAGCGTGGAAAGAAGAGACCCTGCCTCTAAAGGTGGAAGGCGAGAGCTAACTCCGAAAACTTGTCCTCTGACGGTCACATGCATCCTGTGTGTACAGACTACCTGCACACAAGAAGAAAGAAAAGAGGCAAGGAAGGGAGGGAGGGAGGAAGGAAGGAAGGAAGGAAGGGGAGAGGAAGGAAAGGTGTGTATGTCCGAAGGCATAGTCCCCTGTGTAGGAAGATAAGACCTGAAAGAAATGACAAAAACCACAGGCAGCTGGGGCTGTAGGTCAGCCAGGAGAAATTTTGCCATGCACACACAAAGCTCAGGGTTTGGTCCCCAGCACTGTGGAGGCAGCAGGATCAGAATGCAAGGTGGAGGCCAGCCAGGGACACATGAGGCCCTGTATCAAAGAGAGCAGCTCCCAGGAGAGACCCATTTCTGGGAAACAGGTCTCATCAGGCTACGGGGGAAGGCTCTCCAGACCTGTCCAGTCATCTCTGTCAAGAGATCTCTCTCGCCATCATAAATGCTGTCTGCACGGCTTTCAGGGCCAAGACCCCTCACTGCCTTGCAAGTGCTGGCTCCTTAATCCCCAACCTACACCAAGGCTCTATTTCTTGTAACTCTCCCATTTTATAAACAGGAAAGCAATGATCAGAGGGCCCAGCTGGCTGCCTTCAGGTCCCCTTCCTGTGGGTTGAGTCTGTCTGCACTTCCCAGGCTCACTGGCTGCCTGAGTCACCTTTCTCTGGTCTCTTCTTTTCCAAGTCAGTGATATAGACAGGCTCCCCTGAGTCAGGAACGTGAGTCGCTGCTACAGGCCACGCCAGGATCAATGACAGTCCCTGGGAACCCATATCCATGAAAGCGGAGTTGGTACTCCATGTTCCCAACCTAACAGGCCATCTAGTTCCCCAATGGCCACCGCCTCCTCTGATCCTGAGTAATCAAGGAGACTCTGGAGCCATGTGTTCAAATCCTCACCATGTCACTTACTCAGTGTGTGGGCTGGTAAGAGGCTTCATTTCCTGGGGCCTCGTCCTGCCCCTTCCCATCACCCATCCATTCTTCTTGTTTTCCTAGGTCACTTCCTGCTCTCTGTAGACCCTCATCTCTGGAAGGAGAGGCATCTCAAGCTTTCCCAGGTCCCAGGCCTCATCGACAGCTGGAAGGGAAGTGTCCAGGCCACAAAGCTCTCTGGGGACCAGCTGCCCTGGGTGGGGCTCTGTGACTGGAGGGCGAGCTCCGAGGATGGCAGGGAGAGATCCAGGGCTTAAGGAGCTGAAGCAGGACTCTGGCTTCTGAGGCAGAGTCCGTCATATGTGGGTCTGTGTGCAACAGGAGACAGGACTATGAGGGACATGAAGCATGTCCCATCTGTGTGGCTCCTCAGTTGGTGGCCGCTGTGGACATGACTGCACGACAATCTGGCGTGAACAACCACGCGGTTCTGTGGCAGAGGTTAAAAGCCGAAGAGCCTTTCAACGATGACCAAAACCAGCTATGTTCAAAATAACCACAAACAGAAAACAACAAAGCGGCCCGCTCTCACTTACAAAAAGCATTTACCGTGTGTTAGACACGGCCCCAGCCCTCACCATTACCATGAGCTTCTTCTCACACTCATCCAGGGTGACGGGTCACGTGATATTAGCCAAAGCTAGTGTCCTCAAAATCGTCCCCCCTGACAGGCGCTTCGTCCAATGTGTGCTGATACTCTTCTCTTACAGGGACAAGGCCTGGCGCCTCCCTCCCCTTCAGTCTCAGCGGGCCTTCATTCCCTTGAACACAGAGCGCTGGCAGAAGTGAGGCTCCATGACACCTAAAGCTTGCTCTTCTGGCTCGTCCCACCACCCCCCCCTTTTTGTAGTGACAGGGATCAAACCCAGGGCTTCTCACTCGCTAAGCAAGCACTCCACCATTGAGCTGTATCTCTGTTCTTCTGTTTTTATGTATTTATAATGGTTTTTATATATGTATATGTAAACATATAACTATACAAGATTATTTACATACAACATATTTACCCATGTGAATACATACATATACACATACATATGAGTGTTTTGTCTGCACGTATGTATGTATGTACATCACAAGCACGTCTGGTGTTCCTGGACACCGGAAGAGGGTGTTGGATCCCTGGAACTAGGGTTATGGATGGTTGCAAGCTACTGTGTAGGTGTTGGAACCAAATCCAAGTCCCTCTGCAAAAGCAACAAGTGCTCTAACCCACTGAACCATGCCCCCAGCCTCTGCTGACTTACTCTTTGAGAGACGGTCTCACTACGTAGCCCTGGTTAGCCTGCAATTCCCTAACATCCTCCTGCCTCTGTCTACCAACTGGCGCTGCTAAACGCACATCACCACACCTGGCTTCCTCTACACGTTAAATGCAAGATTTTTAACTCTGACACAGGGTCTCACTAGGTTGCCCAAGTTAACCTTGAACTCACCTTCTAGCTGTGGCAGGCTTTGAACTTTCCTGCCTCAGCCTCCCCAGTGCCCAGGATTATAGACTTGTACCTTGAGGGCTGACACCCTGCTTATTCTTGAGGCCCAGCCTCCACGTTGGGAGGGAGTGCGGGCCACATGCCATGTCTGGGTATTCCTAGACATGATGAGGCCCCAACCGTGGGGACTCTCGCCCAGGGGCCTCCTGCCCACCATAAAAGACTCACAGTGAAGAGGAAACAGAGGCCCAGGGGTGGGTCAGACAGGGAAGGCAGGGCTCTACAGACAGTGAGGAGCAGAGCTCGAACCCAGAGCTCCCAATGTACTGACAGAACAATGAAGCCAGGATGATTTCTGCATGAACCCACATTTGTGGGTCCAGAGGGGGTCAGTCTGGGACTCCAGCATGAGCAGTCGTAAAAAACCAGACACCTACTGGCTGTGAGGAGGAGCACGAGGTAGTCCCCTCCCCAGGCTAGGGTGCAAGCTTGCCTTCTGATGGCTAAGCCCGTTTGGCCCGTCTCTCAGCCCAGAAGAAAACCCCCGACCACAACACCCCTGGCCCACCTCACACTATTCTTGAACGCCCTGTGATAGCCATTCTTCTTCAACATGATCTACATTTTGCCAGTCTTGGAAGACAGTGACAGAATCCAGGAGCACCTCCCTGACTCGTCCTAGGAGCACCAAGGTCTAGAAGAGCCCGGTACGCACAGGTGCTTGCCGACACTGTGCGGCAGACGAGGAAAGAGAACCCCAGCGGAGGGACCTAAGCTCGGGGTTAAAGCCGATGGCTTATCACAGCAGCCTGCAGAGCACACAAATGAGAAGTGGGCCAAGCCCGGGACACCCGGAAACAGAAGGGAGATCTCAGCGTTTGCCTGCTCCCAGGGCCGCAAGACTAATAGAAGCAGGGATTAGTATACAATAAACATGCTGGTACATAACATAGCTATCACAGAGCAAGACTGGCCTTCTTGCTCTGTGACTTAGTTTCCCTTTATGTAAACAGACGAGGGAGGCAGGAAGGTTCAGGTGGGCTCTAAACTACCTAGAGGGTGATGAGATCAAGCCAGGAGAAAAGCACAGCTGAAGATGCCCGAGAGAAGGAGCGCGGGCTCCAGGGCTGCACTTCCACCAAACACCCATAGGTGGCAGCAGAGGCCTGCAGGCCCGCTACTGTAGGGCTTGTGGTTTGAATTTAACTGCTGTGATTTTTTTGTTTTGTTTTGTTTTTTAATGTGGATTTTTTTTTATCTTTTCTTTTTTTTTTTACTTTTTGTCACCCCCCCTCCCTTTAGTTTCAAGAAGATACAGCTGAACCTTCTAGGCTGAGAAGGAAACGTTTCTTATCCCGGATAATAGTCAGGAGCAGGAGTTGGGGGGTGGGGGTTGGGGGCTGGACGGTTAAGTCAGACCTGAGCAGATGTGAAAAGCTGAGCTGGTCCATTCTGACCGCAGCCTTCCCTGCACATTTCTTCGGCGATCCCAGCAGTTCACAGGGAATGAGCCGGTCATAGCTGAGCGTGAGGCCTTGGTGTGAGAGGGGGTGGCTGCATGTTGGCGGCAGGAGGAGGACTCGGGAAGTCTGGCAAGTTCCTATTTTAGGTGCTTCTAGGGTATATCTGTGCCCTACCTTGGCTTAGAACCCCTGGATGTGATGGCCTCGAGGAGACCTCCACTAAAGGCTCTAAAAACTCATTCAAAGTTCCGAAGCTTGCTCAGAATGCTGTCCAGACCAGCCAATTGGTCTGAACCGCAACCTTTTCCTAGCTTTAAGTATCTTCTCCTCAGCCTCAGTTTCCCTGCCTGGAATGTGCCAGAACTACAGCTCAGTGGCTTCTTTAGAAAGGAGAGCTCCCTCCCATCTCTCCACCCATTTTGGTAGCATGTAGGGAGGCTGGGGTGAGGGGTCGTGGGAACGGAAGTGTCTAGGTTTGATTCCAGCCCCTCCAATTCCCTCCTTCCTTCAGACCCAGGCACATACAGGGGTGAGGAAGGGAAGGCTCCATTTGTACATTGTTGGTAGAGATGGGGTGTCTTGCTTGTAGGGCGGAAGATGACTCATTGGGCCATGAGCCCAGCACCCTGGGAAAGGCCAAGCCAGCCTCAGGCCAGCGCCCCAGGGAACAGAGGATAGGGTCTGACTGAACTGTGTATAAATCCTAGGGACTCTCAAAGTCTCACAGCCAAAAGAGGCCATCTTCCCCACTTAGACAACGCCAGAAATCCTGCTCAGGCCGCCGAAGGACCAGGGAAATGAGGAGGGCAAGCTCCACCAGCTGCTGCCGGCCCTCCCAGCCCAGCACACAGCCTGCCTCTCCTGCCTCCACTGCCGGCTTCTCCATCCTCCGGACCAGGACTCCGCCCTGGCTGCTCCTTGCTCTTGGCTGGTGAAATCCCAGCTAATCTATGCTCTCCTTCTTCCAGGGAGCCTTAAATCCCCCAACCCCCATCAGCCTCTTGTTCCTGTTGACCTCAGGACAGGGCAGGAGCCGACTGCCAGTCATTTCATCCTTCTCTTTACTAGGCTTCAAACCTACGAGGTGCCAGTCTACGGTGCTCCCTGGGGCACCAGAGGACAGTGATGAGATATGGGAGTCCAGATGGGTAAAGGAAGCACCAGTAAGGCCAAGAGCCCAGTTCCCACAGGGCACACCCAGCACACAGGGGCCAATAAGCAGACGAATGACAGCAAGTATCCGTGGGAGGAATGCACACAGGGAGACCATAGTGTCCATGAGCAACTCCTTTCTTTTCCTTTTTTGTTTTTATGAGGCGGGTTTTTGTTCTGTCTTGTTTTGTTGGCATAGCCGCAGCTATCCTAGAACTTG
Source organism: Psammomys obesus (assembly GCF_907164565.1). Lineage (NCBI taxonomy): Eukaryota > Metazoa > Chordata > Mammalia > Rodentia > Muridae > Psammomys > Psammomys obesus. The sequence goes on from NW_026596046.1 coordinate 35,525,690, forward strand.
CTTTGTAGAACAGGCCACCCTGCCTCCCCAGTGCTGGGATTAAATGCTGGAACCATTCCTTTCTAGTGGATGTACAGTATTGAGTCCCAACATAAAGCGTCCCAGGACCTCAGGGTTTTAGGGACTCTTGGGGCTCACGCCAGAGCCCACTGCAGTTTCTCTCAGCACACCAGGCCAGCTTGCACAGCTTCCTACAGAGTTAGCGCTCAGGGACCTCTGCAAGCCAAGGGCCATCACTAAGCCTGGGCCACAAGGCCAGAAGTGACCTCTGCCTGACCACCAGCAGCACGTGCTTACAGGCCTTTCTGTGTTTTCCCCACCATCGAGCAACCAGCCCTAGGCTGGACAGAGAGCCACTCCTAGAAGATTCTTATCTGAAGGCCAGCCAGTTCAGACAGAGGCGTTGCTCCTCACATCCCAGGACCAAAGGCCACCCACCACCTCTAGGAAGCCATCCTGACAGCTTTGTTGTCGTGGTTGTTGACAGTAAGTGGCGCTGCTCCATCCCATAGTTTACAGAAGGCCGCAGCACCAAATCCCCAAAGCTTTCACATCGACTGAGAGGCAATAAGGAGACTCGGCAGCAAGTCATAACTTGCTGGGTTCCTGAGACTAGGCAGTGGGCCGGGACTCGCATCCTCCCTCTGCCACTGACCACTAAGTGGCTGGGAGTTTGGATAAAATCACTTAACTTTACAGAGCCTGAGGACAGGAAGACAGCAAAGATCTAAAAATAGCAGTTCTATCTATGGAAGGCTCCTCCTCTGCTTACTCAGCACTCCACAGGTGTTGGTTTTAACCTCAAAATAAGCTCCCGGGTGGGCCCTGCTATTACCTTGTGTCATAGAGGACAAGGCAGGACTCAAGATCTCTCAAGCTGACAGGAGACTCCTGCCCCAGGGGATGCTGGGTAGAGAGACTTTGGGACAGCTACATCTGTCCACAGTGCCAGGAGAAGGGCTCCTTCCAGCCCGGGGCAAGCCAGAGAGAGTGCCAGCTTGGGCTCCCAGCAAAGAGACTCCATCCACACAGCCCGCTTCAGTGCCAACCACAGGGAGGGTTCCTGAGTCATGGCACTCATGAGGATCTCTGAAATGCTACAGAGAAGGAGTCTGCTGTGTTAGCGAGTGAAAGCAAAAGGCCCTCACATCCACATACGGCACTGTCTCAATGTCAGTTGAAAAAAAGAGAAAGACAGAGGTACAGACAGAGAAAGACAGGGCACACCTAGAAGAAGACAACAGAACATCAAAGGTGGGCAGGGCCCAAGACAGAAGAAGACACAGCCAGGGACACCTACTGATGTCTAACTGACCCCAGGAAGAGCGATCTGTGCCTCGGTTCTCCCATCTATAATGCAGAGCCTAGAAAGCACTTATTTAGCACAGTGCCAGGACCAAGAGGGCGCTCAACAAGCACAGGCTGTTATGGATAAGGCTGCATCAGTAAATCAGGGAGAAGGAAGGCTCTGAGAGGATCTTGGAAGACAGGTGTCTAGGAGTGCCCGGCTCCGCCTTCTCCAGGATAGTCTCTGGCAGTCCTTGCTTTCGTACCCCTAGAACGCAAGGGCTAACCCCTCCACTGGTACCCTCACTGGGAACATCTTTCCCCGATGAGAGCTCTGCCTGGAAGAAAGGTCACGGCGTGCGGGTACCACTTTAGACTGCCAATGGGATGGCTGTCTATCCCTCAGAGACAGAACCTTGGGAGGATCTTCCTCCACCTACCATTCCAAAATGGTTTGATCTAGGGTTTTTCTATGGGGTGATTTTCCAGGTAAGGTTGGAGGAGGCTTTCTGGGTGGCTCCCAAGGCCCCTGCCTAGATAGTCGCCTTTGTCCATCCCACTCTGCGCCACAACAGAGAACCATTTGCTGGCCGTACTATCTGCCTTTTCCACTTTCTTGTTTGGAAAACAAATGAGAAGCCAGCTGGGTCTGAGCTCCTCCCCACCCCTCTGCTGACTCCCTCGTCCCTAAGGGTGGGAGGCCCTTCTGCCTCCTCTCTGGACAAGGGCCTTGTGGAAAACCCCAGAGAGGCCTTGTGAGCTGGTTGTTGCCATGGCAATGGCAGCCCTGGAATTTGACCACTGGGGCCCTGGGGTGGGGGTGGGGAGTTGGTATATGCCATGCTGGGGGCAGGGAGGAGGGTCCAGAAGCCCAGAAGTAGGAGATAGCAATCCAAAGCCCTTCCAGTTTCCCCAGCTGTGAAGGGAGCGAGCAATGACTCTCAGGATCTCCCTTTTCCGTTCTAACTGATGGATAGGTAGACAGCCAAGGCAAGGCCAGTTGTCCCCTTTGACAGACAGCTAGGGACTCCAAGAGACAAGGTCTCGTCAGAAATCAGAAGCCAAGCCCAGAGGCGTGGCAGGGTTAGAAACAGATGTGATCAGTCCACTGGCATGCCTGTGTCTCTGGAGAGGAGGATGACTACTTAAGCTGGGGCAAAAGGACACCCCAAGAATGGCTATAGGCTGCGCACACTCTCCTGAGATAGTGTAGTGTGCCTGCTCCTGGTAACCCTTGCCATTCCTGGAGCTGGAGGGCTGGCAGAGGGCCTGCCCCTCCCAGCCTGCTGTGCCAGGCTGCAGCGGGTATTTTTAAACAAGCGCCCGCCCCTTGGCCTTCCCACCTGCCCACTTGAGTGCTGCTGCCGGCCTTCTGTGCACTTCCGCCAAGTCCCAGCAAGCCACCCTCTGCACCCACCTCCTCCCTCACATCAGCCCGGCAGTCAGGGTGCTCTCCAGGGACCCCTCCAGCTACAACGCTGGAGGCTAGCAGAGGAGATGGAGCCCGTCCAAAGTCAGACAGCAGGAAGAATCTGAGAACGCTGTACCGCCAACTTGTACCCTCACCTCCAAATCCTGGTGCTACCCCAGCTCCTTCCTCATCTTTTTTGTCCTTGGCCCTCAGACAGTCACAGCCTCACTCCCCCACTGACCTTCACACCCACTTCAAAAAGATAACACAACTATGATTCTTCAGCTCAAAACACTAGCCACGGGGGGGCGGGGGAAGCAAAAATGAGAGAGAGTTGATGCCATGATTCACACTGCACAACTGGTAAATTCCATGCAGATCAAAGACTGAGATGTAAAACAAAACAAACCCACAAAACACCAGAGGGACCATGTGAGAACTGTTTCACATGGGAGGACTTTCTACCCAGGCCCAAATCCAGCAGCCAGAAAATAATGGCTTGATAAATTAGGCCCCATTCAAAAACAATAAAAACCTTTCTGGGCCAGCAAGATGGCCCCATGGGGACTGTCGGTTATGACAGAAGCCTGCCGATCCCCAGAACCCACTCCAAGGAGACAACAGAGAACTGGTGCTCCAACACTGTCCCTCTGACCTCCACACGCACACCCTGGCATGTGCTCACACACACTGATAAAAGCTTGTTAAAATCTACAAAAATTGAAACCAAAGCCACTTCTCAAAGTCAAAAATCCAGTGAGAAATCGGGAAAAGGTATTTGCGACTCGTAAGTCAAAGAACAAAATCCTCCCTCCCAGAGTTTAAAAGGTTCCTAGAAATGGCCAGGCCGGAAGCCAGTAACCAATAGGGAGAAAGGGACGGAGGAAAAGTATGAGAAAAATGTGGGCTAGAACAGAGCGACGTCATGTGTACCTATTGGACTGGTAACTTTCCAAAAGTCAGATTAGTAAGGTCATGCCTCTTCCACACTGCTGGAGGCACAAGCATGTAGGAAGCATCAAAATGCAAAACACACACACACACACACACACACACACACACACACACACACACACACACACACAGAGCACGTCTTAGCCATTCCATGGCCCTAGGGACTCCACTCCTCCAATAAAACGATGTAGCACAGCTCCTTTGCTGAAGCACTGTTTATAACAACAGAAGACTGGGAAATATTATTTGTAGTACCATAATGTTGTTTTGCATTGTGGTGTGTGTGTGTGTGTGTGTGTGTGTGTGTGTGCGCGCGCGCGCGTTGTGTACACTGTTGGTAGGAGGACAGCTTGCAAGGCATTTCTCTTCTACCATGTGAGTCCTGGAGACTGGGCTTGGGTCACCAGACTTGGCACCAAGGGCCTTACCCCACTAAGGCCAGCCTTATTCAGGTTTTGTTTTTGAGACAGTGTCTCGTTTCGTAGCCCAGGCTGGCCTCAGATTTAAGACTATCCTTGTGCCTCAGCCTCCCAAGTGCTGGAATCACAGTCATGATGCACCACAGCCAGCTACATACATGAATCTGTGGCACCATACAGTTGGGTAATCACACAGTAAAAACACGATGTAGTACAAAAGGAATATGGAAGGCCGCTCAAGCCCGGTCTCAGCAGGGAACAGTCTCTTCCTACTTGCTCCCCTTCTTCCTCCTGATCAGGGACTGCTTGGATCCCCAGTCTAAAGGATCTCTGTCCTGGCTCAGACCACCTGCTGGGATCCCTGGCACAGAGCAGTCCCTAGACACAGAACCAGGTCCCAAGCTGCCACCGAACCTACAATTACCCCGAACAGGCCAATTCTCTAAGACCTATGGGTCCAGCCTCTGTCTTTGGTATCTCTGGTCCCCTCTAACAGCTCCAGTTTCTCAGGTAACAATTCTCCAGAAAGCCCAGTGGTTTCCTTTGTATGCAGACCAAGGCCTGGCTTTGCCCTTTCTTCAGAGGTAGAAGCCTTCTTCAGGCCAATGAGTCCTCCCATCTACTTTGGGGTTGAGCTTCCACTGGCTGGTCCTTCGAAATGACTCTCCAGACTGCACGAGACCTTGGAGTCAGAATTTACAGGGTGACGCTGGTAATTACGCCCCTCTCTAGGCCCCAGTCTGCAGAGCAAGGAGTGTGGGCCATCTCTGCAGGTAGGAACAGGAGGCTACCCAGCAGGGTGAGGATGGCTGCCGGCGAGAACCAGGCCACAGGGTCCCATCCCTGCTCCGTGCGAGAGGCACCTCAAAGCCTTCCACAAACTCAGCTCATCCCCCACCAAATGGCTGTAGGCCACTGTGAGAACCCCCGCCTCAAAGCCCCTCTCTCCAGCCCTGCGATTCTCGCTCGGGCAGGCCAGGTCACCACTCTCCTTCTTGTCCAACTTGCTTTATGGCTTACCACTGATCTCCAGACCAGCCGCCAGACATTATCACATTTACTTCCCAGAGCACCCTGTAACAGGCGCTGTCATTATCCGCATTTTATGAGAGCCTACGCCATATGGTCAACCACAGTGAGGCAAAGGACTCATGGGCAAGCACTGAAGATGAACAGGATTTGAAAGAAAAGGAAGCCGCGTGGCTCTAGCCTTTCCTTTTTTAGACAGGGTCTCTAGTGCCCAGGCTGGCCTTGAACTTTAGATTATTGGCCAAAAGTGACCTTGAATGCCTTATCCTCCGTTTGCACCTCCAGAGTACCTGAATAAGTCTCTACATCCAACTTCCTCCAATGTTCTTAAAGAAGTGGCCACCAGGTAGGCTGGCATCTGAGACATGCTTGCCAGCCCTCGGGCTGGTTCTTAGAGACTTTCATTCATACTTCTTTCATTCACTCTCAACTCTGACAAAGTCCTTCCAGATTCTGAGCTAAGTCGCCTAATGAGAGAGAAGCCAAGATTCCTGGGGCTTCTGAGGAATGTGTCACTCACCACCTGCCCCCTGAGCTGTACTGAGACAGGGTACCTGCTCTGACCGTGTGGCTGGCTGCCAACTCCTACCTCCCGCAAAGGCTGTCTTCCCAGGTGTCAGTAGTGGACACACAGACCCTCTTGTCACCCTCACAGGCTGTCCTCCTAGAGGGCCTGGGTAGGCGCCATCACCTGCTCAGAGGAGCCTCAAGGACATGTGAAGTGCTCTGCTAGGCTCTTCCAGACACCGAGCCCCACAGAATGCTCCCTACCCAGAGCAGCTGGCTGGCTGAACGTGAGCTCAGGACTGCTTCGCTCTCTACACCCCAATCAGGGCTTCCCTCTGCCCCCAACAAACATTTCTTCCCTGAGCCCAAGGCAGTTCTGGGGCATTGCATGTGGAGAAGTGGTACAGGGGACAAGGCACGGCCCCGTGTTCACTTAACTCAATGGCTGGCCTGTCTCACAGCTCTGGGCTGCACTCCGCTGGAGAAAGGGTTTTATTCTTTTTGGAAACTAAGCAATACTGGCCTCGACCCTTGCCTTCAGAGTTCTTGCTGTTCTTAGGTCCTGGATGCCTTTAGCTTGCAGGACCCTCTGGCCCTTCAAAGTAGCCTCTGCGCCCCCCACCTACACCTACCTTGGCCTCCTGAGTCTCAGTTCTCAGGTTCCTTGGGGCTGGTGTCCTTTCTTGTTTAAGCTGTAGCCACAGGCTAACCCAGTGAACAGCGGCTAAACTGGGTTTTAATGGTTACCTAGGTTCTCAAACCCGTCTCCTAGAGCTGGTCCAGAATTAATTACCTTGGTGATTAGAAAAGTTAAGAGTAAAACAGACACGGTGGCCCATGACCACCCAGCACTCTGGTGGCAGAGACAAGCTTTGAGGCCGGCCTGGTCCACGTCGAGACCATTCAGCGCTGCACAGTGAGATCTCATTTCAGAGGGGCGGGGGCTAGGAGCGGCGGTGCAGTGAGTAGTGAGACACCTGCCAATCATAAGGAGCATGCTGGGCTCCCTCTCTGTACTGTCTGCCCTCTCTGCCCTGTCCTGGTGCTGGCATCCAGCCCAGGACCCAGCCGGGTGTCCAGACTTCTTCCTAGGGGCGAATTACTCCATGTGCACCCTCCAGAAGGATGAGGACTGTTTGTGTCACTTGGTCATGTGACCTCTGGTTACTCCTACCTACTCCGATGTTGCTGGAAGAGCAGGCAAGAAGCAACGTACAAGTCGATTCAGGCTGGGCCCTCACTTCTGACACCGACACAGGTTTCAGGTCTAGGGACCTGCTGGGGACCTAAATGAGCGTGTATAACATGTGCTTGATGCATGTACACTCTTCATCATCTCTGGCTTTGTTCGTGTCACCCCTCAGCCAGGGGATGCTTCTGCTGGGGGCGCCCTCTTCATGTCCAGACAGGGCTCAGGGCTGGGGGCCCAGAAGAAGCCAGGGCAGGAGGCCTGGTAGGGGAGTCAGCCTGGGCCTCTCTGGGCTCTTTATCCAAATATGGAAAGTTTTTTTTTTTTTTTTTTTTTTTTTTGGTCTGCATTGAGTCACGCCCGGCCATGGCCCAAGAGATCTGCTTTCCAGATACTGCAGGCAGGACTGCGCCAGCCCCGCTGGGCCCACCGCACTCCTTCCTAGCTATCTCAGTACTTTCCCAAACCTCCTGAGCCAGAGCGCTCTCCACCCGCAGAGCGCCACAGCACTCAGCCGTGCTCCAGCACTGACAGAAGAGTCCCTGCGCCTGCAAATACAGGAAACACGCATTCCTTCTGAGCTCTGTAACCAGCCATTCACTAGTATTTACTGCTATGTGCTAGTTCCTGTGTCTGGGGCCATGGGCTGTGAATCCAGCGGATGCGTCTTGCCACAACCTGAGCTCACCATGACATCGGCAGTCCTGGAAGTCAGGAACCCAAGGAGTACACTGAGATGCCACAGAGCTCTAGGGCTGAACTCCCTCTTAGCCGTTCTCTCAGCTGTCCCGGCCTGCAGGCTATTCACAGAGCGGTGCCTGCGCTCACCCACACAGAGTAGCAGTCTCTATTCGCCACAGGGCTGTTGTGAGGACTCAGCAAGGAAGTGCATATAAAGTTCACAGATGAAGCTGAGGGTGTAACTCTGTGGCTAGAACATGAGCATCCAGGGGTGGTTAGATTTCAAAAGAACAGAAGTGCTCAGACCTATGTCTGCTCAAATACTTGAGCTTTGCTGCTGTGACAATTCATACCTTGACCTGAGCCCACAGTCAGCTACTGTGGATCTGAGGAAACTCACTCCCCAGCCTTGAAGGGAGGCCAACCTAGGTTATGAATCCCACCACTCATGGCCTCTGAGACCTGGCCCAGGCATCTTGCCTTCTCTAGCCCTAGGGTCTAATTGCCACGATGCCCCTATGGCCCTTGTGCCAGCTTTTACCTCTTGGTCCCCCAAAGAACAAACATAAGGCTGGCATAGGTATAGGCGAGCTCAGGGAAGCTTGGGGAAAAGCAGCCCCAGGGCAGGGCTCTGCTGGCTTCCTCGGGCCTCTGCACATCATTTATTTAATAAATAAATGTACCCTGAGGTCTCACTGTGTGCCAGGAACAGGAAGGCTTGGCTGGCATGAGCAGCCACTTGATCAGACCTCAGCACCGAGTCCCTGGGTGACCCAGGGGCGTCCCACTCACGTCTTCATACCCCAGAGCCTTCCAAGTGTGGGACCCAGCTAGCAGAGGTGCCGCAGCCGTGTGCCCCAGAGCAGGCCACGGACACCTGCGGTGGGAAGCCGAGGGGCGCAGTCCTGTACAGGAGACTTCCCAAAGGCCTCTCCCTCCAGAAGCAGGAAGACACGCAGCACAGAGCACAAACTCGGGAACCAGAGCTGGTGAAGGATGGGGTTGGCAGGGAGGAACCCCGGAAGAGAAGGCCATGTGAGTAAGGACAAAGAAGCACGGCAGGCTTCAGGAGGCGCAGACCCAGCTGATGGTGTAGGTAGGACAAGAAGGTAGCTGGGAATTACTTTGGTTAGTTTGGCGTCCTCCTCCTCCTCCTCTCCCTCCTCCAGCTTTGGGGCCAGGCCCTGGACTATTTTTAGCAGGGGCTGAATTTAGCCATTCCCTCGGAAATTCCGCACCCGCCCCAGGCAACGGCCCCACTGGCCTTGGGCAGAGGCCTGTAAGCGGCTGGTCCAGGCAGGAGCAGAGAGGAGGGCCATATGAGCAGCAAGGAGCCAGCAGGGTCTCGAACATCTGGTGGGGAAACAGGCTCAGGCCACAGAGCAAATCTAAGAAATTCTTCTCCTTTTCTCTCTTCCCTGCTCTCTCCCAAAGCCTCTTCCGGCCACAGCCCAGCACTGCTAAGGTCGAGGGACAAATAGCACAAGGGTTCTTAGCTCTGACCTGAGGCCCCATTGTGGACAGCGTGGCCAGGCTGCCTACTAATAACCACACTATTTGCTCCACCCCCACTTCTTGAGAGCCTGAATTGTCAAGAACCATAGCTGGGATTCCCACTTCACAGATGGGCAAACTGAGGCAGGATGACTTGGTCTAGAACAGAGCCAACAGGGCAGGTCAGCCTGCTCTCCCCCAACCGTGCTCCCTTCATCATTCCTCTTCCAAGAGCATACTGGAGGTGTAGCCTGGGAACCCTTCGAGTGAAGGGTACTCCACACAGCTGAGAGCCTGAAGTTGGACAGATGGGGTACACTGTGCTCAGATCAGGGCTCAGGGGCCCTTCACCTTTCCAGAACGCAGGGAGAAGTGCTGCCAGGGAGAAGGGGCATGACTCACCTGCCCCGCTGGCACCTTATCTGACTCAGGTACAGGGGGCAGTCTCACTTCCTCATCCTGGCTTCTCGCAGAACTCCTGAGCCTACATTCATTCTTTTTGAGACTGGGCTTCTCTATGTATTCCTGGCTGTCCTGGACTCTGTAGATCAGGCTGGCCTCGAACTCACAGTCTTCTCACAGGCCTCTCGAGTCCGGAGTACAGGTGTGCACCACCACTTCCGGCTAGCCTGAATTCAAGCTCTCAGACTGGACCTCCAAATTCTCTCCACACACAATGGGCTCAGGCTTGTCACCCCCTTCCCTCCAGTCTGAACCTACAGGGCACTATCATGATGCAAGGTTGGCCGTGAGCCCCTTCAGCTCCTCACCCTCCAGGAGCCCACTGCCTAGGGGTGGGACTCTGCCTCCACGGCCTCCAAGCTGCCCTCAGCATGTAGTCTCTCTCCATGTGCTGTTGGCACAAGATCTGTGTTCTCTGCTGGCCTCCGACACATACAACGACTTTCTCTTCCTGAATTGGCTCTGACCAATTCCCTCAAGTGCCAGTGAACCCCATCACATCCCCTCCAGAACTCTCGGTGACTGTACACACACACACACACACACACACACACACACACACACACACACACACACACAGTGGCAATCCACAGGCTGGGCTGAGTGATGGTGAGAGCCAGGCCATGGGGAGGGCTCCTAAATTTGCTTCCCTATCGCAGGGTGTCAAGAATTTCACTTTCTTCATAAAGCAGGGGAAGAGGACAAGATTAGTGTCTAGAGTCTTGCCAGATGGGTGACCCTGGAACCCAAGGCCCTAGCCCTCCTTTTCCTCCTTCTGGCCATGTGGTCTGCCAACACACCCACCCAGGGGGACCACCATGTACCAGCACCAGAACCAAACCCAGCAGCCAAGAAAAATGGAGTTCACAGGACTTTTATTAGCAGGGAGGGTCCTTCTCATCTTCCCTTCCCTTCCACATCTGTTCCTTAACCTCCAGTGCCCCGTCCTGGGAAAGAACTGAATGTTTGTCCAGGGGTGGGGAAACGGGGTCTCGGCGGGTCCCAGGAGGCCCAGCTCTGGGGCTGGCTGGCAGCCAGGAGCGCGGCCTCCTTCTCTCCTGCTCCACAGTGCTGCAAAGAGCAGGGCCTGTCACCCGCTGGGAACCAATAAACAGGAAACCGACACCAGCCTTGCACTTGCTCCCTTGCCTGGGTCCTCCAGCCTTCCCACTGGCCCCAGACCTGCCTGCCTCTCCCTGGCCCCAGAAGCTCACGACAAAGGACATCAATTTCAAATTAACCAACAAAATCAGGTTAAGAGGCCTGGGGGAGAGAAGGCGCAGTGGTCAGAATGCTTCGTGTTGTGACCCCAGGGTTGTAGTCTCTGCAAGTGACAGCTCAAAGCACACACCAAGCGGCCACATTTCCGAGAGCCCTTCTAGCTCCAGGGTCCTGGTTGAAGGGTTTGTGAACATTATCTTTTTGTCCTCACAATTCCTCAGAAACTCCATCTAATGGAGCAGGAAACCGAGGCTCACAGCTGAGGTCGGGTGTTAAATATTAACACTGTTAACTATCACCCAGGGAGACAGGCATAGCTGGCCCACCAGGCATATGGACTCTGGGCCCAGAAAAGGAAGCAGAGGTCTAGGCCCCTGGGTCCTGGAGGGCTCTGGCTTGGTCTCCCTAACTTTGCTTAGCCACCCCAGGCAAGCTGTAGTTGGGGCTGGTGGGAACAAAAGGGGGGACCAGAGAGGGGAGGCTATGGGCATCGTGACAGGCTGGTCCCTGTCCCTCCTCCCCAACTCCAAATGTTCTGGCTACTGAGCCGTTTGGTCTCCCGTCTAGAGCTTTATCCTCTCCTACATGGCTGACGCACAGAATCTCAGACACAAAGGGAGGGACTGAGATTGCCACTTCGAAGTCATCCCGTTTATGTATTGCTGCACCCGTGCATGACACACAGCACCTACGCGGGTCAGAGGGTGACTTGAGGGGGTTGGCTCTCTCCTTCCACCACGTGGGTGCTAGAGAAAGAAATCAGGCTGTCAGGTTTGGTGGCAAACACCTTTACCTGCTGTGCTATCTTGCCAGCCTGGCAAGATTGAATGATTTCACTTAATCTTAGCAATGTGACGCTGTGGAGTGGACCTTGCTCCATTTCATACACTGGGGGAGATTTCCAAGTGCTCTTCTTGATTCCTACCACATAATCTCAGGATGAAGCCACCATCTCCAGCACATAGCTCCCACTTTCTCGTCTGCCTCCCACTAGCTCCCAGCTCTGCCCTTCATGGGGGCAGTCAGGCTTCTGCTCCCGCCCAAGGCTCTCACCTTTCCAGCTTTTCCTGGCTCTGAGCTCTTCAGCCAGCAGCCCCTTTTGGGAGATGCCTTACTTCAATGTCTAGTCAGCAAGCCTTAGGCTAGCCACCTCTAGAGGCCAGCCCTATTCCCATAGGACTCAGTGACACATTTGTCCCGAACCTTCCAGGCCTGGGCTCAGCCTTACCCTGAACCCTGCCTATCTCAGGGACTAGGATCCTTGTTGAAAACTCCCTGGATCCAAACCTTCCCAGCATGTCCCCACTGGCCATCAAAGGTACTGACTGTCACATAAATAGATGACAAAGAAACATGGAAAGAAATGAAGGTAGGATTGAATGATTGAGGCCTGAGATATTCCCAGGGCCAGCACCTACAGGTGGCCTACCAGAAGCTCACAGCCTGGTCCTTATTTAACTGTGAGGTAGGCAAAATAATAGTCCCCCAAAGATGTCCATGCCCAGGCCCCGGAACCTGATGACTATGGGATCTCACAAGGCAGGAGGGACATTGCAAGTGCTACTGAGGACCCTGGGTTACCCAGGTGGGCCCACTGGAATCACAGAGTCCTTCCGGAGGAAGGCAGAAGGTCTGGGCGAGGGAGGTGTGACAAGGCTATGCTGCTGGCTCTGAGCCAGAGGCCACACACCAAGGAACACCGGCACCCACCAGTAACTGGAAAAGGCAAGGAAATTGATTTTCCCTTAAACCCAAGAAGGAAGCAGCCCTGCTAGCACCTGGATTCCAGCTCCATGAACCCCCGATCAGACTTCAAACCTCGGTTCGAAGCCACTGGCCTGTAATCTGTCACTGAGGCAATGGGGCACTGACACACCGTCCACAGCAGCCTCTGTCTGTGTTTTCCCCACGGCAAGTCCCTCTGCAGCCCCCTCTCCCTCTCCACGCCCATGGATCGTTTTAAAAGTCAGCGGTTAAGGCTGAAGTGACAGCTCAGTGGTAAGGATAAGCTCACTTCTTGTTCTTGCAGAGGGCCCAGGTTCGGTTCCCAGCATACACTTGGTGACTCACAATTCATAGCTTCAGTTCCAGGGCATCCTACACCCAATTCTGCCTTCTCTGAGCATCAGGCATGCACACGGCGCACATACATACATGCAGGAAAAGCACTCATGCACATGAAATAAAAAAAATTAGAAACCTTAATTAGAAAAAGTCTGTTTTTCCCAAGCTGAGTGAGCAGTTTCAATGCCCTGTGCACTGAAGAATAACTATTTGGGGAACAGGCCTCAGAGAGAGCACCATGGCCTGCCCCACATAAGAGAAAAGACCCTTTCTGAGGCAGGGGAAGCCAAGAGGGAACCTGGCACACACACGGGGAAGCAGCTAGGGAGTGGGGCAGAGCCCTCAGCAGCCTGTGGCCCAGCGTGAAAGCACTTCCTGGTCTGCAAGCGAGTTTCTGCACAGAACAGCTGCTGCAGCCCCAGCAGCCCCGGGAGAAGGCTTAATCTTGGGGCTCAAGGCCACGAAGGCACTTGTGGCTCCAAGGATATGGGGTTCTTTCAGGCCTCACAGGAGGAAAATGGTGAGACTTGGCTGCATCCCTGGCCTCCTAAATCATTATACTCTGCCAGGTCACCCCTAGTGAACCCTATAGCTACCGGAGGGCCATCTGGGGGTTCAAACAGCGAGCAGCCTTCATATCATGAACTAGGGCTCAGCCCATCAGCCTGGCTCGGTCTTTCTGCCTCTGTCCACCTCAGAAGCCTGAGAAGTAGTGGTGGGTATCAAGTCCTGTGGGTGAGGATGTCCTCCTGTCCTTCCCAGAGGACCCAGGGTCCCCAATTCAGGGACTGCCAGCATGGCGCCAGGCTTCCTGGCACATTTCCCAGCGAGTGTGCCAGGGTTACGAGTCTTTCTGGGAAACACAGGCTCCCCCTTCTCCCGGACTCCATCACCATCTCTGCCAACTTGACTCACTGGGAATTCTGGGGCCAATGTATGACCTGGAGACAGGACATCGAGGGACAGATTACCCATGAGCCAGGGGCCCTGGGCAAAAGTCTGCTGGCTCTAAAACTGCTCCCTTACCTCACCCAACTTGGGGTTAGCTGAGAGGGCCAGGGCTGCTGTGGTTGGCACAAACTACCCGTTCCAGGAGATACAAGTTAGAACTGGGGAGGGGCCACTCTGCCCGCGGAGAACACCTGCCGTGCGTGGTGCTACCATCTGCCCACGGGCCCGAGGTGCCCTCTTAGCCTCTGAGCTAAGGCCCCCAGGGCAGCAGGTAGCTCTGCCATCTACCCCTCTTCGTGACCCGCCTCCCACTTGGCCGGCTGCTGGACTAGAAGGGTTAGCTTCACTGGTATCTCTCTTTGAAATGGAGTCTTACTGTAGAAGCCCGTCTAGCTTGGAACTCATTGTGTAGGCTGCTCTCGAACTCACGGAGATCTGCCTGCCCATGCCTCCTGAACACTGGGATAAAAGGCGTGCACCATTGCATCTGGCAGATAGTAGCACCTTGTTTACTTGGTTACTACATGTCTGGACTCCTTGGGCTTCAGCTGAAACATCTCCTTCCAGATGTCTGCCTAGCCCAGCAGAGAGAGCATCACCGCTTACTTCTGTGGCCTCCTGAATGGCCTCACTGCTTCCATGCTGGACTCTGCTATCTAGCCCCACACAACAACTTGGGTCATTATCTCACTCATAGCCTCACTTCAGGTAGATGCCAAGTCCAGACCTTTTACTCTCTGACCTCTGACTTCCTAATAGTCAACCCTATGCATACTACCCAGTGTCCATTGCTCAGGACTTTTGCATTTGCTGTTCCTTTTCTTCCCACAATACGCCCCCCCCCACCCCCAGCCCTGAGAAAGTTACCTGATTCCCTCCCTGTCTTCTTCTGGGCCTCAGACATTACCACCTCCTCTCACAGGCCTCTCTAGACCCCATGATCTAAAATAGTACCCCAACCTGTCATCTTCAACTTCTTTACCCTGTTTTATTTCTCTCCCCCGCACCTTCTGTTCCCTGACAGTGTCCTCCTTTGTAGACACATGTCCTCACCAGTCTGGAGGGTCCACAAAGCAGGCCTCTGCTTTGGCAGCTGCTGTCTTTCCACTCTAGAATGGTGCCTGACCCCAGAGACGTGGGTAGTTATCTTTTCAGGACACAGATGCTAAAATCAAACTTCTACTGCAACAGCCTGCCTGGGAAAGCCTCCTCCTGGACTCTGCTCATGCCATGCCCTCCTCCTAGAACCCTGTCCTCTCTCCCAGCTTCCAAGGCCTCGACGCAAGAGCATCCTCTACCAGCCCGCAGACTAACATCCAGGGATGGCGCCCCGTCCTGCTGCTGGGAAGCATGTGCAGCCCTAGCAATCAGATGGGAGGGAGGGAAGGAGGAGGGACAAGTCCCTACACTGGGAGAGGGGGCTGGGGACAGGATTAGCTGCAGCGTCTCAAATCCAGCTGGTCCCAGAAATGTTGGGCTGGAAAATGTCACATTCAACTCTGGTCCCTCCCCCAACTCTTCCCTGCTGGGTGGACTCATTCCTGGAGAGCGTCCCTTTCCCCCAATACCACAGGGTCCTAAGAAAGAAGGTGGGACAGGAAATAAGCCCTGAAAGGACAACCCTTTTTCCAGTCCTCCCCCATCCTAACCTCCTGCTGGGTGACAAGACATTAATTATAGCTATTTGGTACTGTTCAGAATTCCAAACGTCCTCCTAGAACCCCATCTCCTCCCCAGTTTCCATTGGGGGGGGGGGGAATCACAGCAAAAGAGCCAAGGAGGGGCAGAAGGGAAACTTGCCTCTGCAAGTCCCTGCCAGAGGGGAGCCAGCTAGACAGAAGTGGTGGGAAGGGCTGCAGCCCGGCCCCGCAGAAGGCAGGGGCATCTGGGTAGGCTGAGGCGAGCTGCCATGGCTGCTGGTAAGTGGGAGAGGAACAAGGCCAGAGGTCCTAGGGCTTGGGTCCAGCTCGGCCTGGCTTTATTGTATGACCTTGGGCTAGCACCTTCCTACCCAACACCAGGCCCTGGGGAATTAAATCCCACCACGGACACATTCAGGCTGTTACAATACAACGGTAAGTGATGCCCCAACTGTTCCCCACTCATGCCCCTTCTCAGGTAACAGGCCAGTCTCACTTGGAAACTGGGAACAACCCCTTGATTACTTCTCTTTGAGACACTGATAAGCTGGGATTCAGAGCACCTCTAACAGTAAGCTACGCAGTCTTTCACATGACAGGAAACCATTGGTGTCTGCCACAAAACGGGCATGCAAGGAACAGTAGCCGGTGTTATAGCTATTTCAATACGCCAAAGTCCCGTGAATTCAGCCATCTACAATTCTCAGAGGTAAGTCAGCACCTGTTTCTGGGCTACAAAAGCAACGAGCATGAAGGGGTACCAGGCAGAAGAAATGAACTAAGATTACTATTTAAGAAATGAACTATCTAAGATTCCTCTATTCCCACAGAGGAATGCCTTGGTGCAACCACACAGTGGCAACTATGGAGCTAACTGGAAGAAATCAGAGGCCCACAGCCTTGGTGGCCCACTGGCTGAGCTACCAGAGAGCAGATTTTCCCTCTAGCTACAGTGACTCTCCCCATTCCCTCATCCAGGCTGCCCTGAGTCCCTCCCACAGAGCCACAAGACCTGGCTGCCCAATCCCCGGGGGCAAAGATAGGAAAACCAATCCTAACATTGACTGTCCAGGCCCACATAGAGCCAGAGGCTAAGTGCTGCCTGACACTGAAGTTTCCTGCCTCCCTTCAATGTGGGAGGTTCTGAGCTAAGGGAGACATGCCTGTAAGAAACTCCCCACTGCTCAAGATCCAGTCTGGGTTCTCTGAGAGCCCAGTTCTTCCCTCTAAGCACATTACATTGGTATATGCTCCATAATCAGAACATGAGAACTCCTCTTGTCCCCTCATTCTGAAGGCCAAGACACACCATCTCCACCCACAGTGCAGAGATCGTGACTGGAGCCCCGAGCCTGAGACAAGGGAACATTGTGTCTGCTCAAGAAATGTCAGCAGGAAGGGGGAGTGCACAGCTGCTCCCCATCTTTCTAAAGCCAGAAGGAAAGGAATAGCAAGAAGAGATTCAAAGTAGCAGATGGAAGAACTTCCAGGCTTAATGAGCAGGTAGGGAGGATGGGGGAACTCAAGGCATGGCAAATGCTTTCTGAGCCTAATAAAGTCCACCAGGTGCTACTGAGACCTGAGCTTAGACAGCAGTGGGGGAGGAGGTCACTGAGAAGCCGCTGAGGCAGTAGAGCCTGTTCCGTCCTCCCTCCTGCCCCCAGGGAGGAAATGGTCACACCAGCATCTACCTAGAGAGCCTTCTGGGCACCCATTATCTCCATCTTATGGAAAAGGAGAGCAATCCACATAACAGGAATGGTACAGGTCCTGGGGACATCCAGTCCGGCTCTTCTAATTACAGACTCAGCCTTTGCTCTTCTAAGGGAGGAGAGGGAGCATCAGCTGGGCCTGGAGAAGTGGGAGAACCTGAAATGTCAGAGAAAGCCCCTTGCAGGTCAAGAGAAGCCTGTACATGAGAGGACTGTTCCATATGATATCTCCCGGGCGAGGAGGTCACTGGAAAATGTGAAGGGGGCAGAAACCTTTCCTCCCTGGTCTCAGTGCCTGTCCCCCAGACTCCCTAATTTTCTGGCTGCCCCTCAACTCCCACTATACTCCCAAAGGAAACCATTACATGAAAAAGGAAGCTGATACTCCTTCTCAAGGATAGTATCCTTCTCAAGCTGATACTCCATCCTCAAGCATAAAACTGGCTCTGGTACTCAGGCTCCCCTAATGGGGTCTCAGAAGGAAAACCAGGTGTTAAAGTCCCCTCTGCTCACTCCCTGTCTGTCCATCCCTGTCACCTCCACAAGGAAGAACAGAGCTGGGACACGGGAAGTAGAAAGGAGGGGAGAGAGACAGAGATAGGGAGTTGGAGGAGCCCTTAAGAGCTCTGAGAAGCCAAGTGACCAAATTAGTCCAGGGTGTAGGGTTTCCCAGCTTCTGAAGTCAGCAACACAGTGGGAGCTGAGGCAGGCCACAGTTGACATAACCCCAGGCCATCCCTGGGCTCAGCTTCCAGCCCAGAGCTACAAACCTAGTTGCAACTCTCCCATGCCAGGGCAGATGTTGCCTAGAGTCAGCCGGAATGCATAGCCAAAACCCAGGCATAAGAGAAGCAAGAGTTTTGTGGAGGGTGGGAATGAGACCCCGGGGCCTGGGATTGGCAGGAAGGAGTGAGAAGGTGAGCAGATGCAGGCCAGCAAGATGAGGGTCCAGAGCATCTTCCTGACTCATGGAGGCAGCCCTGTCTGCCACAGGGGCCAGAACTGCTCTCAAGCCCTCTGAAGGGCTTTGCTGCGGAGCCTCAGAAGAAGCCTGTCTGTCACCATACTTCCCCAGCTACTCCAGCCTGAAGCTCCTCTAACCGAAAAGGGGCATGTTGGCATTGGTCCCATAGACTACCCATACTCACAACACAGGCTCTCCCAGTTCTGCACAATGCCACCTGGGTGGAAATGCCCCCACAACGTCCCTCAGACCCAGTTTTATAGATGGAGAGGTTAAGTCACAAGAAAGGCCAATGTCAGAAAACTAGAGCAAGGCTGGGGCTGGACCCGGAGAGCCTATGCTGCTCCATAAAGTGAAGCGGGTACTTTTCTCCTAGGCCTTGGAATAGACCTAAAGGCAAGAACACGTTAACTGTGACCTGAAATGAGATCAGCGAAGAGCTGGGCATGGAGGCTGGAGCCTTGGCTGAATGGCAACACCCTCACCCACACTTCCAGTGCATTTCTAACAAAGAACCACGGGAATCCCAGAAATAAGTCCCGAAGAAACAGCCCAAGGACCTGTGCGAGCACCACCAGAACGCTTTGGGGCAAGCAGACCCTTTGACACTGGCTGGCAGCATCCCGAAGCCTCTTCTGGTCCTGGGTTAACAGGAGCCTGGTGCCATACGCTAGTCCAGGACAAGGACCTTTGGGCCACTGAGTACACACAAAAGCTCCTGTCGGCTGGTGCCCATGGCTCTTCTGAACCCTGCCCCAAATCTCCTCTCCAAAGGACTTACCACTTGAGGCTTGCTACAGCACTTGCTCGCTGGGGCAGGCTCATCTGGAGCGGCCTTGGCAGCCCCGGCGGGCTTGGTCTCAGCAGAGGGTGGTGCAGAGGGAGGCAAGCAGGGTAGGTCCACAGGACCTGAGGCAGGGGCGTCAGCAGAGTGAAGGGTCAGCATGTACTGCTTAGTGACATCCTCAAGCGATGGGGCCTGCAGGGTGGGATGGCCTCTAGCAGGGAAGCCCACAGGCTCTGGCACCGTCACAGGGGGTTCCACAGGCGTCCCAGGCTCGGGCACAATAGGTGTGAAGGTGGCAGGGACACTGGCATGGCGGACATGTTTGGAGGAAGAGCGGACTTGTGTCAGGCTACCAGCCTGGTCCTGGCTGCCCTCCTCTCTCCGAAGCTCCTGGTGACTGCTCCGGGCTGGGCGCTTCTTGGAACCTCTGCGGGTGAGGCGAGGGGAGAGAACATCTGCCAGCTTGGGGTCAAGATGGAAGTCATGGCGGGCAGTGGAGGGGGCAGGTAGAGCCCTCTCGGACTGTGCCCTGCCCCTGGCAGGGACAGGGTCTTCTGGCTTTGCCCACTGTTCTGCAAGGATAGGTTCACTGTTGGATGGAGGCAGCAGGGGTTCTACCTCTCGAATGGGCTCCCCTCCCGGGCCCTCAAATCCAGGCCCAGCTAACTCCCCACGGCGACTAGGGTCACTCAGAGATTTCTTCTTAGGGGTCTTGCCAGCAACTCTGTCTTCTCCCATACGCCCCAAGGCACCAGGCCCCTGAACTATACTCTGAATGACTTCTTGGTAGTCCTTGTTCTCTTCGCTAGCCACAGACCAGTCACTGTGGCCGCTGGTCAGGCCCTCATCCATAGTTGGGGTCCCTGGAAGCCCTGTCTTAGAGTTCAGCGAGCCCAGAAGATTGCTGTCCACAGAGAACCCGGAGGGCTCGTCGGAGGAGGCAGCCCTATGGCGCTGTGGAATAGGGTCACTCAGGGATCTGTAGGCCTCACTCGCCTCCCCGTTGCTTAGTTCAGTTCCACTAGGGCCTGAGGGTGCGGCTTTGCGTCTCCTGCGGAGGGCTCCTGGAGTTAGAGGGGTCTCGGGACACACAAGGACCCTCCCACCCAGACTGTCTTCTGTCCCAGCCCCTCGGTGGTGGTTTGTCTGAGCTGAGGTTGAGGAAAGGGGTCGCCACACCCCTCCAGGATCTAGGCTGCAAAAGGCAGCACCAAGAGGCTCAGGGTCTGCCCCAATGCCCTCATCTGTCAGGCTGGACTCAGGCCCAGAGAGCTCCTCCTGAGACCGCTGCCCCTGGGTCATGTCCCCGGCCCAGTCGGGGCTTCTAGGGCGGACTTCACTGCCATCGTCCTGCTGTGCACCCATACGCTGTATCTTTTCAAAAACCTGACGGGCTTCCTGCACATACTGATCCTGGACCACGAGTGGCAACGGATCCTCCTCTGTGCCAGAACCTGCCAGGAGCAGCTCAGAGGAGCTGGGTTTCAAGGCACTGGTGCGGAGCAGGCGCCGGGCCATGGGCTTCTCTGAGCAGCTGAATGACTTGGCCCTGCGCAGGGTAGCTGTCAGGTCCTTGAGGGTGGGTCGGGTGGTGGGTGATGCTGGACTCTGGGACAGGATGGACTCAGGTTGCTCCATGGGGCTACCTGCTGACGGTGAAGCTCTGCCATCTAGGGGGCTGTTCCCTGGGCCCCCGCTGGGCTTTCGGACCCTCAGCTCGGAAAGGTCTGAGCGCAGGAAACTGAGCAGCGTCAGGGTCTCGGAAGCGATGTCTGGATTCGACAGCGACTTTCGCTGCCGGTTCCTGTCTAGCTCCAACCCTCCGTCCCTCGGCGGCCTAGTGGTGCCTACAGGTCCCTTAGCGCGGGACCTAGTCTGCGGCCGCAGAAGGAGCCCATCTCCGGTTCCAAAACTTGGGGAGCGATATACACCCCAGCTCACAGAACTGCGGCTGGACCACATATCGTCATCCTTGAGGGTCTCAGTGCTGGAATAGCGGCTACTGCCTCTCGAGCCAGCCGGGCTGGCCAGGTAGGCGGGAAAGCTCACCTTGGCCACGCGGAAAGGTGCCCCCCCAGTGTCGGACATTGGCCTTAAGCTCTCCTGGGGACCTGGGACGCCAGGCTGCGTGCCAGCACCCAACTCTCGGAGTCCCTCCTCTATAGAGGTTCTTGGAGACGGGGGAGGTTCGGGGCTCCTGACACCCCCTGCTGATCCCGAGGTCCCCGGATTTAGCTCGTCACTGTCCTGGCTGCAGCCGTGAACCAGCGGAGAGCTTTCGGGCCTGAGCCCTCTCCCTCGCCACCGACGGCCATCCTCACCGTCTGGGTCCTCGTCACTGCCGGAAGAGTGGCCGCCGAGGTAGGCCGGGCTCTGAGGCCCAAGTTGCGGCCGCGGTCCCTCCTCTTCCTCCTCGCTGGAACTGGGAGCCCGGCTGACAGGATAGGAGGAGGCAACGGAGGAGGAGGAGGAGGAGGCCCGGGCCCCTGCCTGCGGTTGGGAGAAGCTATGCCAAGAATGTAAACCATCCGCCGGACGCTGCGCCCGCTCCTGTTGTTGGTGCTGCCGACGCCGCCTCCCCTCGGCCCCCGGCCCGGACAGCGGCCGCGCCGAACGCAGGCCGGCCAGCGGGAAGCACGTTCGCGGAGGTGGCGTCGGAGGCTGCCGGGGCTCGCGAAGCGGGGGCTCCCACGAAGCCCCGTCGGGGCTGGTCGTCCCCGGGGCCTCCGAGTCCACGCTGGGTCGCCGGGAGCTCGGGCCGCCGAAGAGCTTGCGCATCTCGGTGACGCTGGGCCAGGCACCGCGCTCGGCGCCCTCCGTCGCTTCTTCGGTGGAGCCGGGCGAGCAGCGGCCGTCGCGGGCGCCGGCGGCGTCGTCCTCCAGACGCGCCGCGGCGAAACGCCGGGAGAGCTGGCGCACGGACGGCGAGAGGCTGCGGAGCGGGCGCGGCTGCGCGGGGGCGGCCGGGGGCCCCGACGCCAGCTTGGACACGCGCCGGGAGGGCTGGCCCGGGGCTGCCGCGGCTGGCCGGCACGAAGCTCGGCGCCGCAGCCCGGGGGTGTCCGCGGTCTCCTCCCTCGGCCCGGGCCCGCCGCTCCAGCGCTCCAGCAGTTTAAACGAGACGCTGCGATACAGTGGGGGCCGGGGTGCCCCGTCCGCCATGGTGGCGGCAGTCACTCCGGGGGGGCCGGCCTCGGGACGCCGCGGCCAACCCCCCCCTGCGCCCCTGCTCCGAGGGCGCGCAGTGGCCGCGGTCCGGGAGCCGGGGTCCCGCACCCGCAGCGCGCGGCGGCCGGGAGGAGGGCGCCGAGTCCTGAACACAGCTTTATCGGTCGAGGATCAAGTTTCTGCGGCCGCGGGAGGCGGCGGCTCCATCCTGGGCGACCCCAGGCCCAGCCTCTGCGGGAGCGGCCGGGGGCATCGCGGCCCGGCCGGCGGGGGCCCGAGGCTCGGTTCCTGCACGCGAAGCCCGCCCGCGAGGCTCGGCGGCCGGCCTACCTCCCCCTCCAGCTCCCGCTCCGGCTCCCTCTCCCTCCCCCAGGCCGCTCGCTCCCTGCTCCCTTTTGTTGCAAATAAACTTTGAGGCAGAGGAAAGGGGGCGGGGGGCGGAGCCTGGCGCCCAAAAGAGGGGGTGGGCTCGGGGAGCGCGCGAGGCTGGGAACACGGGGGGGGGTGAGGAGGAGCCGAAGGAGGAACGAGATGCTCGAACGTTGGTGGACCGCAGCGACCCTCCAGGGGAGTCCGCTGGGACACTCAGGAGCTCGCAGAGGGGGCAACTCCGCGGACCGCGGCCAGCGCGGCTCGGCCTCTCGCGTGCAGGGGCTTCTGCCGCAGGGGCAACATGGCACGAACTCCGGTCCACACCGATACTCAGGTACGCGCAGAAACTCCCCTGGCCGGAAAAGAGGTGGGACCCAGCGGGGCGTGGGCGGGGCCGGCCCACCCGAGCGCCCGGGGCGCCCCACCTTGCTCAGACCACGCCCTCTGCCCCCAACCTTCCGCGGCGAATCCCGCTGCACCCCGCCCACGTCCCGCCCCTCACTCTCCCAAAAGCTCCACCTAAGTCCCCACCTCCCCGTGGCCTGTCCTTCTCGGGCTGTCCCTCAACCCACCGGACGCTGCTGCAGAAGGCCCACCTCTCAGGACCCCCACACGCAGCTCCCCTCGCCGTTTCCCCAGCTGCCTCGACCCCCACCTACTCTCTAGGTCCTGGAGGCCTCTAATCTCTACCCTCCGCGCCCCGCTCCTCCGGGCGGTCTGTGTGCGTGGCTCTCGCGCCCTCTGCGGGCCGGATTCTCCGCGCTCTCCGAGCTTTGAAGGGATAAAACCTCATCCACCCGCAACCAACCCTAAGGGTTAGGAAGGTTTCAGTAACTCACAGGCGTTTCCTCGCCCCTTACTTTGCCAAACACTCTGCCCTTTCTTTGGCCTCCCGCACAAAAGGTGGTTGCACGGGAACGCCCTCAACTTCCCACCGCCAAACCTATACTCCTACCTGCGGCTGCTCCGCCCTCCAGGCCAGGAAGGTGTAAGCTTCTCCTGCTGCAACAATGATCTACCCCAGAGCTCCCCGCACCCCCCTGCCGCAGTCTGGCAAGTCTAAAATTGTTCTGGTTACTGGGGCGTCAACTTCTTCCCATCCTCAGCTGCTTCCGTTAGGCCCCTCTTTGCCCAGACAGTTTAAATGGAGGACTCTGGATCTAAATGAATGAAAATAGACGCACTGCCTAGGACGTACGGTAATATTTAAGTATTTTACTTAATCCCTTGGGATAGCTGCCATTGGAGAAGTAGCAGTGCCCGTTGCAGAGGTCGGAGGGAAGAGGCACCGTGGTGTGACTTAAATTCAGGCTTTACAGTCGCCGGTCATCGCGCCCCTTCACACAGCTTTCCCTGGCTTCAGATCTTGATGAAGAAGGAGGTTCCTTTAAGCCCCAGCAGCCTGCCTCTTTGTTGGTGGCCGGTGGGCAGAGCTCAGCCTCCCTGGGAATAGAGGATAGCCTAGGCTGCCTCAAACTCCCTCAGCTCTGCTGTGTGTAGGCCCGGAGCTCCGTTCCTCCAATGCTCACTTGGTAGGCGCTTAGGTCAGTGGTGCACCTAATCCCAAGGGCCATATTGGTCCCAGCCAAAGACACTCAGCTCCAGTAACGATGTGGGGAGCAAGATGAGCAGAGGACAGAATCCTGAGTTCAGAATAAGGGGGGGGGGGGGAAGGCAGCCTCCAGCACAGTTTTCTCTACACTTAATTTAATAAAGTTCTTGTTGTGCTGACCCCATCGGAAAAGTATTTTTGTTGTTAACTTCATAACTGTATTTTTGCTGCTATTATGAACTATAATGTAAATATCCGTGTTTTCCGATTATCTTAGGTGACCCCTGTGAAAAGGTCATTCGATCCCAAAGGGGTCATGACCACAGATTGCGAACCATGGCTCTTGCAGGACCCCAGGCCAGCTTGCTGCTTATACAATCTCCAGACTAAGAAACGCGCCGGGTCTGTGCCTCTCTGCTCTGCCGTGGTGGACGACATTGTGTAAAGCTCTGCTTCACTGGGCCTCAGCTGCCTTGTCTGAAAGTGAGGAGCGGGTCAGGCTTCCCCTAGGCAAGTGTAGGTGTGTGGGGTCACCGCAGCCCTCCACAGTGATGGCTCCTTCGGCCTGATGTACCCTTTTGTTGTGCTTGGATCAAACCTAGGGCTTTGGACATATTTGGCAGTTGCTCTACTGCTGAGCCCCAGCCCCAGCCCCAAAGTATGTGCTTTTCCACCTTCATGCTGGTTTGTTTTGTTTGTTTGTTTGTTTGAGACAGGGTTTCTCTGTCTGTCCCAGAACTCACTCTGTAGACCAGGCTGGCCTCAAACTCACAGAGATGCACCTGCCTCTCTCTCTTCAAGTGCTGCGATTAAAGGCGTGCACCACTGCCGCCCGGCACTGTTAAATTCTGCCTTTATGTCACTTCTGAGACAGGTCTTTATCTCACATCACGAATGGGCAAGTTGATGAAATATGGAGGCTAAAGCCATAGACCCAAGAGGCCTGTCACCTATACTTGGATGAAGTAAACTGTCCTGGCCTCTGGCCACACTTGGGAGGGAGAATATTTTAAGGATCTTGGCTAGGCAGAATGGCATCTCTTTTATTTATTTATTTATTGTTTGTTTTATGTGTATGGGTATTTGTTTTGTTCTTTTCTGTTTGGTTTTGTTTTGAGACAGGGTTTCTCTGTGTGGCCTTGGCTGTCCTGCACTGGCTTTGTAGACCAGGCTGGCCTCCAATGCACAGAGTTCCACCTGCCTCTGCCTCCCCGAGTGCTGGGATGACAGGCATGTGCCACCGCCCAGCTGTGTGTGGCTGTTTTGGCCTGCATGTATATGTCTCTTTTGCGCGCATGTATGTGTCTCGGATCCCTTGGAGCTGGAGTCACAGGAAGTCATGTCTGTGAGCGTCTGTGGAGAATGAGTGAGCACAGTGACTGATCTACTCAGGAGGTAGCCCCGTGATGTCAGAGCTGAGGAAGTTCTTGGAAAATCAACATGGAAAGGTTGGATGGTCAAGGTCATGGCAGGACAGACCTTGGAACTTCGTAGAAGCGTGAGAGCCGGGAAAGGAGCTGTCTGAACGGGAGATTTGGCTTCCGACTCCTTCCCAAAACCAAACAGAATCTCTCTGAAACTACCTGAACCTCCGTCATTAGATCTAGACTGCATGGGATGTCACTAGTTAGCCACCCTTGTCCACTTCACATTCTCATCAGTTACTTGGTTGACTCTCATCAAAAAACCAAAATAGCCTAGGACCTTTATGGCAGCTTCTGTTTCATTCCTGTGTCCTACCACTGAGAGACGGCCCCAGCCTCATCTCAGATCTGTGCCAGTCAGAGTTCACATTTTCTCCCTTTCCTTCTCCTCCCACTTCCCTCTCTTTGCCTCTCTCCCCTCTCTCTCTCTCTGCCCCCACCCAGCCCAGCCTCAGCTGAAGGTAACTGGGTATGCCCTTCCTCCCAGGAGTTGGGATTACATACATGCACCTCTGCGCCTGGCCTTTTTGTTTCGTTTTAAGATTTATTGTTCTTTTTTTGTGCGTGTTTTGCCTGCATGTACATATGTGCACCGTGTGTGCCTACTCACTGCCTGAGGAGGACAGAAGAGGGGTTCAGCATGAGCTGTCACGTGGGGGTACCGGGACCCGAGCCTCGGTCCTCCACCGAGCAGTAAGTGTCCCTGACTCTAAGCCATCTCTCCAGCTTGCTTGAGTTTGTTGCATCTCACAGTCCTCACGCTGTTTTCATTTTAGCATCTTTGTTGGTTTTGTTGTTGTTGCTTTTGTTTTGTTTTGTTTCAAGACAAGGTCTTAGTATGTAGATAGCCCGAGCTGACCCCAGCTTCCTGCTCTCCTGCCTCAGCATGTACTTTTCTTAGAATCATTACAGGCATATTTTGGATTTTTATTTGTTTCTGTGTTTTGTTTTGCTTTGAGTTGTTTGTTTTTTGAGACAAAGAGTCTCTGTGTAACAGACCTGGCTGTCCTGGAACTCACTGTAGACCAGGCTGGCCCGAAACGCACAGCCTATCTGTGCGTCCTAGAATGCTGGGAATTCACCACTATGTCCCTCCTACATGCTTTCCAGTTTCATTTTGTTTTGTTGCTCTCTCTGTGTGTGCACGTACATGCTTTGTGTGTGTGTGTGTGTGTTGCTAGGATTGAACTCTGGACCTCATACACAGTAAACAAGTTCTATGCCACCAACACACATCTCCCCCTTTTTTTGAGACAGGATTTCCCTAAGTTACTCAAGCTGCCCCTGAACTCATTCTGTAACTAACCCAGTAAGGCCTTGAACTCAGCCCTTCTCCTCAGTCTCTCAAGTAGGTAGGATTATAGGCTTCTGTGATTGTTTTAGTTTTTTGAAGTAAAACTGAAAGTACCTGAGGTCAGCAGGTAAAGGTACGTGCTGCCCAGCCTGACCTCCTGAATTTGATCCCTGGGCCTGTATGGCAGAAGAGA
Source organism: Psammomys obesus (assembly GCF_907164565.1). Classification (NCBI taxonomy): domain Eukaryota; kingdom Metazoa; phylum Chordata; class Mammalia; order Rodentia; family Muridae; genus Psammomys; species Psammomys obesus. The sequence goes on from NW_026596046.1 coordinate 35,552,465, forward strand.
ACCAACCCCTGAAAGTTGTCCTCTGACCTCTGCACACTCAATAAGTAGAACATAAGATTTAAAATTAAGGCATAGAAACAAAGCCTCATAGTTCAGGCTCACCTTCAACTCTCCGTGCAGCCTGAGTTGGCCTCCCACATGCTGTGGTTAGAGCCACGAGCCAGCACGCCCGCTTTAGTCCTTTATAACTTCACAGAACAGACATTGCTGCATATAATTTACAGGGACTTCGTGTTCCTCAGTATTACACTGCTAAGGTTTGAGTGTCGCGTGTTGGTATGATTAATTCTGGTACATGAACTGTTCTCGTCTATCGACCCATTGTCTTCACGGATGTTCAGCCACTGGCAGCACTGATAAACTTTCGTGCTTGTGATGGAAGTGTGTAAGGGTTCAACATTAGGCGGCACCGTGAGAGCCAGGATGGAGTAGGCCTGCCGTGGTCTGGGTTTTCTGTTATATGACATGTATGCACCCCCCCAGCCTCCAGCCACACTGAGGCTACCCTCCCTGTGTGGCCAGCCATCTTTACGAGGCCTCCTGGGCATCTCCAGCCCCTGGTTCTTAGCTCCCATCGGGTTCCAGCCTACATCCTGACCCCTATCCCAATTAAATCACTGCCTGGTTTCCACCTAGGGGATGATGGAATCTGACTAAAGGATTCTTTGTGGCTTGGCAGTGTGTGTGTGTGTGTGTGTACACATGCAATGGCTTAAAAACAAACACAACAACAACAGCCGCAAAAACACATGTATTTCTCTTCCTTATGACAAAGTCTTGGCAAATGGATGGGAATGTGGGAACGTGAGCCTCCCCAGCTTGCTGCTGTCCAGAAGGGGCCTTGCTTCACGGTCATGAGGGCACCAGTGGCCCCCTCCACCTTGTAAACACAACAGGGGTCAGGGAGGAGACCTTTGTTGGACTTTGCGGTGCTAGGGATTGAATCCAGGGCCTAGCATACTCCAGGCATGTGCTACGGAGCTCTAGTCCCAACCCTCGATTGTCTGAGACAGGATGTCGCCGTGTAGACCAGGCTGGCCTGCAACTTGTGTCCTTCAGTCACCACACCCTGAGTTCTGGGATAACACGCATGAACTGACCAGTCCCTGAAACATAGGTCTCTTGGCTCTGTGGCTGATGTAGAACCTCTGAGGCCCAGGCCTGTTGAGCCGAGGTTTGCTTCTCCGCATGGCTTGGAATTGGGGGAAGCTTCAGGCACCATGGCCCGGTTAGCAAACACATGGCAGCCAGCGCCTCAGGGCCGCCTGGGGGCCTCAGGCTCTCTGCCGCTGCCACTTGGCCGTGAGCCTCTGCAGGAGCTCGTGGGGCTGCCGCCGGAACTTCTGCTGCGTGAAGTAGAAGAGGATGGGGTCCAGCACGCTGTTGGCGCTGGCGAAGGGCCGAGTGCCTTTGTAGGCCGCAGCGAAGGTCTCCAGCACAGGGCAGGAGACGCCCGGCGTGGAGCGCACGGCCAAGTAGGCCGTCTTGGTGATGTGGAAAGGCAGGAAGCTGATGGCGAAGACGGCGGCCACCACCACAGCCATACGGGCCGCCTTGCTGCGCCGCTCCTGGGCCACAGGTCCTGCCGGGCCGTCCCGGCGGCACAGGTGGCGCGCCATGCGGCAGTAGCAGGCCAGCAGCGCCGCGAAGGGCAGCAGGAAGCCGATGACCGTGAGCGCCATGCCGTAGGGCAGGTAGCGGGCCGACAGGGCGGGCGGGCTCAGGTCGTAGCAGACCGTGCGGTTGCGCTGGATTCCCGTGGCGGCGAAGAGCGCCGTGGGCAGGCACTGGGCCGTCACGGCCAGCCACACGGCCGCGCACACCACCCAGGCAGCGCGGCGACCCCCGCGCTTGTGCCAGGGGGCCAGGGGGTGGCAGATGCCCAGGTAGCGCTGGAAGCTAATGCAGGTGAGGAACAGGATGCTGCCGTGCAGGTTGGCGTAGAAGAGGAAGCGCACCAGGCGGCAGGCGAGGTCTCCGAAGGGCCAGTGGTCCCCTCTGGCGTAGTTATAGACCAGCAGGGGCAGCGAGCAGGCGTAGAGCAGGTCCGCCAGGGCCAGGTTCAGGGTGTAGACGGCCGAGCGGGTCAGGGCCCGGCGGGAGGCGCAGAGCTGCGTGATGACGCAGACGTTCAGCGGCAGGCCGACCGCCAGCACCACGCAGTAGGCCGGGGGGAGCAGCAGGCGCTTGAAGTCCTCGCGGTAGACGCACGTGGTGGGCGGCAAGCCCGGAGCCTGGATGGTGCTATTGCCGCGCTCCATAACCGCGCGGTGACGGCTTTTCCTGGGCTCCGAGGACCTGGGAAAGCAACGCACGCCGTGTCAGTGGCGACTCACTGGCGCCTCAGTGGGCCCTGTGTGCTGATCTACTGGCGTGAGCAAAACAAGGCCTTAACTTGGCCGTCTCTTAGTCTCATCACCCCGTAAAGGTCTGCACAAATCTTCTATCATAGAAATGTATACTCCAGTAAAGCTCAAGCCTGGGAGAACTCCAAGTGATTTTTTTTTTTTTCTTTTTGGTTTTTGAGACAGGGTCTCACTGTGTAGCCCCAGTTGTTCTGGAACTCACTGTGTAGACCAGACTGGCCTGGCCTCTGCCTCCCAAGTGCTGGGATTAACGGCGTCAATTTCTTTCTCTGCTATTTATTTCCTCCCAGCTTTCCCCCATGAACTTCTGTTCAATCCTCAGAACCCTAGACAGATGTCTCTTCGAGGAGAGTGAGTGATGGGCTTCGGGTCACATAGTTACTCCCTGCCTGCCTGATCTCGGGTAGGGATTTACCTTGTGACTCTCCATCTGAGCAGGAAGGGGGTGCTGTCATCAGGTTAGAAGCGCACGGGGCTTCTCCTGCGCCCTCTGAGGGGTAGGAATGCAGTAATGGGGTGTGTACCTGTCTCATGCAGCTGGAAGACTTTTTATGAAGAAGTGCTGGGTTTGGTACTGTGTCTTCAGTACCGGGTTTCCTCTGTGTCTTCACGGCAGCTTGGGTCCAGGACAGAGAGCTCTGGGGACTCCTAGTTGACTCCCGAGGACAGGGCGCACAGCCAGAGCTCGCTGAGGGAAGTGCCGCTGTCTTCAGCCTGCATTCCTGCGTCCAAAGCCATTGGTCTTTCAGTCACAGTTATCTGCAAAACAAGAGAGGTGACCGTGAGGGGGTGGAGGTGGGGGTGGGGTTGAGTTCTGTGGAGCTGCTCAAGTCACTCAGCTACTGCTCCTGTACCCAAGGAGGGAGGCTCACAACTCCTCCTAACCCTGACCCTGACCAACTGCCTGAAACTCTAGCTTCAGAGGATCCGATGCCTCTGGTGTCTGTGGGCATCTGCACACATATGGACACGCACAAGCACGCATGCAGATGGCTGAGTGGTTAAGAGCACTGGCTGCTCTTCTAGAGGAACCAGGTTCAATTCCCAGCACCTACATGGCAGCTCACAACTGCCTGTAACTCCGGTTCCACGAGATCAACACACTCACATGGACATACAAGCAGGCAAAACACAGAATCAGAAGAGAATAAAAATAAATCTGAAGGAGAAAAAGAAGAGGAGGAAGAGGAGAAGGAGGAAGTACCCCTGATGGCCTTGGGAGTAAAACTCCGTTTCTCAAGGGGAAACCAATCAGGAACCAAGAGGGCCAAACTTTAAAGAGGCGGAAATTAGGTACAGTGAGGAGCAGGCAGGGTCAGAGTCAGTGGGTTAGAAACAGTCGGAGCCAGAATCCACCATCCACAGCCATTGAATACTCAGGTTACAAGGGTAACTCTGGAGCTAGACAGAGCTGGGTTCTGGTGCCTTCTCTGCTGCCACACTATTCGACCCTGACCATGTCACGTGTCTTCTCAGACTCGTTTTCTAGACAGTAATGTGCATGCATCTGGAATACAGGAGGCGCTCAATAAGTGTTGTGTCCTTGCATCCTATATGATGCCCCGTCTCCCGACAGTCCGGGCTGGCTTCGGAGGGCTTGGCAGCACCAGACCTCCAAATACTTCTGAGTGATGGCTTTTTTGTATTGCCGATGTCTCGAGAGAATTTACAGCTTGGGTCCAGTGCATCTAGGGAGCTGCCTTCTTGACAGCCTCCTCCCTTTTCTGTTTCAGAAAAGCTGAGGCCAGGGAAAATAGGAAGCCTTGCAAACATGTGGAGAGTCATAGAGCTGGACTTTGGTTCTGACGCTCAGGTTCAAATCCTAGCTCTGCCATGTGTGAGACGCGTGGTCTTGGGCATATTACTTAGCATTAGTGCCTCAGTTTCCCCACTTGTAAAGGGATAAGCTGACATTTGGCCTGGGATGAGCGAGTACCAGGCTCAGCCCCAGGGCATACCTTCTTTGTTTGTTTGTTTGTTTGTTTGTTTGTTTTAGGGACTGACAATAGGGGTTGGGTCCAGGGCTTCCCATGTGTTAGGTGAGCGCTCTACCACTGAACCATGTCTCCAGCCTTAAAAACATACTGTGTGTGTGTGCAATCACACGCGTGCCGCAGGATGCATGAGGGGGTGGGCTCTGTGGAGTCGCTCTCTCCTTCCACCTTCACATGGGCTCTGAGCACTGAACTCAGGTCACCAGGTCTGAGCAGTAGGTACCTTTATCCACTGAGCCATCTTGCCAGCTCCCACCCACCCCACTGAGTTTCTCAGGCTGACCTTGACCTCACTCTGTGACACAGGCAGGCCTTGAATTGTGATCTTCCTGTGTCTGGGTCCCAAGCAGCTGGGATTACAGGAATGTGTCACCTTCCCAGCTGTACTAACTGCTACTGTGAACGGGCCTGCTAAGGAAGATGACAGTATTTTAAAACACTGTATAGAGCTGGGCGCCATTGCTCATACTTGTAATCCCAGCACTCAGGGAGGTAGAGGCAGGTGGATCTCTGTGAGTTTGAGGCCAGCTTGGTCTACGCAGAGAAAACCTGTCTCAAAAACAAAAACAACAACAAAAAATTGTATAGAGTCAAATTGTTTTTTCTAATTTCTAATTTGATATTAACAAATTATTTTTTAAAAATTCTGGGCAAAATAGTAGTGCTTAGATTCCCTGGCCCGCACCCCACCTCCCTCATTGCCTTTGATTATTAGCAGAAACCAGGCTTTCAGTCCATGCTCTAGTTCTGAGGCTCAGCTGAGACATCTGCACGTAAGGAGGACAGTGGAAAGTCAGAGTGACTGTGAAGTCACGGTCCGGACAGGCTGGCTCAGCCAGAATCGCCTTCGTTCCTCAGGGTTCTTCTTTTGCGCAACCATGCTCTTGCTTTTACCTGCCCGGAGTTCACTAACGTCCTGTTTGGATCACAGAGGCCTGGCATGCAGGCAGGGACAGCACTGCAGGCACAGCTACGGTGTGCTAGTCTGAGGGAGAGACCAGAGTGGGCCAGTGTCTGCTCTTAGAGCTCACAGCCCGAGTTCAAGCCCTAGGAGAGAACTGACCCCTCCACAGCAAGCTGTCCTCTGACCTCCATAGGTACATCATGGCAAACCGTGCACTCACACAAGATATCTAACTAAATGTCAGTAGAGAAGTGAGTAAAAAGACCTTTCCCAGGAGAGTGATGATCCTGGTGGCTGAGGGGTTTTCATCAGTAGATGGGGGGGGGGAAGAACACCCCAAGTGGGGACAGGATGGGGCAGGCATAGGTGGAAGCAACCATGTCCCTATCCTTCCTTAGGGAGGCCTATTGCTTTCTGACCACAGCCCCAGAGAGTGTTTGGCAAAACTCCAGTGGTTTCTTTACCCAGCACTCTGGGGAGACTGGTCCTTCCAAGATTTTATCCTCCTTTGGAAGGAGCAAGAACCACAGAAAAGGGCCTATGAGTAGACCTCAGGCATATCTGCTTCCCAGCCACTCCGTCTCTGAGGACCAAGGGAGGCTGAGTGTTCTCACTCCTTCAGAGGATGACCAGAGGGAGGGGTCCCTTGACCTCAACTGTGGGCAGCAACTAATGCTGGCTATCCTATCTGTCATCACGGCTGCACTCTAAGTTCTAGACCAGCCCTTACCCCAGCTTCTCTCTGGACTGCAGCTATGCTGCCTGCAGTAGGAAGCTTTTAAGAAGCGCCTCTGCTCCTAGGGAAACACCTGAGCCCTTCTCCTGATGTCCAAGGCCCCTGCAGCCCGCTGGCACTGTCTGAAAGCCCCCAGGTGCTCTCCACACTCCCCTCATCCCTGTCTTTCCTCAAATTCATCACACTGTGCCCAACACTGCATAGCCGCTGGCAACAGACGCAGCACCCTCTCTGGTCTGTCCATCTTTGCTGATCTCTTCACAGACATGCTCTTCGTCCACCTCTGTTAGCCGGAACCTAAGTCCCCCTCAAGGATCAGAACCGGGGCACCCCCCTAAGCTCAGAACCTAAGTCCTTCAATGCTCAAGAGCCCATCTTACCCTCCTTTGAGTCCTCGGCTGAACAGTCCCCACCCAGCTTGTCCATCCACCCCTATCCCACCCCACATTGGCCCATTTTCTCAAGACCCAGACACTCACATGCAGCGTCCAATCACTGACATGGGTTGATGGTACAAAGCGTGTTTGGGCAAAGGACACTCAGACGCAGAACTGCCCATGTCCTCAGCCACACTGTCACATCTCTGGCGTGGCTTTGGACAGCTTCCTCTGCTTCCTGACCCTTCTGGCTCTGACTGAAATAGTCCTTGGTGGGGGCGTAGGGGACTCCTCCCTGCCACCCCCATCCCCCCACACCTTGGCCTGGTGGGAACATCCTGAAAGAGCACAGAGCTGAACAAAAGGCATCCTTCCCAGAACTCCCTCTCCAGCTGTGGGAGGAGGGGACAGAGAGAGGGATGGGGGGCGAGCAGACCACTTTCCACACAGATCTCCTCAGCATTTTCCATGGCAGGTGGGTTACCACAGCTCCCAACCCTTCCCTTAGCTGTCACACCTGAGCCACCCAGAATCCATCCATTTCTCGGATCCCATCCTCCCCATCCTCCACTCATTGGGTAGACCATCGACTGACATGCCCAGCGGCGCCTCCCTTGAGGTGACAATCCTCTTAGGTACCCACTTAACTAGCTACTTCTCACTCTTTCATCCCCACATGTCCTTGTCAGCACAAGCCTTTATTAAGCACCCGCTGTATGCCATCAGCTCCCCCAGCATTCCCCAATTAGCAGTCACTGTCCCTTTGACACAAAAAACCAGGCTCATGAGGGTGGGTGTGGTGGTGGTCACAGAAATGGGGCTTGGTAGATGTTGGAAGAACCAGAGGATGAGAGGTGTTCCCCAGGGTGGAGGCAGCATTCGGAGGGGAAGGAGATGGGCTTTGGTGGGGAGCCCCTGAGGAGGGTGGATGGGGTAGGGCGTCGAGAGAATGCCAAGCTGGTAAGCTCTGCTCCCACTCCCATCTGCCTCTCTTAGCTGCTGGCTGGGATGTCACAGCTGCCACCTGCGTGTTGAAATATCATAGACAGGATTCTTTTCACTCTGTCACTCGTAGAGGAGGCTTCTAGGATGTAGAGGCCATCCGTACACTGAGCTTGCCCCAAGCCGCTTTACAGGACTGGGGAACCGAGAGGGGGATGAAACTTTCAACCAGAGTGAGGCCCTGATAGAAATGCAGGTAGACACTTGGCCAGCTGTGTACAAACTGGGCAGCTACAGTCCATTCGGGCGTGTGCCGGGAGCTCCGAGCAGGTACGGTGACCTGGCCTTCTTCCCAGTGGCTAGCTTCTTTTGGTGTTCCCAGGACAGTCTCCAATGGCACCAGGGTCAGTTCCAAGACTGAGCAACTTTGAAGGTGTAAAGGAATATGGGGCAAGGCTTGGGTCAGACCTCTAGATGGTTTTGGCTCCTCCAGGGATCGGAGTTTTTCCTGTAATGAGAGCCTGTAGCCATGAGATGGCGCCAGTGGACAGCTGACCTGGATGAGGACCAGGCTGGTGCCCACGCTTCACAGGCCACCTCAGGCTGGCACTGAGCAGCCCAGGGCAGGTGTCCCTAGCCACATTCCTCTGGCTCTCCTCGGGTTTCTTCCTATGTATCCACCCCAACAAGCTCAGGCCTCTCTGATCCTCTGCCTCTCAATGTCTGACCCTGACACCAGGCATCCTCCACCCAGCTTCCTGGTAACCACCATAAAAATACCACAGCCCTTCACCCCACCAAGGGACAGCCTCCACTTTGTTCTTCTTTCTCAGTCCAGGTGGTAACTGTGAGGTCAGTTCTGTATCGTCATCAATTGGATGTAGACACCAGGACTGGTTCAGTGCTCTTGGTGCTACTCAGATCTTTGGGATCTCAGGGTTCCTTTTGCATGGCCCTTCATGTCTAGACGAGGAAGCCTGTAGGACAGAGGCAGGAGCTGGAAGCCTGAGTCACCACCTACAGTCCCCTGCTGCTGGATCTGGGGAGAAGCTTCCCAACTTGGGCTGCCTCCTTGCCAGGAAAGCAAGCTGGGAAAGCCCCTTACTGTACCCCTGGCCCGTGACTTCAGCAGCAAAGGCACAGGATGTCAGGGGCCAAGACTTGGTTTCCTTCTTCTGAGTCAGGCTAAGACCCACCATCAGTCTGCTGCGTGGCCTAGGGCCAGCTGTTCCCCTCTCTGATCCTGAGAAACTTATAGTAGTGTGTTCTCTTACTTACAGAGACATTATAGACTCTGTTCCAGGAATCACTGAGCCCTGAGCCTGTGTGGCATCCAGCCTGAGTGCCCTGGAACCCACCTCTATCCAGCTGGGGGCCGGGTTCCTGATGCCAGCCCATGGCAGGAAGAGGACAGTGGGCAGGGAACAGAATCCCCGTTTGGACAGTTCTGGTCTCACCGGGCTACAGAAAGAAAACCCAGCACAGGGCTGCAGGGAGGTCAGGAATCTGCTTTCTCTTCTCCCTTTGTACTTCCCCTTCTCCGTTCTGCTCAGCAGGGACCATGTGGAACTGAAAGCTCCATTCTGAGTATGAAGGAGAAGCTGCAGCCTGGGTCTAGGGCCCCTTCCTGTGCTTCCATGGGTAGGAATTTCGTAGCCCTCCTTCTGGGACCCCTGCCTCTACCAGCACTTCCGATAAAGCCTGGCCCAGGGCCCCAGGCTCTTCCTTTCCCTGCAGACCGGCTAGTCAGCCTCCCAGTAAACGCCAGCTGCTCTGCTGTGTGGACGTAAGTTAGCTGCAGTCCACTAGTGACCCAGACCTGTCCATCCTCCAATAACCAGGCTCCAGGCAGTGCTGGGAAGACATGGCTCAGGCCAGCATGTGGCCTGTTGGAGGAGCCCTCGTTTCAGATGATGTGGGAGAGTGACCTGCCCATTGTGCTCCTCGGGCCTCTGTGACCACCTCAGGGGTGGTGAGTGTCCCCCACTGGATGTCAGGAAGTCCAGGCTGGACTTTTGCTAGATGGTTGAAAAGGAGAGGAATTTTATTTATTTTTTTTTTCTGGGCTTGTAAAGCTGTCATAGCTGTCTGGACTGTGTGCCAGGCATGGGCCTATGAAAATACAACCACAGGGAGGAGACTGTTACAGTCCAAGGGTGGCAGAGTAGAGAAAGGCCCCCCCCCCCCCCGAGAACCACCGAACTCTGGATCCAGCTATGTCTGAGGCTTTAACCTCCCATTAACTCTTATTTTGCCTCAGTCTACTAGACCTGGGTTTCTATTCCTTGATATCAACCTTCCAAAGCCAGGTACGAAGTGCAGACCTGTAGCCCTTACACTATGAAGGTAGGAGTTCAAATTCAGCCAGGTACACATGTAAGCCCAGCACTCAGGGAGGAGAGGCCGACAGATCTCTGTGAGTTCGAGGACAGTCTGGTCTACAAAGGGAGTCCAGGACAGCCAAGAGAAACCCTGTCTCAAACAAACAAACAAACAAACCACCCACCCTCAGAAGTTCAAGTTCATCCTCAAGTACATAGCAAATTGGAACGAGGAACTGGGGATGTAGCTTTGCTGGCAGAATACTTGCTTAATGTTACAAAACCCTGGATCTGGTCCCTAGCACTGTGTAATCCATGCATGGGGGGATGGAAGCGGGCAGATCCAGAGTTTAAGGTCATTCTCAGCTATGTGAGTTCAAAGGCAGCCTGGGATACATGAGACTTTATAGTAAGAAAAGAAAGGAAAGGCCTGGAGAGATTGCTAAGTGGTTAAGAGCTTATGCTGTTCTTGCAGAAGACTAGGGTTTGGTTCCCAGACTCTATATCAGACTTACAACTGCCTGTAACTCTAACTTCAGGGAATCTGATGCCTCTGACCTCCACAGGCATCCACACTCACGTGCAAAAATTGATATGTGTAATATATAAAATATTATCTATCTATCTATCTATCTATCTATCTATCTATCTATCTATCTATCTATCTATCCTAGACAGAGTTTCTTTGTTTAATCCCTGGCTGTCTTAGAACTCACTTTGAAGACCAGGCTGGCTTCCAAATCACAAAGATGCACCTGCCTCTCCCTCTTGACTGCTGGGATAAAAGGTGTGTACCACCACCGCTCAGCTTTAAATAGATATTTAAACCAGCCAGCTTGCCTATGGTTCTGACCTGTAGTAGGACCAGCACATCCTCTCACACCGTGTTGGTCTAGAAATTCATCGTCTCTGCATGGAAAACTGGAACAGGAGGGCAGGTGGGGACTGAGGGACTATCTGGTGGAGCACCATGGCAGCAAGGGAAGTTCTCAGACTGACCACCGTCATCTCAGTAGTCCCAGGCAGGAGAGTGGAAGCCAGCTGGACTCCACCTGCTGGGCATCCTAGAGGTAACTTCACATCCTTGCGCCCCATGTTCCCTGATACTCAGTGCTAACTCCTTGGCTGCTCAGTGGAAGTGGACCCTGGGTTAAAGGCTCTGGCGCTAGAACCTTACATGGAATGCATGGTTCTGGTCCCACTGCAGAGAGACTCAAGTGGGCTATTGCTTGGATGTTCCACCGTGCCCTCCACTGTGAGGTTCCTGCTTTGCTGCAGGCCCATAGCTCTGAGGCCAAGAGATGGAAACCTTTGAAATCGTGAACCAAAACAGATACTTAAATGACTGTCTCACAGATTTTTGTAACAGTGATGACTTGGCTTAGACACATTGGTGACTTGTCCACGGTGATGGTGAGTCAATGGCCAGCTGGGAGCTGAATGCAGATTTGAGTAATGATAAAGTCAGTGCTGGGAAGAGAGGTGACATTTTCCTACCAGAAACCTGAAGCCAAGGCAGTTAGAAGACTGCCAGTGTGCACAATAGAACCGCCTCTGCACCAGTTCCTAGCAATAGGCTAAAACAATGGAGGTTAAGAGGCGGGGACCCAAGGGTCTGGATCACACAGACTAACTCCCTCCCTCTTCTAACTTTGTGAGACACTGACAACAAGATATGCTTTGCTCTTAGCTCTCCAGTTCCCTGAAAACCCTGGGAAAGGTTAGATGAGTGAATTCAGTCCATGAAGATAAGACACAGGGCTCTACCCTTATTGCTATTGAGTTCAGTCAATTACTGTGTGTGTGTGTGTGTGTGTGTAGGCCACAGCGTGTGTGTGGAGGTCAGAAGACAACTTGTGGTTGCCAGTTTCCTCCTTCTACCATGTAGCTCAGGCTGCTTGGAGACAATCACCTTTACACACTGAGCTGTCTGGACTGATGACATATTTGTTGGGAGCTGGGGCACTGGCCACAGGAATTGTGGCCTGCCTGACTCCCCAGCCTCAACCTTAGGAAGGCGCATTCACTCACACCATCTGAGTGTCTATTGCCCATTTCAGAGACGAGACAGCAAGGCTCAAAGGTACCCAGCTCTGCACAGTTCTAGTGTAAGGCTGGGCCGGGGGAGCCTCAGAGGACAGCTCACCTCCCATGAGAGCCAGCTTCTGTCGCAGGTCCTGCTCTAACCATCCCTAGCATCTCCTGAGGCCTGAGCCCGCCTGACAGAGACAAGACATCCCTCTGACCCCCAGAGTCAGGAATCAGTGGCAGGACTCTGGGTTCTAGATCTGCTGAAGCAGACAGGTCTCAAGATCACATGACTCAGAGCTCCTCTTCTCCCCAGAGAGACTTCAAAGCCTCCGAAGCGGCTTGTCTGACCTCTGTTTCCATACTTGATATGGAGCTTACTTCTCCTGGGTCTGCCATAGGCCACACTGAGGAAGCTCCCTGGGAGATGTGCGTGGTCACCCCAGGCCCTGAGATATGCTGCTACTCACTGACTCTACCTTGTGGGGAATCATCCCAAGGTCATTCATTCCCACCACCGGATTCCTAAGCTCACTTCTAGATCCAGGGGAACCTGGGCCACACCATGTGACAGTAAAACTTCAAAACAGACCTGTAGCCAAGCGTGCTATGCACCTCCCAGCATATGTCCAGACTTCCTTCCATCCTCCGGTGTGGACCTCGTGGGACTGGGGCCCACCCAGGTAGGTGGGAGAGGGTTTTGCAGGTGTCTGAGGTTGGCCAGGAGGGACATTAGAAGGATATCAAAGTGACTCCTGGCTCAGCGTGAAGTGGGGGAGGCTGGGGGGGGGTGACAGGTGGCTTCTGTCGTGGACATAGCTGTGAAGAACACAGAGCTCTCTCTCTCCCTTCAAGTGTCACTCAGATGACACCATCCCTGAGAGTCCTTCCTTCGCCACCCTAGCTAAAGCCTACACATGTGTGGGATTTCCCCTGACCTGTTATATTTTTCTCCTCAGCGCCTTCAGTTCTTCATTACTACATTCGTTTATTTATATGTGTGCTTTGTAATGTTTATTTACATGTGTGCACACACACATTTGAGAGTCATGGTGCAAGAGTTGGAGGTCAGAGAGCAACTCAGAGGAATCAGTTCTCCCCGCTCCCTTCTCCTCCTCCTCCTAGCGTATGTGTCCGGGAAACTGAACTCCGGTCAGGCTTGGGGGCAAGTGTCCTTACCTGCTGAGCCATCTCATCAGCAACCCTCTCTCCTCATCCTTTCCTTTCCTTCCTTCCTTCCTTCCTTCCTTCCTTCCTTCCTTCCTTCCTTCCTTCCTTCCTTTCTTCCTTCCTTAAGACAGGGTCTCTCATAGCCCAGGCTAGCCTCAAACTCACTATGTAGCTGAAGATGACTTCCCACGCTCTGGGGTTAGAGGCCTGTGCCATCAACCTAGCTTATGCATCTGAGGACCCAGGTATTCACGTATCCTAGATAAGGGCTCTGCCAGCTGAGCTATACACCAGGCCCATTTGTGTGTGTGTGTGTTTTTAAGGCAGAGTCTTACTCTGTAGCCCAGGCTGTCCTGGAACTCATGGTGATCCTCCTGGCTTAGCCTTTCAAGTGCGTGGACTCTAAGTGTGCACTACTGTGCTTGTCTGCACTCACCGTCTTTGAACAACTGTTCCACTTATTTGTTGCTGATCACCAGGTTTTCAGCTTTCCTTTGCAGTATCCCCACTCTAGGATGGTGCCTGCACACAGTAGGTGCTCAGGAAGTATTTGTGGGAGGGTGGAATCCCAGGAGTGGCTCAAGCTTGTGTACATTGGGGTTGGGAGTAGAACCCTAATGGGGGGCACGGGAACTTGGCTTGAACTTTGTGCGGCAAGCCTAGTTTTGACTTGCAGTATGTGGTTTGAGGGGACCAGGAGCAGCAGAGACTAATTTATGGACAGGCTACTTCTGGAGCTGTTTCTGTCAGGCCTTCTGAGCAGATCAGGATGTGAACTGCGGAATAGGCTGCCTGTCTTGGTTCTCTGCCCTGTCCTCTGTCATCTCCAGGCGTCTCTCCTCTCTGATCTGAATCTCCTCTGGGCACCCGCATTGGCTTCTGTCTGCTTGGCCTGTGTTCCCAGCTTCCAGCTTTACATAACTGCTCCTTCTGTATGGGGCCTCTGGTGCAGGAGCACCTGGGCCTCCCTGGGCTACCTGCACCCCACCCCAGGACCCAGACCCACGTGTACACAGCCAGTGAGTTGGTACCTTGAGCATGGCTTGAGGACAGGACTGAGTGCCACTGTCTCCCTCCTCTGCTGGCTCTCCCACCTTTTGCTTGACCTGGCATGACTTTACTTCCTTCTCTTCTCAGCCTACTTTTCTCTGTCCTCACTTCTACATCTTCAATCCCAGCAGCCCCTAGATGATGGATCAGCTTCAACTTCCTGCCACCTAGTGAACCATCTGCTCCTTTCTTCCCTCCTTCCCTTCCTTAGCTTTCCTCTTGGCTCCTTACCCTCAGCCAGCACTTCCCTTTCAGAAAAAAAACAGCCACGCTCCCTTGACCTCACATATCTCTCCAGATGTGTCTCTTCCTCTTTCATCTTCAGACTTGTGGGTGAGCCATCCACTTCCTGCCTGCACCCACTTCTCACACCCCTGTGGTCAAACACAGGGCACAGTGAGGGAGAACAGCAGACACCCCTAGATGATGCTGGCGAAATGAGACAGAGGAGCTCATAAAGAAACCTCTGAAATGAGCTGACAAACAAAGCTGGAGGGCTGAGGGGCTCAGCGGCTGCAGGTGACTGTGGCTTGACACCCATCGCAGAAGCACTTGAAGCTGCTGCAGGGCCGGGGAAGGAGGACTGATCTGAGGTTTTCGGGAAAGGACCGGCCCCTGCCCGGATGGCATAGGAGGAAAACGGGAACTTAGAGAGAGGCAGAGTCAGAGCTCTGAGAGTTTGAGGCCAGCCTGCTCTACAGAGTGAGTTCCAGGACAGCCAGGGGTACACAGAAAGACCCTGTCCCAAACAAACAAACAAACAAACAACAAAAACAAAAAAACCCTTCCAACCCACCAAAAAAACAAAACAAACAACAACAAAAAGAGGCCGCAGGACCTCTGGGACTAGGTGACTCTGGTGACTCAGTCTACCTGTAAGGATCTCCTCACTTCGGTCTGGCTCCCTGTTTCTGGAAAAACAAGGTACTGGCTCAGGTTTCTGGGAACTTGGAAGATTCCAGATCTCGGCCCCCCTTCAGGCCCATGTCACCCCACCTGTGACAGCAGAGGGATGCCCTTAGAATTCATGAGTTCTCATTGCATCTGCTTTTGCAGGACAGGAAACTGTGTCCGAGAGAGGAGAGGCATTGGTTCTGGAGCAGCACGGCCATCTGGTTGTTGGGCTGGGAGCAGGGCACTGCCTGGCTTGGTGTCCAGCCTGGCTCCCAAGGCGCACCTCCCTGCCGTGATGGGCTGCCTCGGCGACACCAAGCCGAACAGGGCAGAACAGGAAGAAACTGTGTGCCAGCTGTTCCAGAGTGCTGTGGGCCTGGTCTGGTTTCCTCTTGGGCGGTGGAGCTCAGGGTCACACCGACAATCTCATGGACACTGTTCAGCTATGCTCTGTCCCCGGTCCTGCCTCCGCCAGCCTTCCTGGGGTGGGGATGTGTGTTCTAGTTTTAGAGCCTACAAACTTGACTGAGTCCCCGAACATCAGGGTCCTTGCTTGATCTGAACCCTACGCAGGGTGGAGAAAAGGTTGGAGAGTCTATGGAATGGCATGGAAAAGCTAGTTACTATTTAGATTAGAACGCAGCTCAGTTGGCAAAGTATTTGTCCAGCATTCATGAAGCCCTGGGTTTGCTCCCTAGCACTGCAGAAACTGTGCATGGCAACACACAGCTGAAATCCTAACACTTAAGAGGTAGACACAGGAGGATCCAGCGTTCAAGATAATCCCCAGCTACAGGCTGAGATTGAAGGCAGCCTGGGTTACATGAGATCCTGTTTAAAAAAAAAAAAAATCCTTAAATCCTACAGAGAAAAGGCCAATAGATTGGAGCCCATTCATTGCCTCTTTCTTGTCAGGATAGCTGAGGCTCTGTTCCACAGCTCCCAAGCTCTGCTGTCCGCTGTGGTTTTGTTTGTCAGCTCATCCTGATTCCATGAGCTAGCAGAGCTGGCTCAGCAAAACCCCGACATCCTCACTTGTCTTCCTGGCCCTCTCTGGCTTCCCAGAGCTGAGTACCACAGAACCCGGGCCTGCCGACTTCTCCCTTCTTAGCACCCCCTGCCTCTCGCACGCACGCACGCACACACTCATGCACACACGCACACTGCTCCGCTCTGAGTTCCTGAGACCAGCTGTTCGGTCCTTTGTTTCCTGGCCAGTGCTGTTTCCTTCCCTAGAGAGCCCTCTTCTCATGTTGGCAGCTGGCAGACTCCCACTGAAAGAAAATGCATTGACAGGGCAAACAGGTCCTGCCCTCAGGAGCTCAGCGTGGAGAAGGACACTTTCCGCAAGCCAAGCAGACATGGGTGTCTGAATCCTTCAGGAGACGTAAGCAGGAAGGGATTCTGCAGGCAGGAAAAGCTCACCAAGGAGCAAGTGGTAAGGAAACAGCCAAGGGAATCAAGAGGCCAAGGGCGTTTCAGGCAGAGTAGCCAGAGAGGGCAGAGGTGAGGCCCTTGAAGATGGTGAGCAGAGTGGGAGACGCCAGTGTCCTGGCAAGTATGGTTAGAAAGGTAGAGCTAAGTGATGATCATGAGCCAAGCGGTTGGACCTTAGGTGCCCCCATTCAAGCCTCATAAAGGCCCTGTGAGACAGGACTTGTCATTGTCGCCTCAGGATGAGAAAGCAAGACACCAAGACCTTATCCCAAGGCAGTATAGACAGGAATGGCTACCGGCTATGACCTCAAGAGTCCACATCTACACAGCACCACAGCTGGGCTGGGGAGGATCTGGGGTGGCAGAGAAAGCAGCCCTGGGCTCACCCTCCATCTCCATAGGAGCCACCTCCTCCAGGGAGTCTTCAGAACCAACTAGAAGCAATCTCCCTATATCCATGGGAAGCCAACGCGCAGGATGTCCTCTGAAGTGGAGCTTCCTGACCGACCTGGGATGCCTGTCAGCTTCCTGCACACCTTCAGGGGAGGAATATCTGCCTCAGGAATTTTTGTGTGACCAGCATGGAAGGAAGAGTTTCTCTCCTTTCACCTACGTTATCAGCTGTGAGGACTGTGAAAGCTTGACAATTCTAGAGAGAATTTAAGTGAGTGTATAGGAACCCAGAGAAGTAATACAAAGAGAGTGTGACGTAAGTGCTGGCTCCAGCTGTGTCAGACCCAGACCTTTTTTCACACGAGCTGATAAACTTGTCCAAGAAAGAAATTGGATAAATTTGGAATTAAATGGGTTGGATATTTGTAATTAAAACAATCACTACCGTGATACCAAATGCACAGGCAACAACAGTAAAATGGATTAATTTGATTTCATCAAAACGAAAAGTCTTTGTGTAAAAAGGAACATTATCATCAGAGTAGAAAGCATCTCCCCCATGAAAGTATTTGGAAATCTTGTCTGGTTAGGAATTAATACCAGTTCAGGGCTAGCCTGGTCTGCAGAATGAGTAATGAGTACCAGGCCAGCCAGGGGGTACATGGAGAGAGCCTGTCACAAAACACAAAAACAAACCACATACACACACAAAAGAACAAAACAAAAACCCAAACTCAGTGAAGGGCTTGAATAGACACTTCTCCAAAGAAGATAAGCAAACGGTTAATGCACGCCCAGTGAGAGGGTGCTCGGCCCACTAATCCTCAGAGACATGAGAATTAAAGCCAAGAGATCCCCAGGACAGTGACTATGACTCCCGGGGCATGGACACCGGGGAGGTGGCTCAGGGGCTGAAAGTGCTTCTAGAGTCCATACGAAAAGCCAGATGTGCTGGCCTGCACCTGTAGTCCCGGTACTCCTATGTAAGACAGGAGACTGGGCAGGCAGGAAGGTCATTTCCGGGCAGCACAGCAGGAAACGAGAGAGACTCTGCCTCAAAGCAGGGAGGAAGGGGGAGCTGACTCCCAAGAAGTTACGTGTGCTGTGGTATAGGATCACCTCCACCCACCTGCCCATTTACCGGTATACATGCACGCAGGCGCGCACACACACACGTGAATAAATAAAATGTAAAGCCCAAACCACAAACTAGAAAATAGCAAGGGTTGGTGAGGAGATGGAGAAGTGCAAATTCTGTGCCTTACTGACAGGAGTGTAAAATGGCACAGGCCCTGTGAAAAACAATGTGGAGGATTCTTAAAATAAACACACACCTCAGAATTAGCAGATCATCTAGCAGTTCCAGCTCTGGAATCCAAACCAAGGTCTTGGAGAGGGAGGAAGTTCTGATAGTGGGCTGTGACAAAGATGAACCTTGAACATACTGTGCCAAGTGAGACAATGGACACTCGCACTTACAGGAAGGGCTTATCCAGAGGCAGAAGTGAGGTGCAGGGGTTGGGAGGGAAGTGGGAGACCTGCTCTCACTGTGTGGCTGGGGCTGGTTTCAGGCTTGTGGCACAGCTTGGCCTTGGATGCCCTAGGTTGATAAGGTTCTAGAGATGGAGGTTGGCAATTACCGCACGGTAATGCATATGTGTTAATGTGACTTAGCTGTACACTCTCAGGAAGGGTTAAATGGCCCGGAGAAATGGCTCAGCAGTAAGAGCTTTGCTGCTCTTGCAGAAAACCTGGGTTTGGTTCCCAGCACCCACATGGTAGCTCATGACCATCCATGATCCCAGTTCCAGGGGATCTGATGCCCTCTTCTGACCTCTCCAGGCACCAGGCACACGTGATATACATACGTGCAAGCAAAGCACTCATACTATGTAAACCGAAAATAAATACAGAGTACTTTTCATTTTAATTTAAAGGGGGTTAAGCTGGGTGTGGTGTCCTCTGCATGTAATCTCACAGAGCCTGGAAGTCACTAGAGGATTACTGCAAATTCAAGGCTAACCTGATTTGTAAAGCAAGTTCTAGCCAGTTGAACCTATATTGGGAGACTCTGTCTCAAAACAATACAAAAACAAACAAAATGCAATGTGGCATATGTTTTGTTGTGTATGGTTTTAAACAGATTCAACCAGAAAAAGGGAGGCAGGGCTGCCAGCCCGGAACAGCACACCCGTGCTCTGGGCAGCCCTCCGTGGGTTCAGCAGAGCCTGGCAGAGCTCATGAGCAGAGCCGGCTGTGTTTGAGCAAACGGCGTGGGAAGAGATCGACAGCATCTGCTCTGTTGACTGTCTGGAACAGGAAAGATGTCTTCCTCCCAGACAGAGCCCAGGCAGGTTGCCTGCGCGTCACAAAACACACCGCCTAAGCCCTGGCATTGATGCTGTGCCTTGTCCCACAGCCCACAAGCACCCGCATTGCCTTGGCCTGTGGAAACTGGTCCAAGGGCTGCTATTCTGCCTGTTGCTGTGAGGAGCAAAGCTCTTTACCTCTAACCACCAGCTTTATGTCTTTGGCCAGCGTTCGTGACACCGGAGCAGGCTGGCATGGTGGCTCACAACCCTTGAGTCTCTTACCAGCAGAACCTCAGGTGGGGGTGGGCACGGGAACCCTGTTTTTAGGACACAGTGGCCCAACTCTAGTTTTAGGACTGTCATCTCTGAAAGGACAGTTTCTCTAAGGGTCCATCATGCTCCTTGCCTTGGGAGCTGCTTCTCCCTTTTCTCATCAGTTGCCAGGAAACTCAGCAAAGCTTCTCTACTTGCCTGTTTTGTGGTTAGTGCCAGTCTCAGTCTTTTCTGACAGTTTGGATATTAAATGTTATATTTTGAAGGTGTGGTCCCTACTTGATGGCACTATTGGGAGATGGCGAATAGTTCTGAGATGGGTTCTAGATGAAGAAAGCAGATCACAGGCAGAGGAGATGCCTTAATGGGGGACTCTCTCTCTCTGCCTCTTTCCATATCTTCTCTACCACGCCTTTCTGCCCTGGTGCTCCACCCTAGCACAGGCCTAAAGACCACAGGACCGAGTGGCCATGGAAGAATATCTCCATTACCCCTAAAACAGTGGCCCTCAACCTGTACATTGTGACCCCTGTGGAGGTCACACATCAGGTACTCTGCATATCAGATACTTACACTGTAGTTCATAAGAGCAGCAAAATTACAGTGATGAAGCAGCAAGAAAATAATCTTATTCGTGGGGGACCACCACAACACGAGGAACTGTATTAAAGGGTCGCAGCATTAGGAAGGCTGGGAACCGCTGTCCAGAAAGAAACCCTGAATCCGTTAGCAGCTACTCGCTATTTTGTTTTCCCCCTCTCCTCCAAACTAGTAAACATCTTTTTGTGTTTCTGGATGTATTGTTTCTGGATATTTTGTGTCACTGAAATTATACCTGTGCTTCTTCTGTGTCTGGCTTATTCATGTAACACAGGGTCTTCAAGGTCCGTTCATGTGGTAACTTAGAGCAGACTTTGAATCTCATTGCTGAATAATAATTTTCCATCATACAAACATGCTATATTTTGTTTATTCATTTATCAGTGTGTGGACATTTACATCACTTCTACTTTTAACTGTTATGAACATCTGTGTATAAGAGTTTAAAAGTTGGCTTGGTTTGGTGGTGCACATCTTTAATCCTAGCCCTTGGCAAAGGCAGGTGGATCTCTGAGTTCAAGGCTAGCCTGGTCTAAAGACCAAGTAACAAGACAGCCAGGGCTACACAGAGGAAACCTGTTTAAAAAAAAAAAACCAAAAGAAAAAAAATTGAAAATTAATTAATTAATTTTTTCTAGATAAGGTTTCTCTGTGCAGCTCTGGCTTTCCTGAACCTCATTCTGTAGACTAAGATGGCTCTGAACTCAGAGATTGCCTGCCTCTGCCTTCTGAGCGCTGGGATTAATGGTGTGCACCGCCACTGCCCAGCTTAACATTTATTTGATATGTATGAGGGTTTCTGCCTGCCTGTATGTCTGTATACTACTTGTGTGCATGGCCTGCAGGGACCAGAAGTGAGCACCAGTTCCTGGAACTGGAGTTAAAATTGTTTGTGAGCCACCATGTGGGTGCTGGGAATTGAACCTTGGTCCTCTAGAAGAACAGCCGGTGCTCTTAGCCCCTGAGCCATTTCTCCAACCTAGGGTTGCTTTGAAAAATGTGTGTGTGTGTGTGTGTGTGTGTGTGTGTGTGTGTGTGTGTGTGTGTGTGTGTG
>NW_026596046.1:35573325-35576874 GCF_907164565.1 Psammomys obesus
GTGTGTGTGTGTGTGTGTGTGTGTGTGTGTGTGTGTGTGTGTGTGTGGAGGTGCCTGAGGGGAACAGGAGATTAGCATTGGATCCCTTGGAGCTAAGGTTACAGGCAAGCTGTGATCTGCCTGACGTGGGGGCCTGGACCTGTGTCTTCTGCCGTACCAGCAAGCACTCTTGACTGCCGAGCCATCTCTCCAGCCCCTGGCTTTTGTTTTGTGTGTGAGTCTCACAGTTGTGTCTCAGGCCACCCGAGCTCCCGTCAGCTCTCATGTTTTGGCATCCCAAGTGTTGCTTCTACGCTGCTACCACACCCAGCCCACGGCGGCACTTTCACTTTTCTTGCGTGTACGCCTAAGGGTGGAACTACTGGTTTGTATGATCATTTTAGGTTTAATTTTTGAGGAACTGTTCAATTGCATTCCTAAGAACTGGGCAATTTTAGGTCCTCACCAGCAGTACATGAGAATTCTAATTTCACGTCTCTGCTGTAACCTTTGTTTTCTTTCTGAGACATGGTCTTGTGTAGCCCAGGCTGTCCTTGAGCTCACTATGTAGCCAAAGATGACCTAGATGTACTGACCCTCCCGGTCCTACCTGCCAGCTGCTGGAGTCACCGGTGGGCACCATTGTGCCTGTGACTGCGTGCTTTGGGCTCAGGGTTTCCTGCACGTGGGTATGCACTCTCCCAACTGAACTACATTTCCAGCCTTGCTGACATTTCTTATTGTTCATTTTTTTTTTTTTTAATCATAGCCACCCTTCTGGGCGTGAAGTGGTGTGTTGTAGCTTTCACTTTGTGTCCCCCTAATTGTTCTTTGTTTTGTTTTGGTTTTTTTTCGAGACAGGGTTTCTCTGTGTAGCCTTGGCTGTCCTGGACTCGGTTTGTAGACGAGGCTGGTCTTGAACTCACAGAATTGCCTGCCTCTGCCCTCCTGAGTGCTGGGCGTGAGTGCAGCTCCTAATTGTGTGTGTGTTGTTGTCCATCTTTTTGCCATTTTTATTGAACGTGTTTCTGTTCAGAGGCCTCACATCATTTGTACAACAGGTACTTTCTGGCATTGGAGAGTCCTGTGTTTAAATCCTCCCTCTGCTTCTCCTAGTTCTACGACTTTGAGTATTTCTGACCCTCCCAGTGCCCATTTCCCTGCCTATGAACCATGAGTTACGGTATTCACTGAGCTGGGTCTGTAACAAGGCGGGGGTGGGACCTCAGTGAATCTCACATGAGCTTGGAAGTCAGAAGGGGAGATTTTCAGTTTGGCCAGGAGGCCTGGGCCAAGGGTGAGTTCTGAGCATAATCTTTTTCTACTTTACTGTTGAAATATTTCACGAGTGGGATTAGCTTCTTTGAGTCTCTCCTTTCCCTCTGGCATGGAGGCATTTTCGCCTCTGTCGTGTGATGGGGATACAGATAAGGCCGTCAATGGGAGACTGCACCGTGCCAAGAACTGTGAGTGAGTGTTGGGTGGGCTCTGACAGGTCAAAGTGAGTTTACTTTTGTTTTGTGTGGATGAGTACTTTATCTGTCTGTCTGTCTGTGCACCACATCTCTGTCTGGTGCCCTTGGAGGTCAGAAGGGGGTGTCGGGTACCCTAGAACTGGAGTCACAGAGGGTTGTGAGCCACAGTGTGGGTCCTGGGAGCCAAGCCTGGGTCCTCTGTGAGAGCAGGAAGTGCTCTTAGCTGCTGTGCTAGCTCTTCAGTCCTAGGCTTTGACATCTTATGTGCTGTGTATTTTGCCTCAAATTTCAGCCCTGCCCAGGGAAAATTCTGCTCCAGGATACCCTTCCTAAGTACCTAGAAGTCATGTTGTATACATGCTCTCATTTTACCAGGGAGGCCGGTTCTATGATCCCATTTTACAGATAATAAAGATTCTAAGAGGCGTAATGGCGTGTGTGAGAACCACACAGCTGGCAGATGCTGTGCCTGGACTCCAGCCTGGCTGTTTCTGAGTCTCACTTCTTCCTCTTGGGTCCTATTGCCCCTTACCACCTCTGCCATTCTCTGCTAGAAGGCTCAGGGCACTCGGGACCCCAGAAGCCGTTGGAGCAGCTGCTCCTATTTCTCTGGTGTGGCAGGGAAAGTGCTTCCCTCGCTCTGGACTAAGAGCTGCCTTTAGTGTCACAGAAAATTTCCATTTTGTTTCAGGCCATGAAAACTAGAGTTGTCATGGGATGCCTGGCTCAGCTGTCACCTGCTGCAGACCTTTTGGTTGTTGTTAATTATGTTTATTCTCTCTCTCTCTCTCTCTCTCTCTCTCTCTCTGTGTGTGTGTGTGTGTGTGTGTGTGTGTGTGTGCTTGCCTCAGCATATAAGCAGAAGGTGGAAAGCCAGATGACAACTTTTAGGAGTTCATTCTCTTTCCACCATCCCTCCTCCTGGGTCCCAGGGATTAGACTCAGGTCCTTAGGCTCTTCGGGAAGCACCTCTATCCATTGAGCCATCTCACCGAGTCTATACTGAAGACTTCTTGCTCCTGGTGTTGTCCCCAGCCTATGAGTTCTTAAGGGGGCCAAGCCTGGGCCCTCTGGGAGAGCAGCAAGTGCTCTTAGCTGCTGTGCCACCTCTCCTCTGGGTCTCTGAGCTCCTAGAGCTCTGGTATCAGGCACAGGCTGGGCACAAAGGCCACTGATGCAGTCTGGGCCATAACCACAGACCAACATGTGGCTGGCACAGGGCCTGCTTCCCACACAGCTTTTACCATCAGATCCAGCACCGGGCAGGGGTTGCAGATAAACATGTCCTGCCCACATGCCCAGGCTAGGGCTCTGTTCCTAACTAGACAGCAACAGTCAGAACGTCAGAACGGAAGAGTCAGGTTCAGCGCTGCCAGGCCCACCCAGACAGAATTAGAAACCTACTTCAG
Source organism: Psammomys obesus (assembly GCF_907164565.1). Taxonomy (NCBI): domain Eukaryota; kingdom Metazoa; phylum Chordata; class Mammalia; order Rodentia; family Muridae; genus Psammomys; species Psammomys obesus. The sequence goes on from NW_026596046.1 coordinate 35,576,189, forward strand.
AGACAAATGGGGAAATGGCTCAGGGATGGGGTGAGGGGCCATGATCCACAGCCAGACCATATGGACTCAGCCCCAAGAGAGCTGTGACTGGCCGACAGGCCCTCTGCCCAAAGGATAGCTCATCCCTCCTCCAGGGATGCAGGAAAACTCAGCTCAGAGCACTAGGTCTGAACAAGGTCTTGATTCAACCTGAGCTTGAACTCTGTCTGCAACTAGGGCTGGTCTTGAACTCCTGATCTTCCTGCTTTCACCTCCCAAGTGGCCTTACAGTTGCCTCTGTCCCTCACTTTATTAATTTATTTATCTAAGTAAATGTTTGCTTTGTCTTTGAGACAGGAGCTCACTCCATAGGGTAGGCTGGTCTTGAATTACTCTGGAGCCCAGGCTGGCTTTGCACCCATCCTGCCTACGCCAGGAAGGATGCTTTAGGTTCTCTAAGATGCAGCTCATCCTGGCTGCGTGCACTTCCTGAGACACTCGAAGCCTCCTGGGTGCTCAGTAAATCGACAGGCACTGCACCATGACTTAACTTTTACTTTCTAATTTCCTCAAGTGAATGTGTGTATGGTGTGGGTGTATGTCTGGTCACCTGTGGGGACACATGGGGGTGTTACCCAAGTGTGCTGAAGCATGAGGTTTGGAATCTTCCCCAATTGCGCTCTATTTTATTCACTGAGATGGGCTCA
>NW_026596046.1:35577274-35622353 GCF_907164565.1 Psammomys obesus
ACGGGTGGCCTACCTCACTTGCGTGGGTTCTAGGGATCTGAACTCCCACCCTCACACTTGCATGGCAGATGCTTCAACCACTGAGCCAGCTCCCAGTCTCACACTTTTAGCTTTGCATCCAAGGAGCCATTTGCTCTCTCATCCAGTTGTTGGCTCAGCCAGACAAGCAGCGCAGTGAAGAGCTAAGCTAAGGAAAAACTAAGGACTCAGGCGTTGAATCCAGTATTTCCACCAGCAGCATGAATTCCCTGAACCCTGACACAGACATCCCCACTCACAGACCTCCATCGCCTTGTCTGTAGAATGGGATACTAGTAGCATCTTCAGAAGACACTGGGATGTCACAAAGATTCGGTGGGACAGTTGAGGCTCCCAGCCAGCTCAAGCCTCAGAGGGAGGACGGTGGCTGGTGGGTCACACAGAGAAGCCAGGCAGATTCCCAGCCCTGAAGACAGTCCTGCAGGGGCCTCCCAGCAGAGTCTGTGGGAGCAGTCACAGGACGAGGCAATGGGACACTAGTTAGTGTTAGTTAGGCTAGAGGCACAAGTTAGTTTCTAGACTGTGACCTCCCCCAACTCCTGCCTGATAAACTAACAAATCGTAAGGAAATACAAATGATGATGATGATGATGATGATGAAGAAGAAGGAGAAGGAAGAGGAGGAGGAGGAGCAGGAGGAGGAGGAGGAGGAGGAGGAGGAGAAGAAGAAAGCTTCCATAGGGTTTCATTTCTCCAGGCTAGCCTTAAACTCATAACATAGCTGAGGATGACCTTGAGTTTCTGATCCCGAGTTGTGGGATGACACGTGTTCCCCACTAATCCCATTATCATGTGGTGCTGAGGATCCAAACCCTAGGCTTCGTGCATGCTTCGCAACGAGCTGAACATCATCCCCAGACAGAGGACTCTCAGCGCATAGAGACCCCCACGGGCAGGCGGGAGAGTGTGAGGAAGCACACATGCCCTCCACACGGGCTCACGGGCTGCACAGCCACACCCTTGCCTCTCGCACCTACGCTGACGCACCTGCATAGCACAGCACTTGGCACACTGGTGTAATCGCCGGGAAGGCTGAGTCAGGTTGAAAGCCAGCCTTGAACCTCCAGGAGGCACCAGTACCGAACACAGGCCCCCTGTTTGCCTTTCCTGGGTCAGGGTCAGCAGAGTCAAATGTCAACAGAAATTCGTAGCAAGATTTAGCCCCAAATACAGTCACTTACTCTTCTTTTCTTCCCTTTACCAAGTCATACCTGGACTCAAGGAAATCAGTTTTCCCAGTAGGGTCAACTTCCTGCTGCATTGTGATTTGACATCCTTCCTGCTTGCTCCTGCCAAGGCGCCTAAGCAGCCCTGAGAACCCACCCAGCCCCTCCCCAAGGGACCCTCTTCACGCTCTAGCATTTGGCACAAAACAGTTGGTTTTTTTTTGTTTGTTTGTTTGTTTGTTTTTTGTTTTTTTAGATAATGTATTATTACTGTCTGGGACTCACAAGAGATGGACTATGCGGAAGAGGCTGGTCTTGAACTCACAGAGAGATTACCTGCCTCTGCTGGGATTAAAGGCATATGCTACATCGCCCAGCACAGACGATACTGACACATACTCAGCCACTAGAATTCACAAATAAGAAGTTGAGGCTCAGATCTCTGCAGCTCCAAATCCTGTAGTATTCCACTGTCCCTCCCAAGACACAGAAAGGTCCTTGTGTCCACATCTCCTCCACTCTAGTCCCGTGTGCCTCGTCCCTCTGTGCTGTGCAGCCTAGCCCTGGGCAGAGCTCGGAAGGGGAAATGAAAAGGGAGGAGGAGGCCCCACACCTGCTCAGCCCTCTGCACCCAGCCCGGGACTGCAGTGGTGTGCACGGTGGCGAGCCTCTGAGGAGGGAAGCCCCCTTACCTGGACTGCTCACCCTGCCTCAGAGAGCTGCTGTGCTCGCTGGAGTAAGCCAGACTTCTGAAGCAGCCCCTGCCGCTGGGCTGAGGCGGCCCCTGCCGCTGGGCAGTTCCGGTGCCACAGAGCGCAGGAGTCTGGTCGAGGCAGATGAGGTAACCGAGACTACAGTGGGGAAGTGGCTCTGTCTCACGGAACTCCGAACGGCAGGACCAGCACTCAGTCTGGAGATCTTGCTCAAGTGTCTGGCACGAGGCTGACTCAGCTACTGCCCGGCTAGGAGCAAGTCACCCCCAGCTCTGTGTGCTCACCCAAGCAGTGGGTACTACTAGACTATCGGCTTAGCCCAAGGTTGCCGGGAAGATGGAGGGAAGGAGCAGTCAAGGGCCAGGGCTGGGCTGGGAGGCTCCTAGCGCCACGCCAGCTCCCCTCCTGGCATCTCTCAAGTTTGGACAGAGCCTGGCTCCTGCTCATTACTGCCACAGGGAACAACTATCCCCATTTCTCAGCAGTGCCTGCAAGGCTCATTAAGAGAGACCCTGACCCCAAGGTTAGCCAATCTGTTGTCTGTGACTCCAACCATGCAGGTCCACACACCACTCCTCAGGGACTCAGGAAGACTCCTCAGAAGGAGAGAGGAAGGCTTGTAGGAAGGGTGGCACTGACTCTCTTCCTGCCTAACCTCCATCCATCCTGGCGCTTGGGAAGGCCCAGGAAAAGGCAATGGGTCGGTTGCCTTGTCTGGGTCCTTGACTGCCCTGGGCAGCCCCTTCCTATCGGTAGGATTATTCTTTCTGCCCTTCCCCCTACTTTACAAGTACGGAGCCCCTGCTCTGTCCCGGTGGTGTCCACTACGAGCGAGAATGGGGAGCAAATTCTCCGACCTGAGGTGAGAGCTTTACAGAACAGCTAAGAGAGGTGTGTGGGGCACATAGCCAGGGGGCTCCTTGGGCGAGCACATACCACCTCGCTTCCTCCTGGCTCTTTGGAGAAGCCCATCCAGCCTGGAAGAGACTCTACCCCAGTTCCTGCCCGACAGGATTGAGTTAAGCCCAGAGCTAGGGCCGGGCAGGCTCGCATGGGGTTACTACTTCAGTTCTGAAAGCCCAGCCTGCCTTGCACTCCAGGCTCTTGGGAAGCCCTCTGCAGGTCAGAAAAGAGAGTGCATCCTCTGACCTACGCTAGCAGAGGAGGTGCTGGGTCCAGAGAGCCTGGGCCTTGTCTGGGTCACAAAGCTCAGCAGAGGTGTCTTTGTTGTCCCCTCTGGCCCTCTTCCCTGGCACGTATGCCTAAAAGCAGAATCCCACGGCAGAGCACTGTGATGGAGCTTAAGCAGCCACGAAGCCTGCTTGGTGGTCCCAGCCTGCCCCATCCCCTAGGCTCCAAACCAAGACCATGTCTCATACTCCAAGCCCCAAGTGGAAGGTACATTTTCCTAGCCCAAGGGTAGGACGACATTGGTCATCTCTGCTTTAATCGCTGTGTGAGCTTAACCAGTGTCTGGATCTCAGTTCTCCCATCTGTAAAATAATAATAATAATAAATAATGACACACACTTCTTGGTGGCGTCCCAAAGAGTGGTCATCACAGTAACAAAAAGGCAGTGTGCAGACCAAGATGGCAGAGGGTACATCACATGCTCCTCACATTCTGAGACCCTGAGATAGCCCCTTGGAGCAGGCCCATTGTCTTGATGGAAAATAAGTGTGACTTCGGAGAGATCAAAGATGCTTCCACTCCCCACCAGCAGCAGGCCAGTGACAGGAAGATCCCTTTTCCTCTGTGTAGAAAAACCCCGGAAGTGAATGCTGCAGTGCCATGGGCCAGGCTCCCCGGGTAGGTCATGGAAGTGGACTCGGAGGAGCGCTGGGTACACACATGTGGGGCTGGTCAGCCTGGCTCCACATTCACATTGAAGTGAAGTGCCTGCATGCGCCTGCAACTTTGCCCGTGCTGCCCACACCTCACCTCAGGGGACCCCAGAACCCCCAGACCGCAGCAGTGCTTTCCCACAGTCGTTCCCACAATCCCAGGGCAGCCCAGATGCCATGTGAGATTTGTAAGGTAGCAGCCACCACAGACTCCTCGCCTTTCCCCAGAACAAAAGCAGTTGCATAAGAGGAGGAGGAAGGCTTAGGGGATTACGCAGGCTCTGCTGGCTCAGTCTTAGCTGTGGAAGGGTCAAAACCCCACTCTCCTCAGACCTTCAGTGGCGGGTGGGCACCGAGCCTTCGTCCACAGTGACCTCTCTGCCCCGAGCCGCCTGCACTAAGTCAGGGGCTCCCACACCGCCAGTCTCCGCTCAGAGCCCAGCCCTGGTGACCACTGCCGGGTCAAGATCATGGTCTCACTCCTGTCCTTCTTGGGTACCTCTGCCCCTTCCAGAACTGTGCTCCCTGCAGAGGTAGGTGAGAGGGGCAGGAGCTGAGGAAGCCACTGGCATATTGTATATTCCAGGCCTCTATCTAGTGCTCCCTTGCTGCCCTCGAGATAGAGGGACAACGCCATCCCCAGTGCTCTGTCTGGAATAGAGGAGGCCTGCCAGGCTCTGCAGGAGGAGATGTGGCCCCCTGGGCATTGGCTCCACTTTGAGCTCTTGGCTAGGAAGCTGGGTGCTGTACTCAGGCTGGGGGGGGTGCTCTAAATGAGCCAAAGCACTCCTCCTCCAACCCATCCCACCAGGCTCCCAGGGCTGCTGCTGGCCATTAGGACGGTAGGAAGGTACAGATACCCAGTGGAGGAGCAAGGAGCCTGTGCCCACAGCTGAAATATGTCCATCACACTACAACACACATGTGCACTGACGTACATGTACCAACATACTCATGCACTCACTCTCCACTGAGCCCACACAGGGTTAAGCTTAGCCACAACAAGATGCAAGGCTCTCTTGGAGGCAGGAAAGAGATGGAGGGAAGGGACCTGAGTTCTCAGGGCTGCTAGCCTTTGCTCCCTCACAGACACGTCATGAGTTTTCCAAAGCCCACCACAGTACGGTGGGCTCACCTCTCCATTACCCCATAAAGGCCCTAGCCAGACCACACAGAAAAACAAGCAGAAGTCCATCAGGAGATAGCTCTGGCTGGCCAGGAGTGTTGCTGGCTCACAGTGATGTTCTAGGCCTGGGGAGAAGGTTCAGAGAGCAGAAGTACTTAATGCACAGTCTGACCTGAGTTCCGAACCCACAGGAGAAGCCTCAGAAGGTGGACAGCGTCATACAGTAGACCACCACGTTAGTAATCCCAGCACAGCAGGAGATGGATGGCAAAGACCAGAGACTTAGCTTGGAAACCCACTAGGCCAGCTAAGCCTGGAGCATGAATTGCAGCAGTAGAAACAAGAAACCCTGTCTCCAACAGGTGGAAAGAGATAAAGGAAGTCATCCTCTCACCTCCATGTGGTACAGGCCTATGTGTGCACACCAACATCAGAGTGGTTTAAAGTTTAAAATCTGAAAAGTTGCTCTGCATTTGGGAGCTCAAAGGGAAGAATGAGAGCTAGTGGGAGTTCTGGACGGGACAGGAACATTCCCAGGCCTGCTCACTGGCCTGAAGTAGTTCAGGTTCCTGTTCCCTCTGGATCTGTTGGAGGATCCTGGCCACAGATCGCTCCAACTGTAGTCAGCTGAAGTGTGAACTTTGCTCCTCCGGGCATCCTAGGAAGTGTCAGAGCTGCAGGCTGAAGCCCCGCCCTAACTTACTAGACGGCATCTCCAACATTACAGAGCAGCTCAGCTGCAGAACACTCCAGACAGAGCCGGAGCCTCCCAGTGGCCCTCCCAGGGCAGTGCTTATGATGGGCCAGGAACTGTTCCTTCTGAGAGCCCAGACTTCCCAAGCTAGGCCTCCACAGTAGCCCAGGGAGGTGCAGCATTACCCTTCACTGTTCTCAGCCACTTGTCGGATGCTCTTAAAGCTCCATGGGAGCACAGCAAGGACTTGAACACAATGCTTTGGACCAGTCCGTGCCATCTCATGACTCATTCGACCAAAGAGACAATAGAGAAAAGGAGAAAGTCCAAGAAGCCAGTGGCTGCTCTGAGGAGTTACTCATTGGGTGCTTTAGATTTACTCCCCTTCTCTGTCTGCTCTGGAAGAGCAGGGTGGCTCAGACAACTGCCAAGTCTATCACATGATTCTATCAGGGGCAGAAACTCAGCCTAAGATGGCGACCAAGCATTCTAGAAGCCAAGTGAAAGAGAAAGACAGAAAGGATTTATGGCTTCTTCCCGCCTCCCCCAGATAAAAAGGAGGCAAATATTTGCCTGATGGGGTGGAGCCAATCACTGGGATAATCCTGCTTCTCTTTCTGTATGCACCAGGGAAGGCAACAAAATCAGTTAAACATTAGTGAGCTCCAACTGCAAGAGATGGAGATGGATGGATGGATGGATGGATGATAGATAGATAGATAGATAGATAGACAGACAGACAGATAGGTGGATGGGTGGGTGGATGGATGAATGGCAACATAATTAGTTAAACATTAGTGAGCCCCAGCTGCTAGAGCTAGCTAGATGATAGATAGACAGACAGATAGATAGATAGATAGTGAGCCCCAGCTGCTAGAGCAAGAGGGAGATAGATAGACAGATAGATAGAGATAGATAGATACATAGGTAGATATATAGATAGATAGATACATAGATAGGTAGATTTATAGATAGATACATAGATAGATAGAGACATAAGGAGGTTAGGAGACCACCAATAGTGAGCTCCAGCTGCAAGAGATGGATGAAGATAGATAAAGAGATAAACGAAGACCTGGTCACTGGGGCAGGAGTGACAGGGTGACAGGCCTTCACAGCAAGGGCCTTCGCAGCATGGCGTTTAATTAGTGCTAAGGGGAGAGCTAGCAAATGCATGGGTGCAAGTGCTTGAGGCCAAGCTGGTGGTGGTGGTGGTGGCTCTGGGTGGAGTCCGGGGACCAAGATGCCAGTGGACCAGGTTAGAACTGTTCTTCTTTGTGATTCTCTTTCGATGCCCCCACTTTCTAGCCCTCTGGTGATGTCGGTGTCAGCCATGAGGAATGGAGAGTGTGCCACGGCAGAGGCCGTCAGGGCTTCCATGGAGAGGCCCACAGAGGCTGTGCATGGCGTGTAGTTGCAGCAAACAGAAGGGCTTAGTACCCCACAGGGAGTCTCTGTGGAGTCTCCGACTTGACCCAGAAGGGACCTGAGCTGGCCCTGCAGCCCCTCGTGGCCAGCCTCGCCTCAGGGCACAGCAGGAAGCGGGGAAGAGCAGGTGTCAGACACAACTGGAAGAGACACATCTTAAGTGGCTGGGAAGGTGGCGGGGGCGGGGGGTGGGGGTGACGGGGTGGGGGGTGGGGAGATGGGGAGAATCCCTGTGAAGAAGGGAGAGCACAGTGGGTCAGTGCTACACAAGCCCCTGCCAGATGGCAGAGACGAAAGGGCTTGAGGGAAAAGGCTGGGAGGAGCCCAGAGCATCGCTCAGGCCGTAAGGGTAGAGACAAGAGGTATCAGTAGAGCTTGATGCCTGGATGGGAAGGGTGAGGAATGGAGACGTTGAAGGCAGAGGCTCAGGATGTGCCCAACAGGGGGAGCCTGGGGCTTGAGCCCTACTCACTCTTCTCATCCTTACTTCTTGGACCCAGGCCACTCCCACCCTCATCCTGCCTTCCAGGGGTGGGGCCCAGGAGCCCCTCTACTCATTTGCCACCTTTACAGTGTTCCTGCCTGCTTGTTTGGACCGCCCCGGAAGCTACTGGCTCTTCCTTCAATCCGAAGATTCAGGCTGGACAAATGCGGGTGTGTGTGTGTGTGTGTGTGTGTGTGTGTGTGTGTGTGTGTGTGTGTGTGTCACCAGCCCCACCTGTGTTCAGAGGTTCCTGAGATCTCTGTGAGGACAAGCCAGCAGCAGGCTGTCAGTCTTAGCTCTGAGATCAAGTTCTCTGTGGGTGGAGGCTGGGAGAGGAGGGGGATGACGGGGTAGGTGTTGTTTTGGCTTCTACTCAGCAGATAATTCAGCTAGTGTCTGAGGCCTGCCCTCCACTATGGCATTCCGCCACACATGGACTTCTGGAAAGAGGCGCCTGAGTAGTTTTAGTCCTGCTTGCCAACTTTTCAGTCCAGGAAAGGGGACCAGACTGTATAAGAGCCACGCAGTGAAAGCCAGCCGCGCATGCGCACTCCTGCCGCTCCGCTGGGGTCTGTCCACCTAAGCGTGGTGGTGGAGTCAGGAATGTCTCAGAGGGAACAGGCTGATCTTTGGGGTTCTGAGGCATTCTCTCCTGTCTTCCTCTCAATGGCCCTCAGGGGTACCCAGTGTCTCCACAGCTCTTTCCTCTTGAGCAGCACCCAAATGTTCCCCTCCGCTGAGTTCAGTCATCCGTGAGAGCCACGCCTACTCTACTTTCTCTCCCTGCTGTGTGTGTGTCTGTGTCTCTGTGTCTGTGTCTGTGTGAGTGTGTGTGTGTGTGTGTGTGTGTGTGTGTGTGTGTGTGTGTGTAGGTGGCCGTGAGCTCTGGGCTCATCATCATTCCTGGGAGCATGGCCTTTGACCAGCCCTCATTCAGTCTAGCTGGAAGGGAGGGGACCTTTCCTGGATTCTCCAATATTTCTGCTGAACCAACCTCCCAGGCTTCTTTCTTGGTAGCTTGAAAATGTCAGCTTGCTAGAGTGGGAGGTGGGGAGGAGTTGGGGTGCAGAATGCTGGAGCTGTAGAGTGGGAACGAGGGCATGTCAGAGTACGGAAGTTTGAGTGTGGGTTACGGGCATTTAGAATGTTTGGATAATCATAGATTACGAGAGAAATTATGCCCTGATGAGGGAGCAAATGTTCTAAAAGATACTTACATGGCTGGGAGTGGTGACACACTCCTTTAATCCCAGCACAGAGGCAGGTTGCACCTCTGTGAGTCTGAGGCCAGCCTGGTCTACATAGTGAGTTCTTAGCTGGCTAAGACAGTGGGAGACTGTCTCAAAGAAAGCAAAACAACAAACAAGCGAGACTTGTGTACCTCTTCCTGCAGTTCTCAAGTCGCCTTTTCTTCACTTGCTCACCGCTGAAGAACAGAACCAACAACTGAGAACTCTTCCAGGGGGGCTGGAGAGATGGCTCAGAGATGGTTGCTCTTCCAAAGTCCTGAGTTCAGTTCCCAGCACCCACATGGTGGCTCATAACCATGTATAACAAGATTCTGGCATGCAGGCAGAATACTGTATAAATAATAAATAAATAAATCTTAAAAAAAAAAAAAAAACTCTTCCAGGCCCAGAATAGGTGGGAATCTTACCCCTCACAATACCCCCTGGGAGGGCTTGTTCTTAGGGCTGGAGATAAGGCTCAGTTGGTGGAGCTCTGCTTCACACTCATGAAGCCCTAGACTCAAAACCCAGCATTGCAGAGCCTGAGTGTGGTGGTCCAGGCCTGTGACCCCTGCTCTCAGGAAGCGGAAGCAGGATGAGAAGTTCCAGATCTTTCTCCATCCACTACACAGTGAATTCATGGCCAACCTGGGCTACATAACACCCTGTCTGAAAACAGAAGGGGAGGGGTAGTCTTGCAGGCCGTAGTGGCCCATATCTGTAATCTCAGCTCTGTAATTTCAGCACTTGGGTGGCTGAGGCAGGAGAATCAATAGTTTAAGGCTATTTATTCCCTGCTAAGTAGTGGGTGCCAGGCCAGCCTAAACTAAGCAAGCTCCTGTCTCAAATCTCCACATCCCTAAAAAACAAAAGCAAATACAAAATGGGGGAATCTTTAAGATTTTGATTAAAAATCTTTGTATAAGGGAGAATGAAGCCAACCTCGGCCAGGTCATCTGGAGCTCTGGAAAAGTTCCATTAACCTGTCTTACCTTTGTTTTGTGCTTTTTTTTATTTATTTTTATTTATTTATTTTTTGAGACAGGGTTTCTCTGTGTAGTGCTGGCTGTCCTGGAGCTCACTGTGTATACCAGGCTGGCCATGAACTCATTGTTATTCTCCTGTCTCTGCCCCTGTCTCTCAAGTGCTGGCACTTAAGGTACGTGCCACACCAGGCCCGCCTGTGTCTTTCTGTAAATTCTAAGAGAGCCTAGGCATGTTGGGGTGGAAACTAGACCTCCATTCCCCATGGTTTGGCCAAATTGTTAGTAAATCCACTTTCTTTTACCAATTTCTGCTTCCCTGTATTTTGACACAGGGAAAGGGAGGTGGCAGGTTTTTGAACCTAAGCACCCAGTAGCTCCAGGACTAGAACCATAAGCAAAGATAACCAGAATTATGGATTAAAGAAAAGCAGGCCAGAGTGTCACCACTGGGTCCCACCTCCTAACAGCTTCGAAGAAAGAACTCACCTCACGGGGTACTCAGAAAGTCAGGTCAGACCCACACCTCCTGCTAAGAGATCTCTGTCCTCCAGACCCTGTGGAACAGCACAGGGGTCTCTGGGAAAGAAGTAATCCTGCTGGGGAACAGCGGACACCAGGGACAATGGCTGGTCCTGCTTCTGCCTGAGCCTTCCAGCAGCCCATCATACCCTGCCACAGGAGATAGATTCATGTGCCCTCCCACAAAATATTTCCACAGCTCCCGACACTGCCTTTTATGTCCCCTTGTCCTCCGAGGCGTCTGGGCACCATCTCCAAACTGGCCCGATGAAGTCAGCAGGAACAGGGGCTCTTACGCTGCCAACATAAATGTTTTAGCCCCAGAAATGAAGTCTAGCCTGAGGGGTTTCCTGGTCCACGTGGGCCAGGAGCTCAACTCTGGTCTCAAAGCCTGCCCCCCGCTCCCAAGACCTGCTTTGGATCAAGAATGGAACATCTTCATCTTGCTCATTTTAGCTTTTCTTGTTCTAGGCAGAGGGACACCAGTCTCTGCCCCTCATGGTTCCCAAGCTTACACTCCAAGTGCCCAGGCTGTCTGTCTGTCCCTCACAGTGGTCATCGGAATGGAGAGGCGCCCATCTAAGCCCTAGGCTGCCCTTATTTCCCTTCAGCCTCTTTCCCACGCTCTGTCCCAGGCCATGCAACTCCCCGTTAGCCCGTGCCTTGCCAGGAGACAGGGTGTCGCTGAGAAAGCAATTGAGATGACACAGTCTGGGGATAGGAATGAGACACCACAGATGCCTGAGTTGAAGGGCTCTGAGATCCCACCTGCGCAGCCCCTCAGAACCATGGGATGTGAGTTCCTGGAGGTGTGCAGGGACCTGTCCATGTGCGGACCTCCATCGCTTTCGTCACAGTTCTGACACCACCGCTAAGTGTTTTAATGTGTCGGGTCCTGTGCAAACACGTTATATCCAGGAAGTTGGCCAGTTCTCACAGTAACCCTACAGGGCAAATACTATTAATGTCTCAGTCTTTAAAAAAGAAAAGAAAAGACTAAGGCACTCGGGGGCACCCCTCCCCAAGTCCTGCAAGAACTGGGGTCTGAAACACGCTGGTCTGACAAGGAGGCCTTGGCCATCCTGGGCTGCTAAGGAAGCTCCTTCTCTATGGCTCCCCCAGGGTCCTGTGGGTGCAGTAGAGATGAGACCCTTATTCTCCCAAAAGTCCAAGAAACTGGTCCCTGAAGTGACTAAAACACACAAATGTACCTAACTGGGAAGCCACATGCTGTGGTGTCTCAGCCCTTCGAAGCCAGTTGGGGGCGGGAAACTGCAGGGTGCTGAAAGGCCCCATGGCTGCATAAACACAGCAGACGGCCAAGCCCCAGCCAGCCCTTCAGAGGAGACGCTCAGAGCGGTGCTTTCACACGAAAACAAATGCAGAAACGCAGGCGAGGAGTGCACAAGAGTTTGTTAAGTCAAGAATGAGGTTTCAGAGGACTGTCTCTTGCATATGGCAGGGGTGGGAGATGAGAGGGGCTGGGAGTCTGGCCTCTGCCACTTCCTCCTCTATACCCAGGGTGAGCTTGCACTCTGCCAAGCCCTGGGTACGAGGTAGAGTCCCCTGCGATTCCTAAAAAGCTCTCAGCAGCTGCTGGTGGGCAGGAATTCTCGTACTTTGGGAGGTGGATGGAGGCAGGATCATCGGGAGTTCAGGGCGAGTCTGGGCTACAGCAGACCCTATCTCCGGGAGAGAAAAGGGAGGGGGAAAGAGGAAGAGGAGGGGCGCTTTCCGTGGTACCGATACACAGACGCTGCTCACCTTCCACTATGTGGCTCGGCAGGCAGCAATGGTGGCGCCTGTACCCTACAACGCAGACACCTTACACCGGCCACGCAGCACAGGCAGTGCCCCGTGGTGCTCCAGCACCCGCGCCGTGGAAGCCGTGCGTCACCATGGCAGAGTCACTCCTAGCCATAGGCATCACACGCTTCTTGGAGCCACCCGGGCTCCACAATCCTTCCATCACACGTGGAACGCCACGCACACTAACTGTGCCCAGTTATTCTGTATTGTTCACGCTATCTCCCCAAGGAATTGTTCCCATAGTCTTCCCTACCCCCGGGAAAGGGGGAGGGGCAAGAGCTACAGCCGGCAGGCCTGTCCTGTACCCCCTGTGCCCTCGCCTGCAGCTCCTGTCCCGTTGGTCCCCACCATCGCCGCGTCCCGCCCCCGCGTGCGCCCTCACCTGCGCTGCGCAGCACCAGCCGCGCCGGTCCGTCCCGAGTCAGGGTTGCTTCTCTGGGAGGCGGCCCAGCACTTGGATGAGGGGCTGCGGCGGTGTTGTAGCTCTGGTCCCAAGGGTCCCTGGCGTCCTGCGGTACCAAAGCAAGACGAACGGGGAGCGGGAGCGGCTGTGGCCGGGTGGCCTTGGCACCCAGCAGTGGAGTCCCGCCCAGCCAGGACGGGGCTGGGCTTTCTGCCCTTGGTGGGACAAGGAGGCGGTGATAGATTATTAAGCTGCAGGCGGCAGAGGATAGGGCTCCTAGGCTGAGAGCGCGCTGCGAGGTTGAACTCTAAATCCCGAAGCTGCTCCAGCCCTTTCCTGGCCTCAGTTTCCCTCTTTATTTGTCTCTCTGTGTCTCTTTCTCTCTCTCTCTCTCCTTCCCTCTCCCTTCCCTACCCGCTGTCTCTGAGAGAGAGAGGGAGAGAACTCTGACTTTTGTGATTCTGCCTGACGGAGGAGGATGGAATGGTGGGGGAGGGCGAAGGTTCGGTATAATTTTGCAATTATCTACTTGTATCTACTGTGCTTTCATTTGCTCATCTGTTTACTTATCCACCTGTATTTTGAAGCAGGGTCTCAGGCCTCCCAGAAAGACCCGGAACTTGATGTGTACCCAAGTACAACTTGGACCTGCTGATCCTCTTGCCTCCACTTCCTTCCTTCTGGGGTTAAGAGCGTGAGGGAACACACCAGGTTTACCCAGTGCGGAGGATCCAGCCCAGAGCTTTGTGTATGCTAGTCAGACCCTCTCCGTGCAGGGCTCCTTCCTCAGCCCCGGGGCAGCTATTTTAGTGCCTTTAATCCTCAAAGCAACTCCAGAGGTATCAGGATGCCCATTTTAAAGTGGGAAAGCCGGGACACAGAAAGCTGAAGTGACTCACCCAATGCCACATGGATGTCAAGAGGCAGACCTGAGTCCTGCAGCCGTGAGATCTGACTGCAGAGCCTGAGTGCAGGCGTCTACACCTCTACACCGTAAGCAGCTTCCTGGCGTTCAGGACAACCAGCGATTTGGAGTCGCCCTTCCATTTTATAAACTAAGAAACAGAAGCACAGAGACTCTAGCTTCTTCTGATGACTGTCCTGCTAGCGGAACAGGACAATGACAGAGAATAGATGCTCCTCAGTGTCAGTGTCCCTCCTGCACTGTCCTTCCTCCTCTACCTCCTTCCTGACTCTTAAGATCTGGCTGGGGAAGAGGGACCTCCAGTCTCCTGTCTCTGACTTGTCTTCCCCTGATCTGTGGTCCCAAGCAGAGTCATCAGGGTTTGGAACGGTGTGGATGTAGCTCAGTGGTAGGTAATTTGCCTAGCAGGTTCATCTCTAGAGTCTCTGAGGCTTGAGCTGGCTGGGAGCCTCAACTGTCCTACCAAATCTTTGTGACATCCCAGTGTCTTCTGAAGATGCTACTAGTATCCCATTCTACAGACAAGGCGATGGAGGTCTGTGAGTGGGGATGTCTGTGTCAGGGTTCAGGGAATTCATGCTGCTGGTGGAGATACTGGATTCAACGCCTGAGTCCTTAGTTTTTCCTTAGCTTAGCTCTTCACTGCGCTGCTTGTCTGGCTGAGCCAACAACTGGATGAGAGGGCAAAGGCCCCTTGGATGCAAAGCTGAAAGTGTGAGACTGGGAGCTGGCTCAGTGGTTGAAGCATCTGCCATGCAAGTGTGAGGGAGGGAGTTCAGATCCCTAGAACCCACGCAAGTGAGGTAGGCCACCCGTAATTCCAGAGTCCAGAAGGTGACAACCGGGACAGGCTAGCCAGCCAGACTAGCTATACTCAGCTGAGCCCATCTCAGTGAATAAAATAGAGCGCAATTGGGGAAGATTCCCGATGCCAAACCTCATGCTTCAGCACACATGTGTAACACCTCCACGTGTCCCCACAGGTGACCAGACATACACCCACACCATACACACATTCACTTGAGGAAATTAGAAAGTAAACATACACAAACAAAACATACAAAATAACATTATACTCATGCGGCGAGCATGCAAAGACATGACTAGGCATGACCAATAGGGTGGGAAAGAAGGGATGGGACTGCAGGAGTGCCATGACCCTGGCTTTCTCTTCTGACTCTCTCTGCTCTGTGAGTGGGGCCAGCACACAGGGGGAGCCTCTCTGAAGCAGGCTGACACTGTGACAGTCCCTCAGGGCTTGAAATGGCCCATGGCTGGCCTCTGCCGTGCCCTCTCACTCTGGTCCGATGTGGCCTCTCTCTGGGCAGTCACTGCGTTTGTGATTTATGTGCCGCTCTCCCAGTCTTGGCCCAGGACTCTGGAGAGGTCTGAGTGAAGCATTAACACGGGATTCCTTGGAGGTTTGAGGCTGTAGTCATCACTCATTTATTCACTAATGCCTGTGCAGGGCCCTGGGGAGACAAAGGTGAAAGTTCATGGCCAACGGCCCCTACAAGTGCCCAGTGCAGAGGGGAATAGACTAGGACGTGGTGGGCATTGGCACAGGAGATGCCCAGCCTAGGGACAAAGAGGACTTCAGGGCTCAAGCACGTCTTCAGCTGAGTATTCACAATGACTCGGGTTCTCTGGACAGAGGCAAGGGCTGTGTTTCTGGGGAGGGGGCAGCAAGTAACTGACCTGGGGTGGGGTTGAGCATAATGGATTCTGGGAACCCTGAGGCAGAGGTTAAGTGGTTTATTTGGGAGGTGACCCAGGGGAAGGAAGGAAGCTGGCTCAGGGTGGTGACCAAGCAGAGTCCTGTTGGGGATCCGTGCTGTTGGGAATCTCTGGAGTGGGGAGCTTCACAGAACATGTGTCTGATACATCCCTTCACCCTCTACTGAGAGAAAGAAAGCGGAAACATTTGTCTACCAGTGCAGGCCTGCACGGATGGTATTGACCCTGGAACCTGGGTGCTGCAAAAGCTAGCGAAAGCCACGGGGCAAAGGCAGAGCTGGTCTCTCCATTGAGGAGCTGGAGGATAGGAGGTGGGTGGAGAAGGGTACAGCTGAGTCCACAGCAGCAGCTCCGGGTGAGGGGGCGCTGGCTTTCCAGGGGGGACCATGAAAAAGTCTGAGGGAGCCGGAGTGGAAGATGAGCGTGGACCTGGGAGGCCCCAACTGCTTCCCAGCATCTCCCCACTCTCTTCAGCGTCTCCTATCCTTCCTTCCTTCCCTTTTTTAAAAACAGAGTCTCACTGTGTGGCCCTGGCTGACTGGCCTGAAACTCGTTCTATAGAATGGGGCCGGGGCGGGGGGGGAGGGCAGGGGTAGTGGTGAAGTCAGAGATCTGCCTGTTACTGCCTCTCAGGTTCTGGGATTAAAGGCACGTCCCACAGCGTTCCGGCCAACCCTTTCTCCCTGGTTGGCCCACTGTCCCCACATCCTCCTGGGCGAGCAGAGCACCCACTCAGCGTCTACACATGGACTGGAGGAATGAGTTGAAGGTGGGAGAAGAGATGTCCAGGGTTGAGAACTGAGGGAGTGCAGCCAGCAAGGTGAGAGGAGGAAGAGCAACATCCTGTCACTGAGGCTTAGTAAGTGGTCTTGGTGGTGGTGGGGCTCTGACCCAGGAGCCAGGCCCAGCCCTGAGGCCCCAGGAGAGGTCAGGAGCCCTCCCTCAAACTGTGTCTGGCAGTGAACTTACTTCCTTTCCCTCCCAGCTCCAGTCAGCCCTCTGCCTCAGAGCCTAGAGCAGCTGGCCAAAGTAGCTGGCAGGCACCCAGCAAGACGTGCTGCTGGACAGGCTATGTCTGTCATTTCCAGTAACTCCTGAGTCTTTCCCTAGGCCTGCCATTCCCAGCCTTGGGGTACTTTGCTTTCAAAACAGGCATGTTTTCAGCATCCCCACCTCCCTTCCGGAGGTTCAGAAGCCCAGGATGGCGCCCATCTGCCCTGTAGTCCAGCAGAGGAGTCCAGCCTTTGTCCTACTGGGAGACCCTGCTAGAAGTCGCCTCTTCATGGTCTCGCTGCATTCTGGATGCCCACAGACTGTCAGTGTTCCCACCAATAGCCCAGGAATTCCTGCCCAGGCAGCTCTTCCCCAGGGCTCTGGTCTCCCCCCTTGCCTCGATGTAAGTGGACGGGAGACCCCCACATCCCAGGCACCAGAGCACCTCTTGCTTCCATTGCCACATTCTCTGGCAACACTAAAGGCGAGCAGAGTCCCTGGTAGAAGAGGGGGCAGCCCACAGACATCTGCTGACACAGCGGTTGGTGGTCTTGTGACCTCTGCAGGGTTCTGGTGGCCTGGGCTGGAGAGCCACTGAGGGCATAAACGCAAAATCATCATGAGGAACAACAAGCTGGCTGTGGCGGAGCACCCCTGTAATCCCAGCACTTGAGAGGTAGAGGCGGGAGGATCAGAGTTCAAGGCCAGCCTCAGCAACACAGTGAATTCAAGGGACGCTTGGGGTTCACTGAATTTTGTCTAACTAACTGACTAACCAACCAACTAACTAATTAACTAGCTAACTAGATAACTAACTTGGCCAGAGTGGTTTGTAGCAGGGCTTAGATTGGGAAAATGAGTGAAACTTCTGAGATTCACCTGGATATTTCCATTTGATAAAAGTTTAAGTACATAGTAAAGAAAAGTCGATGTTTTCAATCACTTCAGCAGGTTGCAAACCTAAATTCTATCCTTAGGGAAGCAGGGACACAAATCACGCTGTAGAGGGAGGAAGGTTTTCGTGTGTCAGTCTAGAAAGATTCTTAAAAAAAATCCTTGATGGATGTGGCAATGACACTTTTTTCTTTTTAATATTTATTTTCATTTTATGTGTATGAGTGTTTGTCTGTGTGTCTGTCTGTGCACTGCTTGTGTGCAGTGCCCACAGAAGCCAGAAGAGGGAGTAGGAGCCTCTGGAACTGGAGTCACGGACAGCTATAAGCACCATGTGGGTGCTGGAAATGGAGCCTGGGTCCTCTGGAAGAGCAGTCCCTGCTCTGGACCACTAAGCCACCTCCCCAGCCCTGGGGAGGCAGAGGCGGGAGAACCGGAAGTTGGAGCTCAGCTGATGGGCTCTGGCCTCTGCAGGTGAACGCATGGATGTACCAGTTACTTTCTGTTGCGATAATAACACAGCACAACCATGACTCTTTATGGAAGAAAGAATTTAATTTTGCTTCCAGTTCCGGAGGGGTAAGAGTCCAGCGTGGTAGGGAGATGTGGGAGTGAGCAGCAGACACAGCACAACACATATGTACTACATCTGTACACACACACACACACACACACACACACACACACACACCGTCCACATCACACATATGCACCAAACACATCCACACACCACACACACACACTTAAAAAATAAAAACAAAAATAATTTATTGTTGGATGTGGTGGTTCATGCTTGTGACCGCAACACTGAGGAGGCAGAGACAGGAGAATCAGTAGCTCAAGGCCAGTCTTGGCTGCATAAGAGACTATGGATAACAATAATAATGAAAAAAAAACAATAATTTTTATCATCAATATATTTTATTATTATATATTAGATGATAAATAGATTTATTTTAAAATAAACAATACTTTACTGTTATATATTATTATTATTATTATTATTATTATTATTATTATTATTATTATTATCTATACTCAAGAGGCCACTGCAGGAGGATTGCTTTAGTTTGAAGCCAGCCAGGGTTACATAGTGAGTTCTAGTCTAGTCTGGACTATACAGTAAGATCCTGTCTCAGGAAAAAAAACCCAAGTGACTCTTCTTTTAAGCCACCCACGCCCATGCTCTCAGGTGTGTCTTTTCCCAGATAAGTCTTCAGGCATAAACTTTCTTCCCGAAAGTTTATCTTTCTAGGCCAGGGATGGTGGTGGTTGCACACTCCTTTAATCCCAGCACTCAGGAGGCGGAGGCAGGGAGATCTCTGAGTCTGAGGCCAGCCTGGTCTACAGAGCCAGTTCCAGGACAGCCAGGGCTACACAGAGAAAGCCTGTCCCCAAAACCAAAACAAACAAAGATTTTATCTTTCTTTTAACTCACAAACGTAGAATCTGTGCTAAGTGCCGGCAAGATGGCTCAGCAGGTAAGGCACCTGCCCTGCACACCTGGGAACCCCAATCCCCACGTGCAAAGGTGGAGCACAGAACTGACTTCACGCTGACAGCTTAACGTGCCCATCCCTCCACAATCAATAAATAACAATAAATGCTAAAATGTCTTTTAATAATTTCCAGCTCTCTGCTTCATTAAACAAACAAACCAAAACCCCAAGGGTTGGAGAGCATTTGCCTACCACGCCCGAAGTTCCGGGTTCGAGCCCAGGATCCCAGGCTTGGTGCTTGCACACCTGCAATTCCAGTTCTTGGGAGGCAGAAGAAGGAGGATCCAGAAATCCAACATCCTCCTCCGCTGCACAGGCCAGCCTGAGACACAAGACACCCCTCAAGATAAAAACTAGGCAAGAAGCCAACACCTGCAATTTCCCTCAGCAATCTTCGCCCTAATGTGCTTTGGAGAGTGTTAGGCCCTTTTCCTTCTAATTTCCTCTGCAGAAAGATGTGCATCTATGCTAGCAACCTCCAAAACTGTACTGTGATTTTTAAAAAATTGATTGCTTTTATTTTAATATTTTGCTTAAGAGAGAATCTTGTTATATACTTCAAGCTCGTGTTGTAGCCCAAGCTAACCTTGAACTCTTAAAAAACTTTTTTGCTTATTTGTTCAGCATTCTGCCTGCAGGCCAGAAGAGGGTATCAGATCTCTTTGTAGATGGTTGTGAGCCCATGTGGTTACTGGGGATTGAACTCAGGACCTTTGGAAGAATAGCCAGTGCTCTTAACCTCTGGGCCATCTCTCCAGCCCTGACCTTGACCTCTTAATCCTTCCATCTCAGCCTTCCAAATGCTGGGGTAAAAGAGATATGCTACGAAGCCTCTCTCTTTGTCTGCTTTTGGGTGGGATCATGAGTTTGACTGTACATAATCATATCATATTGACCATTTTAAAAATGGTCCTACGAGACCATTTTTCCTATCCTAGGAGAGCGGCTGGAGAGACTGCTCAGATGCCAAGAACACTTGTAGCTTTTGCAGAGGACCCAAATTTGGTTCCCATCACCTGTGTGGGTCTGGTGGTTCACAACTGCCTTAATTCCAGATGAGAATGATCCAACACCCTTCGTGAAAGTTTTTGTTATGTCAAAACGGCAAATAAGAGGAAAGATACACTTCACTTGCTATAAGCCTGCACAACGCACACAGTATATCAAGATGCTGCATGATATTTAATAATCTGTATAATTTTATGTTTCTAGGAAAAGAGAATTCCGAGTGGCTGATCTGTGTCTGTCTCAGTCCACTGTGGATCTTATCCTTAAAAGAAAAGATGTTCTCAAACTTAATTAAGCCTGTGCTTGCTAGGCAAGCTGTCAATCACTGACCTAAGTCCCCAGCCCTAAAGCTTTGTTTTTATTTTTATTTATGTGTATGTGTGTGTCTGTATGAGGGTACGTGTACTCAAGGAGGCCATGGGAGACCATCACTTCCTCCTTTATCACTTGGCCTTATTCCCTTAATACTGTGTCTCTCACTGTATTTGGAAGTAGGCTGGCAGCCAGTAAGTTAGAGTGATCCTCCTGTCTCCACATCCCACAGAGCTGGGGTTGCAGATGCATGTGACATGGGTCCTGGAGATTTGAACTCAGGTCTTCAGACTCAGGTCCTCAGGCTTAGGACCTCTTACCCAGCAGGCGCCCTTACACTGAGTCATGTAGTTGCCGGTATTATTTGTCATTTCTTCATACTTCCGTTTGTCTTTAGACTATGCCCCGCTTAGGAAATTATTAACTCCAGGAAAAATAAAAAGTTCTTCAAGAAAGAGAATGTAATCACCAGCCGCCTTAAGATGTAGCTGGGAACAGTTCTTACAACATCGTAAAACTGTGAACACAGAACAGTTAACTGTAACCCAGGCAGGGAGGGCAGGGTAGGCGGCAGGACCCTGCAGACAAAGCCTGGCGGGAAAGAGCAGGTGCCTGGAGGGCATGGCGCTGAGGGCAGAGGGCTGCACCCTCCTCAGAGACACTGCCCAGCTGCTCTCATTTCTCTGGCCAAGACGGATGCCCATTTCCTAATCTACTTAATAATGGGCAAATAATCTGGCGTCTGCCTAGCTCAGCCCATGGCCTTGGAACAAATGGACCCAATTAAAGGCCATCATAGGAGAACTCAGGGGAAGAGGAAAAAGCCATTGATCAAATCAACTCCCAGCTGCCCCTGGACTGGTTTGTGAGTGGAATCCTTCCCCTCACTGTGCCTAGACTTCTCCCAAACCAGGAGGCCTTCTTAACATTTGGGCCCCGTTCTCCCCTTCCAGTCATAAGCTGTAGGGTGCCTCATGAGACTTCATCAAGATCTTGGGTTCAAGCTGGGCCTATGGTACAGGTCTGTAATCTCCACACTGGAAAGGTGGGGGTAGGACAATCAGAAGTTCAAGGTCATCCTAAGCCATTGGGGGCCGGTCAGGGCCGCATGAGACCCTGTCTCAGACAAACCTACTGCTCCTCAGCTGAGGATGGCTCAGTGGGCAGAGCGCTTGTCCAACATGCACGAAGCCCTTGGTTCCGTTCCCAGCACAGCATAAAGCATGGGAAGCACATGCTTACAGTCCCAGTATGAGAGAAGTAGAGGCAGAGCATCCAAATATGAACATTATCCTTGGCTACATGGCAAGTTTGAGGCCAGTCTGGGATACACGAGATCTTGTCAGAAAAGAAAAGAAAGCTGCAGCACCACTACCACCTCCATTTAGCTCAGACTGACCTCACACCCTACTGTGCAGCTAAGGATGGCCTGGAACTTCGGATCCATCTTCCTGCCTCCCCTCCCCGGTGCTGGGATCACAGGTGTGTGCTACCATGGTTGGTTTCTTTGGTTTTTAGTCTACTTTTAAAGAGGGCATTAGTGTGCAGTGAGCACCTGCAGGTGCAAGCTAACCTGCAGGCTGTGTGATGGTCGGTCTTGCCAACTTGACGGAATCCCTTAAGAGACCCATCTCTGGACTTGTCTTTGGGAGCATTTCCAGAGACCAGTAACCGAGGCAGGAGGATCCCATGTTGAAGGTGAGTGGCACTGTCTCATGGACGGGGCTCTCAAACCGAAAAGGAGGACGGGAGCTGAGCGCCAGCATTCATCTCTGCTGCGTTGCTGCAGACATGAGGCGACCAGCTGCTTCATCCCGCCACCATCCTTCTCTACTACGATGGACGTATCCCCTAAAACTAACCAAAGTATATCCTTTCCCCTTACATTGCCTGGGTGAGGTATTTTGTCACAATGGAAAATAACCAACGTATCCAATACATCTCAATCATCCCTCCTCGAAAACTGTGTATTCATTCACTCATTCATTCATTCATTCAGCAAATAATTGTGTGTCACCCACAAACCAGGCACCACTCTGGACACAGAGAGGACGCAGTTCTCTGGAAACTATTCCAGCAGGAGGTGACAGATGGCAAAGATGAACTATGGAGGGAGTACAGTTTTGCCTCTTTGTTTGATGAGGAAATGAAGATGCCTAAGGTACTTGATTAATGAGGCGCATAAACATCACCAATGCAAAAGAAAAAAAGAAAAAGAAAAAAGAAAAGAAATGGATGTTAAGAGCTGGGGCTCGAACTCAAGGCTATGTAGGGTGGGACTGGAGGGGTTTCCTTCTGTCTTTGGGTCAGTAGAAGCTTGGGTATGAGCAATGAGCAGGCCAGGAGGGAGACCAAGAAGGGCCCGGAGCTCTAGCCAAGGCTTCCCCCTCACCTTTTCCACCCCACAGACCAACACTTCAGCCCCACGTCCACATCAGTCAGATGCTTGAGGCATCCAGACAACCGAGGCCAGCATCACAGGCTGCTGAGACATCCGTGCTGGCCTCACTGCCGAGAGGATAGAGTGCAGCCTTGGGGCCACTCTGAGAAGACAGGACAGAAGGGCAGGGTCTCTGCGCGGGTACTGTACGAGAATGAGAAGAGAGTACCCACACTGGAGATCGGTCGCCAGGGCGGCACTTCTATGGCTGTGACCTGAAAGCAGACACGCTGTGTCCCTAAGACTGGACACTGAATAGGACTTTCCCACAGGCACATGAGTGTCAGGGACAGAATGGCCGCCATCCCTGGCTGGGAAGCTAGCAGAGGTAGAATTAGCCACAGTCGCCTCGTTGGCAAGTCACAATAAACGTATTGTGCCCCCTGTTTCAATCCACTTGTGTCCTTCTTCCGCCCTTACTCTTATCCGCACGGGTCTCAGGTAGGTACCCTTACCCAGCAACAGCCTGGCAGGTTGTCCAGATGGTCTGCAATAGATGACCCCTCTCGGCTTCCAGGGAATCGGCAGGGCATGACCACCAGAGGGCAGCAGTGCAGCGTCATAAACCCGGAGCCCGCCATGGTCGAAGCACAGCCAAAACGAGAGCACGCAGAGGGCTCTAATAACTGACAATTGGGTAGAAGCTAAGCTTTGGACTGCCTCCATGGGTGGCATCCCTTTGCTGCCAGGAATTATGCGGACAGGAAGTGCAAAAAGGAGGAAAGTGTGGAGTGGGGAAGGAAAATGAGAGAAGACAGCTAAATCCTGTCCATATTCTTCTCTCTTCTGCCAGCCCGTTTCGTGTCCCTCCCCCAAGCCTGTCTTCTGCCAGCTCCAGTCTTTACCATTGTCACTGTTATATCTACTTATTTATGAGTGCAGAGGGCGTGTGTGGAAGCCGGAGGGCAGTTTTCAGAGTCTGTGATCTCCTTCCACCACGTGGGTGCCTGGGAGCTAGCTCAGGCTGTCCTCAGGATGCAGGTGCGCTCAGCTGTTGAGCCTTTTCTGGTGGGGAGCAGGGAACACGGTCTCAATATTCCAGGCCTGGCTCTAACACACTGTGCAGCCGAGGGTGACTTTGAACTTCTGACCCTCCTGGCTGTGTGTGCTGGGGTCATAAGTATGTGCCATTATCGTGTGTGACGGTGGCTGAACTCAGGGCTTCATGCATGCTAGGCAAGCGTTCCACCAACAGAGCTACATTCCCAGTCCCACCTCCTGGCAGCCCCCGGCTTTAAAGTCAGGCTCTGATGTCCCACAAGCTGCCTGTCCACCTGTGCCTTCAATCTGCAGGTATCTGCTCCGCTGACGTCACCATTCTCCCGCCAACGCCAACCTGATCACCCTACACACACTTAAAAGAGCATGCCTTCGCCCAGGCAGCACAGACGGTATGCCATCCCAGGTAGGCTTTTAGTGCCCCCTTCTTTGCTCATACAGAATGGTCGCCCTCCTCTATCACTCTTCGCTTACTTCTTCTGAACCATGGTCACGCCTGGAGCTTGTGGGGTTTGGTTAGGCGGGTAGGCAGCGTGCTCCCACAATCCTTTCTTTCTCTGCTCCTCCCCTCCCTGAGAGTAACAAGCTGTGTAACATGGCTGCTGGGGGCTGGACTCACAATTACGCACTGAGCGCTCTACTGGGGAGCTGTCTCTTTAGCCTGAAGGATTCTTGTTCTTGTTTGTTTTCTTGTTTGCTTGGCTTTTTTCTCTTCAGGGTTTCTCTTGTGTAGCCTTGGATGTCCTAAACTCACTTTTTAGACCAGGCTGGCTTCAAACTCACAGAGATCCACCTGCCTCTACCTCCTGAAGTGCTGAGATTATGGGTGTTTGCTACCTCGACCACTTGATTCATTTTTTTAAAGATTTATTTATTATGTTTACAGTGTTCTGCCTGCATGTGTGCCTGCAGGCCAGAAGAGGGCATCCGATCTCATTATAGATGGTTGTGAGCCACCATGTGGTTGTTCGGAATTGAACTAAGGACCTCTGGAAGAGCAAACAGTGCTCTTAATCTCTGAGCCATCTCTCCAGCACTACCTCCCCCCCCCCTTTTAACTTGAAGGCATGTTGGCATTTGGAGCCCTTCACCCAGAAAGGCACAGCTGGACATGGTCAGAGAGGCAGGGTGACAGCAGCAGCAGACAAGACAGGCTCATCCTGAGGCATGATAAAAAAGATGGAAATTTAAGGGGGCGTGGCAAAAGGAAAAAACTCTAACTTCAGAGTCTAGATGAAACCTCCAGCTTGTTAAGAACCAAGAATTCCAGCCTGAGCAGGGCTTGGTGGCGCACTTAGAAGACAGAGGCCAGCCTGGTCTACAAAGCAAGTTCCAAGCCAGCTAGGACTATACAGCGAGTCTATAAAATCACAAAAACACACAAACAAACAAACAAACAAACACAATTAGCATTTGCTGTGAAGGTTGCTGATAAGGAGATAATAATTTCTTATTATTTTAAAAATTATATTTATATGTGTCAGAGTGCAGGCGCCTGAGACAGCCAGCGGCATTGGATTGGCCTGGAGCTGGAGTTACAGGCCCAGTGTGGTGTCGGGAACTGAACTCAGGTCCTCTGCAAGAGCAGTAGGCACACTTAACCTCTGACCCAGCCCTCGATCCCCGAGATAACAGCATTTCTTTTTGTTAATTTTTAAATTTTAATTTGTTTTTCTGTAGGTGGTTGTTGGTTTTCTTTTTTCTACTACGGGGATTCAGGGACAGAATCCAGGATGTAAGATTTGCCGAATCATCTTAGCAGCCACTCATTCATTAAACGTTTATCCCAAGAGTGTAGTAATTTACACGTATATTCAAGTTCCAAGTCTAATTCTAATCATTTTTTTTTTTATTTTTAAGACATCTGCAATTATTTTCAATTTATTGTACTCCCTAAGGCTATCAACAATTATGGTTTTCTAGGGGAGATCATGATGAGATAAGAGTCTTTTGCTGGCGATGCAGAGGTGTTTTCAAATAAGGCTAAAGTAACAACGAGCTGGGACCGAGGGCTGAGGGGAGAGGGCTTCCTTTCCCGGACAGTTTCCGGGAGCCTCACACACAAGATGGAAAACATGGTGAGTTACCATGTGACCCAGACTTTACCCTGTCGGCTGTTACAGCGCACCTCAGTCACCCTATGGTCTCATTTACATGCCTTGGCAACACTTTGCAATGCAACTACCAAAATTCTATAGATGGTTATTTAATTTTTTTAATTAAAAAAAAAAAAAAACAGAACATTCTTAAGGAAGAGGCTCTGTGTCCCAAGATGTCCTCAAACTCACTGTGATGTCAACTGAATTTCTGAGCGCCCTGCCTCTGCCTCCTGAGTGCCGCCGGGCTTACAGGTATATGCCGCCATGCCAGGTTTTATGGTCCTGGAGATCAAACCCCAGGCTTTATACATGACAGACAAGCACTCTGTAACAGCTACATCTCCAGCCTGCATGTGTGCGTGTGTCATGGCGTATATGTGGAGATCAGAGGACAACATGGGAGCTGATTCTCTCTTCCACCATGTGAGTCCCAGGAATCAAACTCAAGCTGTCAGGCATGGTGACAGGCTCCTTTCTTTTTGTTTTTATTGTTTTGCTTTTTTGAGACAGGGTCTCACTGCATAGCCTTTGCTGGCCTTGAACTCACAGATATGCTCCTGCCTTTGCCTTTCCAGGGCTGGGACTTAAGAGATCTGGGCAGCCAAGCATAGCCAGCTTGCTAGCCTGGAAATTCTTGTCTGCAGTGAAGTCAAGAGTCCTGGCTTCGCCTGAGTGGAAGCCACTGAAAGGAGCCTTTCAGGCAGCAGGGGGGGCTCAGACAGGGGGGCTCAGGTCTGTGAGCCTCCACCACCACAGACAGCCCTGCCCATTCCCTGCTTGGGAGAGAGGCGCCCAGAAGGAAGGGGTGGGGAAGAGGATACGTGCCAGGAAGAGGGCCGAGCATTAATTCAAGCAGGGACTGAAATCTCAAATTCCAATGAACTTTATCAGTCACCCAAAGTGACTCAGAGCGTTAGCCAGAAGTGAAGTGTACGACAGGAAAGGGAAATTGCACCCCAGCCAGCAGTGGCAGGGATGGGAAAGACAGAGCTGTTCACATTCATGCCTCGCTGCATCTTTGCTGTTCAGTACTTTGGAAGAGAAGAACGAGCCCCGCCCGCCAGAGGAAGAGCCTGCGTTTGCAGTCCTGCTCAACCCTGTGGGGATGATGGGATGGGCCCACACCTGCCCCTGTCCCTGTGTCCCTGTGTCCCCAGCTTTCCTTCTGTCCTTTCCCTAGCACCTTTCCTTGAACTCTGAACTCACCACAGCCAAAGCTACTGTCTTTTTTTTTTTTTTAAGATTTATTTATTTATTATGTATACAGTGTTCTGCCTGCATGTGTGCCTGCAGGCCAGAAGAGGGCACCAGATCTTACTATAGATGGTTGTTAGCCACCATGCAGTTGCTGGGAATTGAATTCAGAACCTTTAGAAGAACAGCCAGTGCCCTTAACCTCTGAGCCATCGCTCCAGCCCTGTCTTTTTTTTAAGGTTTATTTTATGTTGAGTGTTTTGCTGGCATATGTGCATGTGCAATCTGTGTGTGTTCTTCATGTCCACAGAGGCTGGAAGAAAAGATCAGCTCCTCTGAAACTGGAGTTAGAGATGGAGTTAGGCTTCTCAGGTAGCCTGAAGCCACAGATAAACCAACCGTGGACTGGGAACACATCTACTGTGAGTCAAAATAAACCCTTCCTACTTGATGTATGCCTGTAATCCCGACACCCAGGAAGTCAAGGCAGGAATATCACATAGCCTGGGCTATATGAGATGCTATCAAGAAAACAAAACCCAATCCTTTTCTCTTTAAGTTTATTACTTTCAGTGTTTTGCTACAGTAACAGAAAGCTGGCTGACAGAGGGACTAATTCCACTCAGGAGGTCTCCATCCTCACGGCTGAGTTACCTCATCAAGGCTTGCCTCACCAAACCAGCACTTTGACAATTAAAATGTCTTGGGTGTTTCTTTGAGACAGAGTTTTACGTAGCTGATCTTCAATGAGCTCTCTAAGTTGCCAAGGATGGCTTTGAACTCCTGATCCTCCTGCCTCATCTCTCCAGTGCTGGAATTCACTGGCGTGTGCCATCACATCCAGCAGGCAATTGGAATTTCAGCACATGAAACACGGGAGAACACATTCAGCCCCCAACAACCACATTTGGTAAACATGAGACTGGAAATTCAAGCCTTGCTCTGAGCTCTGAGCTCAAAGATGAGAACAGGAGATTCAGTCCCATTACCTCCCCCCCCCACCACCACCATGTAGAGTTCTAGGAATCCCCTGGCCCCTGACAAAGACAAGCTAGAGCTAATGAGGGTGCTGGGGCAGAATGGCCAGCCAGCGCCCTGAGGGCTCACGTCTCGGCTTCAGCCTGACTTCTGTGTGATTTTGGACATGCAGGCTCTGCTCTGGCTGCTGTGTGAACATGAACTGGCACAGCCCTCTCCGGGCCTGCAGTCCTGAAATAGGCAAACAAGGAGAGGTGTTTGTGCTGTTTTGTAGCAATCAGGAGTCAACAACCCTAGGAAATTATGTCAGCGGGTAGGTGAGGGGCAGGGTAGAGAGGCCCCAAGGATGGGCACAGGGGATGTTTTGAGGCAGGCAAATCTCACACATCACTGTTGGACAATGGTGTAGGGGGATCATTGTGTGGTGAGTGGAAAGTCCTTTTTTTTTACTCCATTGCTGACAATAGTCCAACATAGTGGGTGGAGACCCTGGGGACAGGGTTTGGTCCAATAAGTGAGTGGCTCATTGTTCCTGGCTGGGACAGAGCTGAAACAGGACACCCGGCTGGGCTGGTGCTGAAACCAGAGCAAACCCAAAAAGCCCCTTCTGAACAAAGACAGGCCAGACAGAGCCAGTCGTCAAGTATGGGGAAACCGAGGCCCAGAGAACAGAAGCAGCTTGCCCAGGTCCTGCCAACATGGGACGCGGGTTTTGACCCTCAGGCTCCGATCTCCTTTCTCTGCCCCTAGGACAGCTCAGCTTGCAGCCATGTCAGCATGACTAGGCTGCCCTTTTCACCTGCAAGAGCGGTGGCGCTGTGTGGCACTGTGGTGTGGCACTGTGTGGCGGCAGTGGAGTCCCTTCCTTCCCCTTTTGGTGGGCTTGGCAATCCTTAGAGAGCAGCTGCTGTGTCTTGATGGTGTGGACTGCCTACCTTGACAGAAGGACCAGAACCCAGAGGCAGTACCTCAACTTGCCCAGAGAGGGCAAGGGGGAAGGCCCCGTCCACACAGCAAAAGCTGCCCATTTGTTGCCTTCTATGGCCCACCTCTTGGTCAATGTTTCCATTCTGGATCTCAGGGCACCCGAATGCATGGAGGTGTGGCTACGGACAACCATGATGGGGACAGGCAGTTAGGGGCAGATGGCAAGCCTGCTCTGGGCGTGGGTAGGAGCTCTCAACTCCTCCCCTGGCCCCTCTCACTACCTGCCATTCCGCCTCTCTGTTTCAGGCAAGGGTCTGGAAGCACACGTAGACCTGTGCACCTAGAAGCCCTCCAGCGCCAGGCAGGGTGGAACTGAGGCCGGATTTTCCCTACGACAAAGCTGCGGCCTTCCTTCCCAGCCTGTGGGGTAGAGACTTTGGACTCAGGGTCCTAGTCACTTACTGACCAGGCTCTGGTCCAAGGCTCACCTCCATGTCCCCTAGAAGTATGTATTTAGGGTGCTTTCTATGCGGCAGACACTGGACTAAGTGGTGTGTGTGTGTGTGTGTGTGTGTGTGTGTGTGTGCGTGCGTGCGTGCGTGAGCGTGTGTGTACCCGAGCCTTAGGTACGCCACCTAAGAGCCTGTATGAGAGGCTCTTGATGAGATGAGGAAAGTGAGGTGCTGTGAGATAGAACCATGTGCCCAAGGGAATATGTTGGAAGAGCAGATGTGACCTTCAAACCAAATCTGTGCGCTGACCCCTGCCCCGCTCCACTGACTGTCCAGGCCTGAATCATGGGAAGAGCACCGACAGACCCCCCCCCCGACCCGTGGCCATGTGGGATGCTAGAGCATCATGGGGGACCTTTGGGGACCTGAACTTTTTCTCGACTCAGCCACCCTTGGCCATGTCACCTGCGGCCTACCTGGACCAAGCCCTCCTCCAACTGCCGGCTCCCGATTTCTCCGCAATTAAATGGCACTAATAATATCTATCTAGAGCCTGGGTTTGAAGGATAAATGAATCACGTGTGAGTCCTGTTTGGGGCCTGAGACATAGGCCAGTACATGAGTTCCAGCCCCTATGACCTGTTTTAAAGAGACCAGCTCAGATCCACCATGTTAGCCTGCCATGTGCCAAGTCTGGGCAATGAAGGACAGAGGCACCAGTGTCCTCAATGGATCCTCCCTCCACCCAGACATCCATGTGGATAGAGACCACACCGGGGCTTGCTCCCTCCTGGGGGACTTTCTTTGAACCACACTGCATGCAGATTTGGAGGACACAGGGCCTAGGGAACAGGGGGCCACGCCTGGTCACTGGTTCACTGAGAACAGCAGCTGTAAAGACCAGAAAGCGTATACCCTGTTTGTCTGCTTGCCCCATTCTGGTTCTCTTGTGTTAAGTCCTTGGTCACAATTCTCCAGCCCTGGGGGAAAGAGCTGGTCAGTGGCGGGGGCACAGAGACTCATGAAGTCACTGTCCTATACTGGGGGGGGGCACAGCAACAGGAGCAGCCCAAGCCAGGCTCATGCCCACGAACCACACTGACCTTGGACACGGCCCCTCCCCTCTCTGGCCTTGAGTCTACAGCTGGGCTGGACAACGCTTGGGCTCCTGTCTAGTGGCTGGCTGGTTCCTGTGCCCTTTCACAGTGGCCTTCAGGAGCCAGCAGCCCTAGGATGTGATGTGAGGGTGGGGAGAGGGTGGGGAGGCCCAGAGGGTAAGTGGAGATATTTTGAGGACAGGCAAGTCACCTCACGTCACTGCTGGACAATGGTCTGGGTTGGTGGAAAAACTTGGTCTTACTTGGGCTGAAAATAGCACAGGGCAGAAGGGTCAGGAATCCTACCCTCCAGGCCAGCGGCCTGCCTGGACGCCGGGCAGCATGTCCACACCATGGGTCGGGCAGTCTGACTGGCTCCTGGAGCTGGAACCATAGGCCTATCCCTGGTTCCCCCGGAAAGTGCTGTTATCCGTGGCTGCCACAGAGCTAGGCGGTGAGAGGCCTTCCTGTCCCGGAGGCCCTGTGTCCTCTGAAATCTGCATGCAGTGGTTAAAGAAAGTTCCCTGGGGTAAGCCACAGTGTGCTCACCATCCAAGTGGCTGCCGAGTTCTGCTGTTTCTGAGCAGCTTTGTGGTGTGTGTGTGTGTGTGTGTGTGTGTGTGTGTGTATGAAAACCAGGACTCTGGTCCATGGTAAATATTAAAGGCCCCTCCAACTCACCACGTGCATCTTGGCCTCCAGGCTCCAGCACAGCTCAGAGCTCAGGTGTAGGTAGGCAGGATGCAATGGGGAGAGGTTCCTCACAGGGACCTTCCGTCTGTGGCTTCGTGAGGCCTGTCACCTTTGCCTGTTCCTGCCTAAACCCCAGAGCTGGCCCTGCCCACTTTCTTGCATTCTAGGGAGCCTTCCCCAACCAGGACTCACACAGCAACTCAGTATGGTCTGTGCTGAAGTTCCCTGCACCTGCTTTTAAGAACCAGCTGTTGGAGAGGTGTGGTACCCGCCTGTAATCCCAGCACTTTGGCAACCAGGGGCCATAGGGTAAGGAGTTCAAGGTCAGCTTCAGCTACATGGCAAATTTGAAGGCTACCTTTGGTTACCTGAGGTCCCGTCTAACTAGCAGGAGAAAGACCCAGTTGTTGATTTTCAAAAATTTTGCAAAGAGATGGTTACTGTGTTGGTAATTTGTAATTGGAACTGGACCGGCCGCAGTGGGGTTACCTTGCACCACAGTTGGCAGTGTTATAAATAAGGCCCCACCCGTACCCCAGTTCTCTTAAACAGTTCAACATCTACCAGCACATGTGAGGGTCTGTGAACTGGGGAGCCAACCCCCAGAACTAGAGCCCTGCTTGACTCTTCTCCATGCTTGGCATAGTACAGTACACATGACAGGTGGCCTAAAGGCAGGGTTGACCTGGGGATCTGAGGAGGGATCCCCGCTCCGAGGCCCCCGGAAAGCAGTGCTAGGAAGGCGGGTGGCAGAGATATCAGGCCCTTGGGAGGGTGCTGACGGCTTCCCAGGCCTCGCCCCATTCTCTGACCATGCAGTAGAGCACAGCCCAAGAGGTCGGCATGGCCTTCCACATAAGTTACGCTTTCCACCTGCCTCCAGATGGATCTGACGTCAGCTTTCAGATGTTTGTCCTTGGCCTGAGGGTCCTTCCTCTGAGCTGAGTCCACTGTAGTGCCCAGGTCCATCCCGCGTCACCGTGGATCTTGGCCCTGATTACCCACCAAGAGTCCGCTGGTCATCTTGTGTTTCCACTCCGAATCCAGGCAGCTAGCCCAGACTGGCTGTGTCCTTCCTGGACCTGCTCTTCCCTTGGATGTAGGAGGCTGAACCTCAGCCTAGGTACCGCAGCAGGAAAGGCAGCTGTTTGCCTGGGCGTCAGGGGGCATTGCCTTCCTTAAGCTCTGATTTCCCAACTCACACATACAAATGATTGGAGACTTTGGGGTCCTGCTACTCTTGACTATCCTGAACCCCTGCCAACTGAGAGTTGCTGATGATCTGTATCTGAGGACATCAGCCCATCTGGACAAGCCTTGGTCACCTACAGATCCCCAACATGAACCAGCTCCTGCCCCAGGGGCTCTGACCTAGAGATGAATATCCTTAGTCTCAGTCCCAGCTGGTGTGGACTCTGTCCTTCTTGAGTCATCACTGCTGATCGACACAATTTTCCTCACGGTGTCGTTTCTGTTAGACCTGTGCAGGCCCGGCCTGCGACGAGCCTGGGGGCTGGGAGTGGGCTCTGTGGGTGGCTTGGCATCTCGGGCAAACCGGACAAGCCTCTGCCCTGCCAGGAAGTAGAGCACAGGGTCAAGGCAGCTGTTGGCGCTGGCCAGCGGCCGGGTGATCTTGTACGCCATGTTGATGGCATTGAGGGTGTGGCAACTGAGGTCAAGTGACCGGAAGGAGTAGTAGAGGGTGCGGGTGACGTGGAAAGGCAGGAAGCAGAGGGCGAAGACGGCCAGGACCAGGGCGATGGTGCGCACGGACTTGCGCTTGGCCCGGGGCAGGCCTGTGGTCCCGTAAGCAGGTTTGAGCAGCCGCCGCGCCATGAGCACGTAACAGACCAGGATGACGGAAAAGGGCACAGCGAAGAGCAGGCCCAGCATGACGGAGCTGTAAGCCACGAAGTGGCTGAAGAGCTCCCGGGCGGAGGTGTCGTGGCAGGTGATGCGGCTGCCCCGCACACTGGTGGTGACGAAGTAGAGCACGGGCGCCTGGCAGGCCAGCACCAGCCCCCACACCAGCGCAGCCACGCGGCGGGCATAGCGGGCCCGGCCCCAGCGCAGGGAGTGCAGCGGGCGCAGGACGCCCAGGCACCGGTGCACGCTGATGCAGGTGAGGAAGAGGATGCTGCAGTAGAGGTTGGTGTAGAAGAGGAAGCGCACCAGCTTGCAGAGGACCGTGCTGAACGGCCAGTGGTCGCCCTGCGCGTAGTAATAAACCAGCAGCGGCAGGGAGGCCGCGTAGAGGGAGTCAGAGACCGCCAGGTGAAACATGTAGGTGGTGGAGGCGTTCCAGGTCTTGAGGCGGCACAGGAAGATGTAGAGAGCCACGACGTTCAGGCACAGGCCGAGCACGCACACCACGCCGTAGGACACGGGCAGCAGCACGTACTTGAAGTCCTCGTTGAAGCGACACTTGTAGCCCAGTTCATCTCCCTCCCAGCTGCCATTGGTGGTGCTGTTCCAGGGGTCCTGGTCTGCTGCCATTGCCCTGCGGGAAATGGAGGCGTGGAGAGGAAGCAGTCAGAACTGGAACTCAAAGGGACCCCCTTGCTTCCGTGTGCCGAGGGTGAGAGTGACAGGCTTAACCGTGGCCACAGACAGCTCGCTTATAGTGCAGGGGGCTCTGGGTTCCTACCCCGGTAACACACATACTAAAGATTTGCTTGAGCCAGGCAGAAGCGGGAGAACTGCGTTCAAGGTCTGCTTGGGCAGCCTGGACTACATAATAAGACCCTATCACAAAACAAACAAACAAAAACGAAAACAAAAAACCCATTTGTTTATCCAAATCAAGACTCCCCTCCCCACTATACAGGGTCTCACTATGTAGCCCTGGCTGCCCTGGAACTAGCTCTGTAGACCAGGCTGGCCTCGAACTCACAGAGATCCACCTGCCTCTGCCTCCCTGAGTGCTGGGATTAAAGGCCTGTGCGCCACCACTGCCCTCTCCAAATCAAGACTTGCACTGTCATGTGAGTTGTATTGTCATGTCTGTTGGGTTGAGCGGTTGTGATCAAGGCCATGTGGTCTTCAAAGTCTGAGATATTTACTCTGGAACCTGCTGTCCCTTGCTCTAAAACCCTGGGTCAGATACTTCAAGACCAAGGACTCAAAGGCTTTAACTGAGAACTGGGGGTTCCAGAGGGGTATAACTTCAGATTATAGGAAGTGGCCTTGAGATTGACCCTCTGCTGCACCCCTCTGCCCTCTGCCCACTCCCCACTGCCCACTGAGGCTTCTCTGGTCTGGGCATCCAGCATGGAGTCCTCACAGACTCCTGCTTTAAAAA
Source organism: Psammomys obesus (assembly GCF_907164565.1). Lineage (NCBI taxonomy): Eukaryota > Metazoa > Chordata > Mammalia > Rodentia > Muridae > Psammomys > Psammomys obesus. The sequence continues at coordinate 35,611,264 of NW_026596046.1, forward strand.
TCCATCCTCCAGTCTCTGGGGTCTGGGAGAATTGACAAGGGTCTCCCTCTTCCATCATCCAGTTCCTTGTGCAACTCTCCTTTTGGACTCTTAACTTTTGTTTTATGTGTGTGGGTGTCTTGTCTGTGTGTATCTGTGCACCGAGTGTGTGGCTGGTGCCTGCAGAGGTTAGGGATGCACTGGGCCTGAAGCACGGAGAGATAGAAACTGCTCTGGGGTAACAGAACCCCAATCTCCGGCAAGAGCTACAAGTGCTGCTAAGCAGCATCTCTCCAGCCCCTCGGGCAACTGTGTTAAGGAAGGTGCTATTCCTATATTCTGGTGCTTTCTGCACCTGCAAACAGCGGTCCTGTTCTCCGCCTGTGAGGGGATGGCTGGATGGCATGGTAACCTTCCCAGAGAGTCCAGGGAAGTTTGGGGTTGCATTGGGATTTGGGGAGGAGGGAGGTTTCTTTGGTGGAGTGAATTTAGCTCTTCCAGGCCTTCCCTGGCGCAGGACGCCTTTCCACTGTCTTTGTGTCTTCTACTTGGCCCTGTTCACAGGTTCTGACCAGCGAGTGGACAATGAATGCCTGACAGGCAGATGACCACCTCTCCTCCTCTCTGTGTACCATCCTGTGACCACTCAGAGCTCTTTCAGTTAGGGTGAGGAGGCTGAGGCAGGAATAGCAGGAGTTTGAAGCAGCCTGACTATATAGAAAGACACTGTCTCCAAACAGTGGGGGAGGGGAGTGGCCAGTGAGATGACTCAGCAGGTAAAGGCACCTGCGGCTGAGACAGGTGACCTGGAATGGTAGAAGGAGAGCCTCTCCCAAGTGGTCCTTCACATGTGCGACACGGACATACACACAGGATAAACAAACAGCTGCCCTCACAGATAGGAAGTTTGTGGATGAAAAAGAAAACGACAACTCTTCCTGGGCTAGAGTAGAAAAGCTTTACCCAAAGGGCTCAACGGCAAAACATGACCTAATACAATGTGGTAAGTAGTGAGTAATTTGCTTCCTTTACCTTCCTTTTCCTGAAATAATGATATCATATGTCTACAGAGAACAAGATCGTGTGGATCTAATTTTATTGAAAAGCTTAAAAATAAATAAAAAATGGTTTGATGCATTTATTTTATGTATATGAATGTTTTGTCTGTGTGTATGTACATGTAACTTGCATGTGTGTGCCTCACACCAGCAGAAGGTGGGTCAGGTCCCTTGGAACTGGAGTTAGGGATATTTGGGAACCACCGTGTAGGGAGTGGATCCTCTGCAAGAGCAGCAATCACTCTAACCACTGAGCCAGAAATACTAATTTAAAAGTATATGTCTATATTTATGGCTGTGAGCCTAGCCTTTAACGGCTGAGCCATCTCACCCATCAGAACGGGTAAGATCAAAAACTCAAGTGACAACACATGCTGGAGAGGATGGGGAGAAAGGGGAACCCTCCTCCACTGCTGGTGGGAATGTAAACTTGTACAACCACTCTGAAAATCAATCTGGCACTTTCTCAGACAATTAGGAATAGTGCTTCCTCAAGATTGAGCTATTCCACTCCTAGGCATATATCCAAAAGAAGCTCAAGTATACAACAAGGATGTTTGCTCAACTATGTTCGTAACAGCTTTATTTGTAATAGCCAGAAGGTGGAAACAACCCAGATGCCCCTCAGTTGAGGAATGGATACAGAAATTGTGGTACATTTACACAATAGAATACTACTGAGAAATTAAAAACAAGGAAATCTTGAAATTTTCAGGCAAATGGTGGGAACTAGAAAAGATCATCCTGAGTGAGGTATCCCAGAAGCAGAAAGACACACAGGGTATATACTCACTCATAAGTGGATATTAGACATATAATATAGGATAATCATACTACAATCTGTACACCTAAAGAATCAATCAAGAAGGGGAACCCTGGGTAAGATGATCAATCCTCATTCAGAAAGGCAAATGGGATGGACATCAGAAGAGGGAGAAAACAGGGAACAGGACAGGAGCCTTCCACAGAGGCTCTGAAAAGTTCTACCCTGCAGGGTATCAAAGCAGATGCTGAGACTCTTAGCCAAACTTTGGGCAGAGTGCAGGGAATCTTATGAAGGAAGGGGGAGATAGAAATACCTGGAGGGGACAGGAGTTCCACAAGAAGAGCAACAGAATCAAAAAATCTGGACACGGGTCATTTCTGAGACTGATACTCCAACCAAGGACCATGCATGGAGATAACCTAGAACCTCTGCACAGATAGATGTAGCCCATGGCAGTTCAGTGTTCAAGTGGGTTCCCTAGTAATGGGAACAGGAACTGTCACTGACATGAACTGGCCTGCTCTTTGAACACGGCCTTCTCAGGGGAGAGCAGCCTTACCAGGCCACAGAGGAAGACAATGCAGCCACTCCTGATAAGACCTGATAGGCTAGGGTCAGATGGAAGGGGAGGAGGACCTCTCTTATCAGTGGACTGGGGAAGGGGCATGGGTGGAGAAGAGGGATGGAGGGTGGGATTGGAAGGGGAAGAGGGAGGGAGCTACAGGTGGGATACAAAGGGAATAAACTGTAATTAATAAAAAGAAAAAATGTCTGTGTATGAGAGTTTTTCCTGAGTATATGTGTGCTATGCCACTCAGGCTGAAGAAGGCATCGCTTCCCTGGAACTGAAGTTACAAATGGTTGTGAACTACCAAGTGGGACTCAAACCTGGGTCCTCTGAAAGAAACCAGTTAAGCCACCTCTCCAGCCCCAACAAATAGTAAATTTATCAACAACAAAAAGTTTGTTTTTTTTTTAAACTGTAGTATTCCTCCCTTGGTGATACTTCTTTTCTCACTTTTCCACAATAAATCTACATGCTCTTTGTTTAAAGCAAAGCAAAACAGAACAACAACAACAAAAAAATGACAGTAAGAACACCACTCTCAGCTGCAGGCAGGGAGCGGGGACCCTGGGTGGAAAGACAGCAGCAGACTGAACATAAGAGTCCCAGGTAAGAAGTCCTCCTCCGCCTCAAGGGTCAGATCCCCACCCTAGAGAATGGTAGTGGCCCCTCAGGAGGAGCGTTGCTACACTGGACAGAGTGGCCTCTTCTAACCTTCGCACTGCTGTCCACTCAGAGGCAGCCTCGGGGGCAGCATCAGCTTTCCACTGTCTTTGTGCCTATTCACAGGGCTTCCTGCTGTTCTCTGCTGGTGGAATCTCTGACCCTGAAAGGCAGGGTGGAAACTTCCTTGTCCCCAGAACCAAGGAGCTTCCCTTTCCACCTGTTTTAAGACATCCTGGCCTCTGCCCTCCACGCCAGCTGGGAACTCTATCACAATGGCCCTGTTCCAGACTGACCCTGGCCATCCTTTCCTTCCCTGGGCCAACTCACTAGCCTGTAAAGCCCATCCTGCCAGCCCCCAGCCCTCTCCCTCAGCACCAGTTTCTGATCTCTACTGACCTCAGCTCCATGGAGACTTGTCCCCTTATATTGGCTGGCTCTGCTATGGCCAGTTCTCTCTGGCCATGTCCCAAGAGCTATGGGGCCCAGCCCGCCCAAGTGGGCCCCAGAGGGGTCCTACACTACCTTCCGTCCAACATGACAGAACCCAGAAGATCCTGTCCTGTCCCCTCTCCTAGGGACAGGGAAACCATCTGGGAATGGCATTCTAGGGATGGGTCAGCAGGCTAAGGCAACCTCATACTTTACTTGGCCCGTCTCCGGCTCAGTCTCAGTTCCGTACGCTGTAGTCCCTTCTGCTACCTTTCCTGCTCGGTAGCCATCAGGTTAGGTTTAAGTGGCTCCCACAGGGCACAGTTCCTGGTAAATATCTACACAGAGGTTAAACTATTTTTGTTGTTGTTGTTGTTGTTATACTGGAAGGAATTAGAAAAAACTAGTCTTGATGCCAAGGGCCGTCTGGCTCCGGAGCCTGGGATAAGGGAGCAGAGCAGGGTCCCTGCCTCGGATCCCGCTGATTAAGCAGAATTCAATGCACACACAGAAAAAAATGCCTGCCAGACAGCGGCCGCCTCACACACCTGATCAGCTCCTGCTCTTGGTGTGGTGAGGATGCTCAGCACCTGCTTCAGTTCTTCACTCATAAATGCACAGGCCTGGACCAGCTGAGGCAAGAAACAGGAAGAACAGGTTCCCAGGCCTGGGGCCCGGCCCAGCCTCCAGCATTTTTCAGGGCAAGCAGCTGCCTGGAGGGCTCCTGTAGACACGCAGGGATGAGAAAGAGTCTGTCAGCCTGGCCATGTTTCTTTTCTCCCTCTCTCTTTCTCTTCCCCCACAGATTGCATCCTTTGCCTCAACTGTGGCCCCGAAGAAGCCAGGAGGAGACAGGTCAGGCTTGCCTGGCCACAGTGCCCTCTGCACGCCCTGCTATCCCCTGCGAGCACATATGTTCCAGGAATGGGCTGTTCATAGCCTCCCTCTCCCACACCCCCTTTCACAGGAAGGAGGCCTTGTGGAAGGCTGGTAGCTTGCAAAGCTGAGCCAAGTCTCCAGTGTCCTTTCCCTTGGTCCTGGATCTGCACTTCAGCCCCACAGCAGGAACTGGTCGATACCCTCTTGGCCTGGCATACAGCAGACGTGAGTGCAACATACTTTTGGCCAGGACAGGTGTCTGACTGGAGGCCCCTCCGATTCACACCTAGACACTCCTCCACAGGCGTTATAAATATGCACATCCACCACGCCTGGGCACACAGCCTCAAACACCATAGACCCCCGGACACACACCTTCACATTCATGTACGCGTGCGGGGGGCTTATTGGCGTGGTCTAGATGGGGCCTGGTCAAGCCTCTCTGCTGAATCCCCATTTGATGGAGGAGGAAACTCAAGGACGGAGCTGAGCTGAGAGCCCCTCACATCCAACAGGCACAGGGGGCATTTGGCACCTGCTAGAGAGAAGACAGCTGCCTGGCAGAAGGAACCTTCTGTGCGAACAGGTCTCAGCAGCCACCAGGAGCCTCCTGGGTAATTTTTTTTCTTTTGAGACAGAGCTCTATACATCTCAAAACTCACTGTGTAGCTGAGGATGAACTTGGCTTTCTGATTCTGCTCCCCTTAGTTCCCAAGTGTTGGGATTATAGATATGTACCATTACCTCATGTTTCTTTGTTGTTGTTGTTTTCTTTTTCGAGACAGGGTTTCGCTGTGTGGCCCTGGCTGTCGTGGACTTGCTTATTAGACCAGTCTGGCCTTGAACGCACAGAGATCTGCCTGCCTCTGCCTTCCTGAGTGCTGGGATTACAGGCGTGGGCCACGTCACCCAGCGCCATCACATCGTGTTTATATGGGGCTGGGGCTAGACAACCTAGGGCTTCAGGTATGCTAGGCAAGTATTTTAACAGTTGTGAGACACACATATACCGCACACTCCTCTCTTTCTTTCTTTTCCCTCCCTCCCTCCCTCCCTCCCTCCCTCCCTCCCTCCCTCCCTCTCTTCTTTCTTTCTTTCCTGTTTGGTTTTGGGTGCTAGGGATTGAATCCAGGGCCTGAAGCATCTAGGCGAGTGCTCTGCAACTGAGCTATGCTTCCAGGCCTCTGAATGTATTTCCCCATCTTCTTACTGTCTCAACAATGGGGGAGTGGAACCCCCAAGCTGTAGGTAAGGTGTGAAGATGGGAGAGCAAAAGGAGAGGGGTGGCAGCAGGAAGAAATCCAAGAGCGGGCCGGAAGTGCCTCCTAGCCGCTGATGACTAGATGCACTAACCATAACCCTGGCATCTTAGGCTGACGCAGTTCAGAGCGTGGGTTGCTATCTGGCTGTCTGCTCAAGAGTCTGGTGGCAAGCTGAGCTCCCCCTCTCACCCTGCCCCTCTCAGGTGCACACCCTGAGCCCATCCTCAGGAGGTGCCACATTCTCAAAGGCCCCTACAGTCCTTCTAGGTGGCCATCTCTCAGTTCTCCACCCTGTCCACCACTCACCAAATAATACCAGTCAGACCAGTGGACTTCCTTAGACGTACCTTATGTGCCCTTTGCCCTGAAGCAGACAGAGGACTAACCTTTTCCTCTGGGCTGCAGTCCTTGCCTCCCTCTGCCCTGCCTTTCCAACCTTAACTCTTCAGTCCATCGTCTTCTTGATGCCCACCTTTCAGTACATGACCACCTGAGCTCAGACCCTCCCACAGCTCCCTAGTGCTGCCAGGTTAACATCCAAGGTCCCCCTCTGCACTGTTTCCATTCTCACCCACATGGCAATCGGCTTCTTAAGGTCTCGCTCAAGACCCCCAGAGGGTCACAGGCAAAGCCAAGCCCAGCAGGGAGAGCCCTTGCCTCTGCTCTTGCCCTGCCTCCCCTGGTTCTTTCCTCACTAGTCCCAGGCTAGTGAGTCTAAAACCAAGAGGAAGAAGTTGGGCCATTTCTAGGCTGGCAGCGGAATTTCCTGGGTGGTTGGACAACATTCCAGCTCCTCTACCAAGGTGGCTCTGGAATGTGCCACCTGCTAGGCTGGTGGACCCTGTCCAGCCTGGCAGGGGAGAGCGTCCTGTTACACCCCAGAAACCCCTTGCTGCCCCTGCCTTTGTCAGAAAGAAAGTTCTGGAGGGGAATTGAGGACCTAGACTTAGGACGGCATCAAGAGGCAGGAGAGAACACAGGGTGGGCGGGAAATCCGTTCTGCCCTTCCCAGCTGTTGGATGGACAGGGCTGCAAGTCCCGAAGCCCACATGCCAGTCTCCTCTTAACAGAGCAGAACCTGCCTGTGAGCTGTTGAGGTAGCTCAACAACAACAAAAAGCCACACTCACATTATAGAATAACAAGAGAGCAGGTTGCTATGTAGGGCAGAGACAAGAGGGATGGGGTACCCCCAAAGAAGCACGCCTGCAGGAATTTCAGGGGAGGGCACAGTGGCAAGGGCATAGCTGACCTAAGATGAGCACCTGGCACTCCCAGTCATCCTGGGGAGGAGGAGCTCCAGAGCCCTCTGCACCCCCTCTGCTCCCCAGGCTTGTTCCTGTGCGGATTACCTGGAGACTCTGAGACTGCATTCTCCCCCAGTCTCAAGAAGTTCGTTGTCAAGGTCAAGGATGCACACCCAGAAACAGAGAATGACAATCAGGGTGGCCTGAAGGAAGCTGAGGAGGCCCTGCTGAGAAAGGAGGCGCTGGTGGGCAGGGAAGGTTTCCTGGAGGAACGGCACCTGGCTTGTGGCTAGACAGATGAGTAGGCATGGGGCGGTTAGAGAGAGGAGTGATCGAAAAGCTGGGCGAGACGGCTAACCAGCTAAGCACCTCTGTGGTCGGTGTGTAGTACAGGGCGGTCTAGGCAACCGAGATTAGGAGCCTAGAAGTCACTGCCTGTCCACCCACCCACCCAAATGTCCACCACGGGGCTATAGGATAGCAGTTCCTCCCAGCTCCGAATGTTACGTCATGAGACCGAGCGCTGAGCATAGGCCTACCCTGGAGACACAGCTCAAGGGTGACCTCTGATGGTATAGGATGGTGTGTGTGTGTGTGTGTGTGTGTGTGTGTGTGTGTGTGTGTGCGCGCGCGCGCGCGCGCGCGCTGTGAGGCCTTCCTTCTAGGAAGTCCCTGTGCTCTGCAGCACTTCCCCTAGACCCCCCCCAAAGAGATCTGCTGTGGGAGCCACTCACTGAGGCTGAGACCCCTAAGGAGAAAGGGCCTACCTAGCTAGCCGCAGGACTCCAAACCCCTGATCCTTCCTGGCTCAGCTCAGCCAAGTGCAGCACAGGACTTCACAGATGGATGAAATGGAACCACAGGGTCCCGGACTCCTCCCCTGCGTGCCTGCAGTGAGGCCCAAGAAACAAGAACCCTGGGCTCAGGCTCCAACTTGGGGCCTGTTTTGCTGTGCAGTCTGGGTCGACCCAGTCTCTGAGTGTGAGTTTTTTTTTTTTTTTTTTTTTTTTTTTCAAGACAGGGTTTCTCTGTGTAGCCCTTGGCTGTCCTGAACTCACTTTGTAGACCAGGCTGGCCTTGTACCCACAGAGATCCACCTGCCTCTGCCTTTCTGAGTGCTGGGATCACAGGCTTGATGAGTGTGAGTTCTTTATTGGTCAAACTGGAAGAGTCACAGACCCTCGGGACAGCTCATGAGGAGTGAATAGGACCAGGGAGTGATGGGGTCCCCTGGGGAGCAAGATGTGCACAATCCTCCTTGCAGGCAGCATCTCCCCATCGTGGCAGGAAAACACTGAATTCTAGGATCCCACGACACTTCTAATCTAATCTGCCCTGGGTCCCCAGCACAGAGACAGAGGTCATGGTCCAAGCCTGGGGAGGGGCAGGAAGCATTCGGCTTATGAGCCGGGAGACTCGGGGCACACATCACAGGATGCACAGGAGGCTGTATGGCCAACACCGCCTCCTCAGAGCTCTTATGGAATATTTCCAGGCCAGTGACTCTGAGTCTGACCCCAAGAGTGCCCGAATCCCATGCTGTTCCTTCAGTTCGCCTGCTGAAGCAGGTGCTGCATCCAAAGGTCTCTTTCTTGTGGCTCTGAAAAGCCTTCAGCTGAGATTCTCAGAGCCCCAGGAGTTCGTGCTCAGAGTAGCACAACCATAGCTGAAAGGAAAAGGAGCCACAAAGCTCCAGCAAACACCTGCCTATGCCTCTCTGCCTGCGTGGCTTCAGAGGGTGAGCTCTGAAAGCCAAGCTTTGAGAAAAGACCCAGGGCTGGATAGGTCATCTTGGGAGATCCAACCATATCCAAAGGGAACTCAGGGGTCACAGAGCCAGAGACAACGTGTGTCTCGGGGAGGTGGTCAGGGGGAGCTTCCCAAGGAGTTGCTCCTTAAAAGACAACCCAGGTTGTCAAGAAGACAGAGATGAGAAAGAAGGAAGCACAAGCGAGGGCTCAGTGGGTGAAGGTACAGGCTGTTGAGGAAGTGCCAGGCGGTCACAAGTAGCTGGCTTGAAGGGTTAGGTGGCATGGAATGTGTGGGGGCCAAGGAATTCATAAGGGCTCAAATGCCAAGCTGAGGGCTTATTCTCCAGATTACAAAGGGAAGGCATTTTCAGGGCTGGCACTGTGGTTAGTACCGGGGAGTTGGGAGGGTAGGTGACCACTGAGGAGATTGTACTTCTAATGGTACAGCCAGAAGAAGTAGCATCCTGGCTTGGGATTCCTCGTGAGCCTCTTTTCCATCCCAAGCCCAAGCTTGGCCGAAGTCTCTCTTACAAATAGAACTGGAGGCGAGGCGCTCTCTAGGAGACTGTAACCGTACAAGCCAGAAGAAGGCCTAGTGTCTAGGTGTGTCTTCTTCAAAGACAGGGACAGGACACCAAAATGGAGGTGGGCCCAGCAGGGTCCAAGATGACATTGTCTGCATCAGAGAATCCTGTTACTCATTCTATACCAAGATTGAAGCAGGCCTCAGGGGCTGGCAATGACAGGGCAATAGAGGAGCCTCTCTCTCTCTTTCTCCCTCTCTCTCCCTCTCTCTCTCCCCACTGCAGGGCTAGGATGTAGCTCAGTAGGTAGAATGTTTACCTAGAATTCAAGAAGCCTTGGTTTGATTGCCAGCACCAAATATAACGGGTGCATACCTACAAGCCCAGCATTCAAGAGGTAGAGGCAGGAGGATTGGGAGTTTAAGGTCATTCTACAGACTGAGTTCAAGGCCAGCATAAGCTACATAAGACCCCTTCTCGGGGCAGGAGAGCCCACTATGGTGGCTCTTCATGAAACAAGTCTGTCCTCATCTAAATTCCCACTGTACCTGGCTGCTCATTTCCCAGCTTCTCCCTGGCATCTGCCATGCACCGCACCTGTGCTGGGTCATGAGGCAGAGATGGCCTGGCTTTATAACACTAACTGGTTTCTCTAGAGATTAAGGAGGACCCTGCATACATGTTCTTCCTATTAGGCCCTACTGGTGGCTTAAGGACCCAAGGGCATTTTGGGGAAAGTATGGGTTATTGGGGTGCACAGACAGGCCTAAGGAAGGAAGTTAGGAGAGAGAAGAGATACACTGGAGGGCACTTCTTAATCATCAGGTCAGCAAGATCTTCCTGGTCCTATGAGCAGACCTGGGGATACAGCTATTATCCCATAAACAGCTGGGCAATTAGACCACAATGGAGCCCCAAAGAAAGGCTCCTGGGGGCAGCCAGGAAGCATGGTGCATGCCTTTAATCTCAGAGCTCCAGAGTTAGGTTATGAGCAGAACTCTGTGTGTCTGAGGTCAGCCTGGTCCCTATGGTGAGCTCCAGGCCATCGAAAGAGAGAGAGAGAGAGAGAGAGAGAGAGAGAGAACCTGTGGTATTCAAACTCCCTTCAGCCTAGAAACAAGTGGTATACCCTCATCCTGAAGCTTTGGTCCTGGACAGGGAAAGCTCAGCTGGAGCAGGCAGGCAGGAGTCCCAGGTTTTATCTGGCTTTGTGACCTTGAATAAGACATTCTCCAAGACCCTGTTTTCTCATCTACAAAATAAAGGTAATAGTTCCTTTCTCATGGGGCCTTTAGGAGGATAAAATGAGGGATTTTTATAAACTGTAACAAGTAACAATTTAACAACGCTTCAATAGTAGCATAAGTAGTTGTAAGTTAAACGGAAGAAAGATTACAGATATATATATATATATATTTTTTTTTTTTAATTAAGAAATTAAAGATCTCCTGGTGTCACCCATGGGCTTTGGTTGATGTGCTCACACTCCCAGCTGGTTCCTGGCAGATGTGGGCACGAGGCGTACCGGAAAGACCACAACCCCACTCCACACCTGGAAGCCTTCTCTGAGGATTATTCGGTATGCCTGCCTTCCCAGCTCCTGGAAACCCAGGGGAATCCAAAGCTTGTGCCATCCCTCATGTGGGACCTTGAGGGCACTGGCCCCCTTTTAGAGGCTGGCTGTTGAGAGAATCGACTTCCTCCCGCCCTCACCCATGGGTAACCGACGCTTTCCTGGGGCCCCAAACTGAGCTTCAGAAGCCACTATTCTAAACTTGATCCAGAACAAGGCTGCTGACCCAGGAACTCTGCGGATGCCGTTCTGAGAACAGCAGTCACCTAGCCCTACAAATCCCCAAACTGGAAAGGCTAGTTCCCAGCAGCATGTAGGCCTGGGTCTAGCTCCTGGAGATCAGCAACACACACACACACACACACACACACACACACACACACACACACACA
>NW_026596046.1:35622363-35631385 GCF_907164565.1 Psammomys obesus
ACACACACACACACACACACACACACACACACACACACACACACACAGGACTGAAGAGGACACTGCCTTTCAGGGACACTGACCCTTCCCGCAGCACCACCTGCCAGATTGAAAGTTTCCAGATTCAAGTCTTAACTGTCCGTACATGAAACTGCACCGACACCCCCACCCCAGCCGCGCTGCCACTTATCTCACCTACGCAGGAGTGGGCTCCGGGAGAGACTGGGGAGAGAGGAAGGAACGCAAGCCCAAGAAGTCTCCAGGATTCGCGGGTCTCTGCTCACAGACCTCTGCCCCGGGGGGGGGGGGGGGGGACACAGGCTAGGTCAAGTCCAGCCGCTCACAGCCCGCTAACAGGCAGATTCCCCCGGGACTCTGGTAAAGGTTCCAGGGTGCCTGTCACTCACCGAGATCCACGCTCTAGAGGAAACAAAGTTCAACAGTGCTTCGACCGGCAGCCTGCTGTCACCGTCCTGTTTGCGCAGTACAAGGTCTGGAAGCCCGGGCCCTCGGGACAGAGTCACAGAGTCACGTAATGGGCTCTCCCTGGCCGGCGCTGAGTCGCCCGGCACGCCAGTCCGGGGGCCGCACCCGGCGACCTCTCCCCGGGTCGGTTGCCCTCTAGGTGGCCCCCTCACCTCCCCGCTGCGCTGGTCCCCTCCAGGAGCCGCTGCCGCGGGGCCGAGTCCCATGCCCAGCCACGCAGGGTCCCACGTGCCTGGAAGCGCCGCGGTCCCCGCCCCACCCCGCCTGGCTCCCACCCCGTAGCCGGGTGGCGAGCAGGAGGGCGGGGCGCACTCCGGGCGGACGCCGGGGCCGCCCCCAACCCTCCCAGACAGATGCCTCTAGTCTGTCACCGGCTTGGGGACGCGCCCGGCTGTGCAGCCACGGGTCAGCAAGTTGAGCAGGGAGGGACGGAAGGAGACCGTCCTGGCTGGGCAGAGGCCACCTGCCCTGCACACTGGTTTGCAGAGACGCCCAGGTTTTACAAGGTTTGCTTGGTGTTGGCGTGGCTCCTGTCGCGGCCCAGGACCTTTATACTGACCTGCAGCCTCCCCTAGGCCACCGCCCCAGCTCTTCTCATTACTAATGGACCTGCTCTGGCCTCCTGCAGCCAGGAAGGGTCTTTGCCGTTTTTTCACCACCTCCATCTGCTTTCGCTTCTCCTTCACTTCACCAACAGGTCCCTGAAGACCCGGTTCAGTTTGATCTCTCGTCTTGAATTGCCTCAGTTCTTTTCTCTGCCCTGCTCTGAAGAGCCCCATTTCTGTCCCGGTACTATCTGAGCACAAAACGGCAAGGCGTCCCTCAGCCGTCCCTCAGTTGCGGTCCTGTGAACGGGTGGATGAATGAGTGTCTGCCCAGGAATCTGAGTGTAAGTTCTCAGCTTTAACACTGAGAGACCTTGCTCTAGCTCCAGTCCCGTTCGGGACTCATTTTCTGTGAAACAGAACCAGTCTTTTCACGCTCCGTCTTCCAGTGTCCATCCAGGGAGTCTTGGGAGGCCAAATGAACGCACACGTTCAGAAGGAGCCTTCTGCTGTGGCCAGCGAGCTTGCTCTCTGCCTTGGGCTGTAGGCCTTGCTAGCTGCCTATCAGCTGAGTAGAGTCTGGCTCCCAGCCCCAGCGGGGGCTCAGAAGGGGTGCTGCTGCAGCGCTGTGCAGAGTGAGAAGGGCGGCCGCACAGAGCTGTGTGACTGAGCCTCTCCACAGCCTCCCGGGTCTTTCACATAGGAGACACAAAGGCGCCTTGTCAAACCTCTGCTGGCCGTGGGAGTTGGTGCAGGCAGAGACTCAGATGTCTCCACAGCCACACTTGTGCTTTAGGGTCCTAGTGTGAGGGAAGTCTTTCTGATTATTGAAATCCCCACTGATGTCCTTTTCCCAATCTCCCTTTTGAGCCACCGGGCCTTCTGAGGTTACTGCTGCTTTCTCCAGGACTCAGGACTGGTCCTAACCTCTAGAAGACCCACAGGATGGCCAGTGGCCAGTCTTGGACTTTGTACTTGCTGTGGTCCAATTCCTTTACTTAAAGCCAAAGAAACGACATTCCAGAGGCACATGACATCTGAGCTTTCAAGTCAGGTGACCTAGTGAAGCTTGAGTATTCAGATTCAAGTCTTTCTCCACCTTTTCTGCAAGTGCTTTCTAAGGCTCAGCCTTTCTCTTTCTCTCTCTGTTTCCTCCCTCCCTTTCTTCCTTCCTTCTTTCCTCCCTCTCTTCCTCCCTCCCTCCCTTCCTTCCTTCCTTCCTTCCTTCCTTCCTTCCTTCCTTCCTTTATTTGAAGCAAGGATCTCCCTATGTAGGCCAGACTGTCCTTGAACTCACTCTGTAGCTCAGGCTGGCCTCGAACTCATAGCAGACCTCCTGATGAAGCCTCTTGAGTGTTGGTATCCTAGGCATGTGCCACCATGCCTGGCTCTGTCCTCTTTTCTGCACAGTGCGTTAAACACTCCTCACTTGCTGTTCTGACTAAATGTCTGGATTTAGGGTCTCACCCACCATCCTGAGCTTCCTGGGTCTGAGGAGTGAGTATCCCCTCTCAGAAAAGCCTGGGAGGCTAGGTTCCCTGCCGCTTTCCTCGACAATTTAATAGTCAGATTTTGTAGACCACCAAATCCAGCAGATTCCCCATCCCCAGCGCTGTTCCCCACCCCACATCACTCCAACTTGAGCACCTTTGCTTTCATATTTTTACTTAGTCACAACTTGAGATTTTGTGACTGAAAGGCTTGAAAACCTATATTGATCCAGCCAGGAAATGGAAGCCCAGTGAGTCACAGTAAGTATCCTATGAAGGGGAGAATGGCACTGAGGGCATCTCCCTGAACTTCGCAGCCAAAGCAGGCTAATGGTAAGACCTAGGCCCCGTAATGGTCCCCATGAGCTGTAATGAAGCCACAGGGCAACTGCATTAGCAGCAGAGGCTCAGGAGGGGACCGGCAAAGCCCCTGCCCTGGCCCCCCAGCCCACCTCACATTAGAAGGCTTCCTGTCTCTCCAGCCTGGAGCAAGCATTTACCTCCTGGCAGGCATCCTCATCTTCCCTCTCTGACTTTTCTCATCTCCCAAGAGAAAGCCTTCTGCTCTGAGGCTCTAGGATGGGGGTGGGAAGCCCTGCCTGGCCTAGCCTCCAACCCTCCAGCCCTCTGTTACTGCTGGAATGGTGCCTTTCTCTCTCTTCACTGACACTCCCTGCTTCACACTCTCTTGGGGGCTCCCTCTGCCAGCCCTGCTTCTCAGCCTCAACTCCAGGCCTTTCCCTCTCTGCTTCTCCTCTCACTTCCGTTTAGCCAGGCAGGCTGAACCCTCCTTCACCTCCTGCCGGTGCTGGCCACTCCCTCTTCCCCCTGTGTTTCTCTGTGTTTGACCTCCTCCTCTTGACTCCCAACCATTGATCTTCTAAGACCTCCTCCAGATGTTGTAGCTCTCAGCACACTGTGACTGGCTCCCTCTCTGATGCAGATGTCTTTGAAGTTAGGGCCCAGTTCATCCTACACACAGCTGAACGTCCAGCCACTGGCACTGTCCCCGACATATGGTCAACCTCCAGAAGGACTCTATAGCTCACCTCCTTTGTGCTAGCTACTGTGTTAAGACATCTCAATCCTCACCAGGCCCCTGTGAGTCAGGATGTATCATTCCCGTGGCACATCTAGGGAAACCAAGGCCCATACAGTAGGTATATTGTGGATCCCCTAACTCCGGAACTGTGCACTGGAGGGCATTGAAGAGAGTTCTTGGATCAGGGCTGGGCCTTGGTGTTGGGGTCTACATTGGCAGCTCCCATTATGCAGAGCTGAGCTGACGATCTAGCCTTGTCTCCTTGGTTCCCGAGATTGCTGTGGATGGTTCTATCTCCCTCTCTTACTCTTTTTCTCCCTCCCTCCCTCCCTCCGTCCCTCCTTTGGGACTGAAACTGTACTCCTCAAGTTTCCCTGACCAGGGCCAGGGCTTGAAAGGCAAATGAATCCTGGAAGCTCCGGTTGTTGGCGCTCCAGGGAGGCAGCCCTGAGATACGGAAGGCCTGATTCTCTGCCTTGGCAAAGGTCCCTTCCACCTCCCCTAAAGCCAGATCAGCTACCAAATTTGCAAGACTCTGTATAAAGTGAAAATGTGGACCCCTGCTTAAAAAATCATTAGGAATTTTAAGATGGTATCAGAAGCATTAAATCAAGTACTAGGCAGGATGTGGGCACACCTTTGATCCCAGTACTCAGGAGGCAGAGGCAGGTGGATCTCTGTGAGTTCAAGGCTAGAGTTAGTTCTAGGACAGCCAGAGCTACACAATAGAGACCCTGTCTCCAAACAAACAAGCACTAATGATACACAGCTCTTGCAACCAGGAAGACAGCCTGCTCTCAGGCTTGCTTTCTTCATCTGGCCAGCCAAGGCAGGGAAGAGGAAGAGACATGAGTGGGAGGGTCAGTAAGCAGCATGAGGATTGCACAGGAGAAACGTGCACGGGTCTGCATCCGCATGGAGACCTAAAGAGACCTCAGGCGTCGTCCTCAGGGTCTCCTTTCCCACTGACCTGGAGCTCATCGGCAAGAGTGCAGTAGGCAACCAGTGAGCCCAACAGCTCTTCATGCCTCTGCCTCAGCAGCACGGAGAACACAAGCATGCGACACCATGCCCAGCACATTCCCATGGGCTCAGAGGATCAAATTCGGCTCCTCTCTTGCAAAGAAAGCACAGTTTGAACCGAGCTAGCTCTCCCTCCACACACACAGCCCAAGCCACAGACACCGACTTTTTGGTGGAGAAAGCCTTGGCAAGAATTCTATTCTTCTTAAAATTTTATTTTATGTATATGGTATTTTGACTGCATGTATGTCTTTGGACCACGTATGTGCCTGGTATCTATGGAAGTCAGATGACAGCATCAGAGCTTCTGGGACTTGAGTTAGATTGTTTTAAGCTTCTGTGTGGGTTCTAGGAAGCAAACCTGGGCCCTCTGAAAGAGTATCAAGGACTTTCATCGCTGAGCCTCTTGAATTTTGTATTTAAAAAAGATCTTATTTTTAGGTGTGTGTGTTGGCTGAGGTGTGTGTGAGGCCAGAAGAAGGTATCAGATGCTGTCAGATGCTTTAGAGGTGGCATTCCAGGTGGTTGTGAGCCTCCTGATGTGGATGCTGGGAACTGAACCCTGGTCCCCAGGAAGAACAGCAAGCATCCATGACTACTGGGCCAGCTCTCCAGCCCCAGTACTTTTCTCCTCTTTCTCAAGCACTGAACCTTGAAACCTTGTATCAGAGAAGTCAGTGACTTCATCAGTGTCATACAGAGACTCACTGGGGGAAGCCAAGATCAGAGAGGCGGAGGGGAGGGAGCCTGAGCAATTGACAGAGACAGGCGCAGATATGGAGGAGGCTGCTCAGGACAGAGACGGCCATTGTGCAGACACAAAGACCTGACCATAGTGTCCCTGTGGGGGCGGGGCTGAAAATGTGGATGAAGCATAGTGAAGATATACATGGCAACCAGGGAGCTGCCAGGCCCTACCTCCCAATGCCCCCCTAGTTGGAATGGGAGTTGGGAGTGGCACATAGAAGTCAGAAAATGGTCAGTAGGAAGAATCAAATCTGGATGGGCCCCTAACACTGTGTTCCAGGCCCCAGATCCACAGTGTTCCACGAGGGCAGACTGCCCCAGCCCCTCCCTGGCAGTGTGCCCCCAGGCTATTCATTGTGTGGGCTCCTATTTCATTAAAGGCAGTTCCGGTCTCAAAATCTGGCTTCCATCACCCAGAGGCATACAAGACATAATCTGTTAGTGTTCCAAATAAGCCTTGAGTAAGCAGCTGCTCCTCTTCTCACCAGCACCCTGCACCAGTGTCACCTGGACAGCCCACCATGGTCCACACCTCAGTCCTTTTACACACACAGCCTTGTGCTTCTCCTGTCCGTCTGAGGTGTTCTACCCCTGCTTTACTGAGGGCAGAAATCCTCCAGTAGTCAGCAATCCTCTTCCTCTGGGTTTAACTTCATCCATTAACACACCAAACCACTCTTCCACAAATGCTGGATTTCCCCCCTGTCTCCAAGTGCTCACCTCATGCTGACTTGTGTGGTTAGTTGTTTGCATCCACAAAGCCCAGCTGGGAGGCAGGCAACATTTGAGCTGAGTCTTACAGGGTAGGGCTTACAGTCTTACAGTCTGCAGCTGTGGAAAGCAAGAGTACAGGAAACAGTGTATCTCCTAGCTACCTCAGACACTTCCTCTATCAGTTTGGTTCCTGAGTTCCAAAGACAAGGAATCCAGAGCAGCAGAGGTCATTATCCAGCAAATTTAAGAGCCTCCCAGGGATCTGGAAGTGGTGGCACACAACTGTGATCCTATCACTCAGGAAGTAGGAAGATGCAAATTTGAGGCTAGCCTGACTACAGAGAAAGACCCCTGTCTTAAAACAAAACTGGGGTTGGAGAGATGGCTGGCTTACAACACTGCCTGCAACTCCAGGACCCCGGTGGAGTCCAGCACTCCCTTCTGGTCTTCAAGAGCATCATGGACATACATGGTACACAGACATGCATGTAGGCAGGACAGAATGCATGTACGCAAGAAAAACATTTTTTAAACAGCAAACAAAATTTACCTGGATTTGTTTGCCAGGACTATCAATTTACCAAGAAATGACTTGGACCTTTGTTGTTTCTTCCTCTTTACTTTGAAACAACTTTCATTAGTTTGTTTTGGTTTTATTTCCTGTTCGTTTTCTAAAGGTTTGTGAAGTAAATGCTTATTATCTCTATTTATTTATTATTTATTTATTTATTTCTTCATTTATGTACTGAGATAGAAGTCATTCTGTAGTCCTGATCAACACAGAATTTGTTGTATAAATCAGGCTGGACTCAAACTTGTAGCAATCCAACCTCTGTCTACTGAATGTTAAGACTGAATGTGTGAGCTACCATGCCTGCCTCCTATTTTACTATCATTCTTTTCAAATAATGTGAGGTGTTTAAGCTAATGTTTCCCTTTAAATTCAGTTCTCTCC
This sequence comes from Psammomys obesus, assembly GCF_907164565.1. Classification (NCBI taxonomy): domain Eukaryota; kingdom Metazoa; phylum Chordata; class Mammalia; order Rodentia; family Muridae; genus Psammomys; species Psammomys obesus. The sequence continues at coordinate 35,629,366 of NW_026596046.1, forward strand.
CTCTTTCTCTCTCATACACACACGTGCACACACAGTTTTTCTTATAATTTTATAACCAGTTAATGATCGTATTTTAACTTTTAAACTATTTTTACTTGTTTTTGTGTGTATGTTCATGTTTGCATGTGTGAGGGGACATTTTGTGGGTTTGCATGAGGAGGCCCCAGGTTGATGTGGGAAGTCATCTTCTGTAGCCATCCCACCTTAGTCTTGAAGCAGTGTCTCACAACTAAAACCAGAGCATGGTTTGGTTAATCTCAATAACCAGCTTGCTCTGGGAATCCCTTGTCTCTACCTTCCTAGGCTGGAATTGTGGTGTGGGCTGCTGTGCCCACCTAAGTTCCTTGGGTTCTGGAGTGCTGATCCTTTTAACCACTCAGCAATCTCCCCTTGCACTTTAATTTACTCTTTAACTCAAATGAACATAGTGATATATGCCCATGAGTCCAGCACTTGATAGTCTAAGGCTGGAGAGTGGAATGCTGAAGGCCAGCCTGGCTGCAGAATAACAGTCTATCTCAAAATTTAAACAAACCAATTCAACTCTAAACCAGGAGTGATGGCACATGCCTGGAATCTCAGCACTTGAGAGATAGAAGCAGGAGGATCAAGAGTTCAAGACTAGCCTGGACTACAGGAGGCCCTGTTTCAAAATAAAGACAAACTCTTCCCAGAATATTAAGGTGTGGAAGATATTGCTATTATTTTGCTTTAAGCATTTATTTTTAGACAACCTGTAAGACATGTTGGGATTTTTGTTGTTGGTGGTGATGGTTTGTGTGCTTGTTAGAGACAGGGTCTTCTGTAGCCCAGTGTAGCCTCCATATGTAGCCGAGGCTGGCCTTCAACTCCGATCCTCTTGTTTTCCATCTGAGTATTGGAATTACAGGTATGCACTGCCAGGCTGATTATTTTGATTCCTTCTAAAGAACAGCATCTCAGGGCAAGAGAGATGGCTCCAAGGTTAAGAGCATTTACTTCCCAGCACCTACACGGAGGCTCAAAGTTCCAGGTGTCTAACACCCTCTTCAATTTCTACAGGTTCTGTAGGTATGTGATATATATACACAAACTCAGGCACACACACAACAGTTAAAAAAAAATAACAATGCTTCTAAATCACATCAAAAATAAGCGAATTGCTCGAGATGACTTCCAGCGCATTCGTCAGGTCCTTGCGCTGTACGTGCGGATATGAAAGCAGTAAAGAGTCAGGACCCCAAATGATGACCTGACACAGCTGGGACCCGCCCCAAATGAGGATAGAACGAACAGTCAGACGTCAGGACTAGACCCCGATGAATGCATATGTTTCGTGCTTCTGCAGCAAAGTCAAACAAGTACGTAAAGAGAAACCCAGGGCTTATCCACAACTGAAAATTAAAAATACGTCTATCCACAAAGCTGGGCCTAGTGTCACACACTTTTAATCCCAGCACTTTGGAGGCAGAGTCAGGCGAATCTCTGTGAGTTCCAGGACAGCCAGAGCTGTACAGTGTGACCCTTTCTTGACACAAACACATAAACAACAACAGAACTCCCAACAGCTGCAAACGCATCCTTTCAGCATGGCCTCCTGAAAACCCACCCTGCCCCGGTAGCCAAGCTGGCCAGTGAGCTGTCCATTCCTGAGCTTACACACTGGCCATTCAGGATTGGGACTCAGCAAGTTTAGACCCTTTGTTATGAAGGTTTTGGATGGACACCTTTGGTGAGAGCTCTTCCTATGTTGGATACTCTGTGCATTTTGCTGAGACGCAGACCTGTCTGGCCATTGGTCAGGGCCAGATCATCTACGTGGATGATGGATGTCCTGAGAAAAGCTTTTCCCCTTTGAATCCGGACTCACTTCTGGACTCAAAACAAGTCTCTGGTAACAGATCCAAAGTAACTGTTTATTTTGGTAACTTTTTTTTGTCTTCCTTCCTTCCTTCCTTCCTTCCTTCCTTCCTTCCTTCCTTCCTTCCTTCCTTCTTTCCTTTCCTTTCCTTTCCTTTCCTTTCCTTTCCTTTCCTTTCCT